>NW_022631157.1:1618886-2045967 GCF_010015895.1 Lontra canadensis
GCGGCGCGAGGCGGGCTGCGGCGGCCGCGGCGGGCGGCGCGGCGCTTGGGCTAGCCGCGGGGCCGGCCGGATGGCGGGCGGCGCGGGCTGGGCGGGCGCCCCCGCGGCTCTGCTGCGCTCCGTGCGCCGCCTGCGCGAGGTGTTCGAGGTGTGCGGCCGCGACCCCGACGGCTTCCTGCGCGTGGAGCGCGTCGCGGCGCTGGGGCTGCGCTTCGGCCAAGGCGAGGAGGTAAGGGCGCCGCGCCGCGTCCCCGGGCCCCGCCAGCGTCCCTGCCCTCTGCCTGCCAGGACGGGCCCCGCTGGCGGCAGCCCCTAACCCCGCCCGAGTGGGCGCCCCGTCCCCCCGGTACCCCCCAATCCCCGGCCCCGGTGGGACCCCCCGCTCTCCCCCACAGCCCAGGGTGACCTCCCTGCCCACCTTCCCTCCCCCGCAGTGCGAGTCCCTCTGATGGGTGTGAGAACCCACCCCATGTTTGGGGGGGCAGGAGCTGTCAGAACCCGGCCTCCGGGCCGCCCCGGGTCTGTGGGAACGGAATTCCAGGACGCGGGGTGGGGGCTGGCGCGTGCGCCCGGCTGGGCCTCAGCCAGGGGGTGGAGGGGCCAACTAGGGGCGCTCTGCTGCCTGACGGCACCCACCCCGCACAGGGAAGGATGACGACCCCTGGTGACCCTCGTTCGGGCTAGGATGGGCAGGCCTGGCAGGGAGCTGGCGGTGTTCGCTGCCGCAGGCCCGCTGGAGCCAAGCTTGCAGAGTGTCTCCGTGGTAGGTCGCGTCTATCTGGGAAGAGCAAGAGTTCTGTCGGTTGTTATCAGGGCAAGAATCAGAGGATGGGTGTTGGCAGACGCGGTGGGCAGAGGAATATGAATAAATGCCCCCATCGGCTAGTGTCTTCTTGTGCCATGGGCACCGGGACTGGTGGCTCTGTCTGGGAGGCAGGGCAGGGCACCCACCCTCCTGTCACTGCCCACTCGGACATGCTCCGGTTTTCTCCTAGGAACAGAAGCCCTGCCTAGTGAGTTTCCAAGGCCACTTAAGGCCTCAGGCTCTGCATGGGGAGTATGGGGGCCCAGGGTCTCAGGCGGGCCACTGACTGGTATTCCGTTCCTGGAGCACCTCAGGCCTAGTCCACAGGAGAAGCCAGGATGAGGTTAGATAGGACCCATGCCTCTCTGTCACCCAGTGGAGGGGACATGAGAGATGATCATCTCTCCATAGCCCCCTTCTATGACCAGGGTTTGGGAGCAGTAGGTGAAAGACGATGAAGCAGGTATCAAGTTTGAGAACCAGGTACCCTGTCCCAGGAAGGTCAGTGCTGTGGTTCCTGTTGGAGCCCACATTTCCTGCAGCCATCGTGATCCTTCCCCTTCCCCAAAGGCAAACCCTCACAGCGGCGCCCTCTGAGGCCACCTGAGTCCCCAGCAGGCACCACCACCTTGTCCCCGAGCTGGACCACTACTGTTGTTGGAAATTTCTCCCTCCTGCATTCTTAGAGCCAAACCCACTTGTCACAGAGTCATTACCGTTCGGCACGAGGCCACACATGGGTCTCTCTTCTATGGGGAAGCCTTTAAATATCTGAAAAGAGCTCTCCTGCCCCCTTCACTCCTTCCCGTCCACTCCTTCCCATTTTTACTCCTCCGGGTCGAATACCCCCGTTCCTGAAGCGCCAGCCATTTCCATATGACCAGCAGGGGCCAGATCTGTGGCTTATGGTCCTGGAGCTGCCATCTACTAATTGTGTGACTCAGTTTTCCTAGTAATAGCACAGAGGGCCTGGGTCAGGAGAACCGCAGGACCGCTCCCATTCCAGCACCTAACACAACTGTAGGTGTTCAAGGTGAGGCTGCCTTTTGCCTGGTGGACCACACTTTCCATTCATATTGTCTTTCTGGCACCCATAACCCCCAAGATCTTTCTTAGAAACCTCTGCCACACTAGGATTCCCCTCAATCCCAGAGAAGGGTCACAGTTTCCTTCTTTTTATAGCATAATCTTATATTATTACAGAAGTGGTTTATATGCACAGTAGGAAATTAGAAATATGAGCAAGCAAACATAAAAGTATTATGTTCCCATCTCCCAGGCAGCTCTGCTGTGGCACCTTGGTCACATCCTTCCAGCCCTGCTTCTATGCCTGTATGTAGATTTCCCTCATAAAATGAGATCATGCTGTGCATACTGTTTTGTAACCTGATTTTTTTTTCCAGTAAATGATCAGCACTTTCTGCTTCAGTAAATTTTCATCTCATTTAACATGCAGACCTTATTCACATTTCCCTGTTTGGCCCCAAAATGTCAATTTTTGCTGTTTTGTTTAAGCCAGTTTCCTCTCTCTTGAGCTGTGCAATGCCTCAGTTGTTGGGCCCCTTAGGCCTCTCCACTCTACTGCAGTTCCTTTTCTAAAAAAGGAATTATCTTTTTAATAATACTGACTTGTTGAAGAGATCAGGCCTCTTGTCTGTGTCAGTGATTTCTTGAATCGAAACCTGTTCTTGGCCCTTATTCCTATTAAACTTCATCTTGTTCATTTCATCCCATTGAATTAGACAATAGAATTTAAATTCCTACCTCTGACACTCTCAAATGCTATGCTGCCTGCTGGTTGGAGAAGCAGGTGCTTTATGTCTGAGTCCACAGGCTGATTGTAAACACAGGGCAGGACCACGGACAGGGCCTAGTAGGGGCCGGTTCTACTCACCCTGTATTGTTGATTGAGACCCACAGACAAACATTTTGCTGCCCTACTGACGACAGGGAGGAAAGTCATTTCTCCACAGGTAGGGATCCCTTCAAAATTCTATGTGCTTGAATGGTTTCTATTTCATTTGTTCAAAAATTAGGTGGAGACCCTGATTCCCCAACCTACTGGTGTTCAACAGTGGAAAACTGCTGTTTGTTAGATATGGGGGTTTGGTGAACCTCTCAGAGTTGGTCACCCACATTTTACCAACTACCCCCCCAGAACACCAGGGATGCCAGAATCCTTTGCACACATCAAAATATACTAGGTTGCGAAGTATTAAAAAACAACAACCGTGAGGCCATACTAATATAAGTAAATGGTTGAATGAATGAATAAATAAATACTAGGTGACTTTCCCATACAAAAGAAATCATTTATATAGATAATTCCCTATCAAGGAGGTAGAGCGTAAGTCCCTACCCTGTAAGTGAAGTGTCAGATGTGCAAGTGACCCCCTTCTAAAGAGCACAGTATGGAAAGGGGGGAGGAGTAACTTGCCAGCAGAGAAGCCTGAGAAGCACTACCTCAGCCACACAATCAAGGTCAACATCAACAGTGATAAGTTATGTAGACAGGGTGTACCCCTGATGTGATGTCGTAAGTGGCGCTTTACCTCTGCGGTCTTCCTTCCAAAACCTATAACCCCCATCTAGTCCCAAGAAAGATGTCAAACAAACCCCAACTGGGGGATATTCTGAAAAACACCTGATCAGTATTCCTCAAATTTGTCAAGGTCATCAAAACCAAGGAAAGTCTGAGAAACTGTCACAGCCACAGAGAACCTAGGGAGACATAACTAAATGTAATGTAAGTGGGATCCTGGAATAAGGGTAGGATATTAGATAAAAACTAAGGAAGTCTGGAAAAAGTACACACTTGAATTAGTAATGGTATTATGTATATAGGAGGTTGGCCTCTGGCATCCCCCTGATTTATTGGCTTAGGAATCATAGTAGAAAAGAGAAGAAAAGAAAATTGGATAAAAACATGAGTACCTGAAATTGAGACACAAAGGTTGACCTTTTAAAGAATGCAAAGATGAGGGGAAACACCACTGTTCAAATCCTGAAAGTCCCTAATATGTGGGAGCAGACAGATTATGACAAGTACGTAGAACTATGGTCTGAAACCATGTTGGCTTCTTTTTTTTTTTTTTAAGATTTTATTTATTTATTTGACAGACAGTGATCACAAGTAGGCAGAGAGAGAGAGAGAGAGAGAGAGGAGGAAGCAGGCTCCCTGCTCAGCAGAGAGCCTGATGTGGGGCTCGATCCCAGGACCCTGGGACCATGACCTGAGCCGAAGGCAGAGGCTTTAACCCACTGAGCCACCCAGGCACCCCCATGTTGGCTTCTTATGTCTTGCTTTTTTATCTTCCCTAACCTTTCTCGGCCTCTGTTTACTCATCCGTAAAGTGGGGATGATAATAGTCCCCGTTCCACTGGGTTATGGTGGAACTTGGACCAGTTCCCACGGGATGTGCTTAGTCTGGGGTCTGTGGATAGGCACATGGTCAGGACTGCTGCTGCTCTTGTTATGATTGTCTTCGAAACACCTGCAGGCACCTTCGCGAGGCTGTTCTGGGCCCGGGGTTCTCTGCGATTAAGGTCAAGGTCTGGGACTAGTCTGTGGTGCTCTCAGCACACCCTCCTTGTTTGGCTCAGATTGGCCAGCTCCTCTTGCAAACCGTCCAGCATCCTGAGGACAGAGGACCTTGAAAGCAGCCAGAGATGGACTCCACTCCCTGCCATACATTCTTGTCCTTTTTCCAGTGCGAAGACCCTCCTTCTTGCTGGAAAGATTGGAAGCAAAAGTAGTTGAGTGGTATCTCTGCCCTCTGTTAACACAGCACCAGCTCCTCTGAACCATGGGCTTGTCCTTCCTGCTGGGAATGGGGGCCAGTGTCCAAAAGGGTGTTGTTCATTGTCTCAGGGGGTTAAGTCAGCTTTAGCCAACTAGGACTACTCTATAATTTCCCCCTTCTTTGCTGCTGCCCCGGCTATGGCCAGAAGCCACTGGGACATGGGGCTCCTCGTTCATATTGGGCAGGAGATGAAATAAGGGTCCTGATGGGGCTCTCTCAGTCCCCAGGTGCCCCCCACACTCACGACATCACGAGAGACATGCTGGTGCTGCCTGGATCTCTGAGCTGGCAGAGGGGTTGGAGGGCTGGGGCAGGACAAGACTCCTCGGGAGCCAGCCCTGGGTGGGGTTCAGGGGACCCACCCCAGATTTGTGGGCTGCCAGGGGCAGGGGATTCCTGAATTAAAACTGAGTTCTGCCCAGGAGAGGGGATTGGCTGCTGGGGACGAAGCAGCCCTGTCCGCCGTATCTGTGGCTGGAGCTTGGGAGGTAGGGAAGGGATAGGAAGAGAGGAGCCAGGTCAGGAAAGGCTCAGCCATTCTTAGGGGACAGTGGGAGATGCCGGGCAGCATGATCAGACGTGTGCCTGAGAACAGAGGCTGGCTCTAGCAGAAGACTGTGACATACGGTCAGAGAGGAAGAGGGTCTGGACTTGGGCAGGAGTGGCAGACAGAGTTGGCAGAGGCCCCCAGTCACTCCTGTGGAGAATGATTCAAGGCTTTATTAGTGAATAGGCCCCCTTTATGTGCCTCACCCTCATGGGGACATGCTTCAGATGGCAGAGACGACAGACCAGAAGGAAGACCTAGGTCCTCTGAGCTTCAAAGAACAGGTGGGGCATCTGCGGCCCATGATGGGAGAGCAGAACAGGAGTGGGCCAGAGAGACCTTCTCTTTTCCTGTGCTTCTGCTCCTGCTGGGTGCTCCATCGAGAGTGTGGTCCCTCAGGCATGAGGGGCGAGTGCAAGAGACCGAGCTCTAGGAATGGGGGAAGGGGGACAAGCCCTAGCTGGGGTGTGGCACCCTCAGGCCTCTGACTTGTTGGGTGGAGGGGCGTGTGAAGACAGCCCACGGGGCTGGTCCATCTCGTCAGACACCCTTGAAGTGGCCGCGTCCATGGGGCGCACCTCTGTGGGTTCGAGCTTCCTTCCCCAGATACTGGGTTCCAGAGAAGAAGAAAGCTCCAGGTAGTGGAGGACTTGCTTGTGGGCAGATGTGGTCGGGTGCCCAACAGGGGCTAGACTCGGGCCTCCCAAACAGCAAGCTGTGCCGTCAGTGTAGTTCCAGCAGCTGGAGAGTCCGAGCCCCCCGTGGGTGCTGGGCCTTCACCTTGTGAAGTGGGACTTACCCCTTTCCCACGTGGTTGCTGTGGGGCCCCGAATTACCAGCCTGGGCAGGCAGGATGGCGGTCAGACCTGGCCCCAACTCTGAGGCCCAGGAATGTTTCTTGGCTCCAGGGAGAGAGCCAAAGAAGCAAAGAAAGAGAAAGGAGGGCGGCGCGTGGAAACAGGGCCCCAGGGAGCAGTGCCTCACCTGTGGTCGAGGGTCCCCACATGCCTCCCCGGGATGGTGGGGTGAGGGGGGGACCGCGGGATCCTGGTGGGTAGGGAGGCGGATGGCTGAGAAATCCCTCCTCCTCCACTGCCACCTGCACCGGTCAGCAGCCCGGCCTTGGAGGACAGATTCAGGGCTGGTGACCGACCCTGTGCAACTTGGTGTCAGCCAGAGCACCCATGTTCCTGGGTCCATTCACAGACTTGGCAGGCGAGGTTCCTGCCAGACCCTGCAGTAAGTATACAAAGGAAGGAGTATCCTCTTCCTCCTGCTCCCATGGGCCCTATGGGCCCACCCTGCCAGCAGTGAGCTCCACCCCAGGCCCCGAGCAGTCGCACTGGCACAGAACGGGAGGCTGACGGCCAGCCCGGAATGACAGCTAGAGCTGGGCCAGTGGGGCTAAGGAGGGATGAGGGAAGTGCCTGCTGACCTGGAAACAGAGCGAGTGTGTTAACCGCTGTCTCCTCATACGCGCGCGCATGTGGTTTGGGTGAAAGCCTTGAAATTTTGATAGCGTTGTCTTAATGGAAATACCTTTTGGATGTAGAGGTTGTCTTATTATATGTTTCCAGGATTTAAAAAAAATTTTTTCCTCTCCATTAACATCTTGCGTGCCTACTATATGCCAAAACTCTTCCAGGCACTGGGAAACCAGGGTGGCCTGGAGCCAGAGAGACAGGCAAGGACGTAAAAATGGCCATCAGGTGGTGTGAGGTACAAGGAAGAAACAAAGTACAGAGACAAAACCAAAGGAGGGTTTTTTTAAAGATTTATTTGAGAGAGAGAGAAAGAACAAGTGAGCAAGAGAGAAAGAGAGCACGGCATGAGGAGAAGCAGAGGGAGAGGGACAAGCAGGCTCCCCACTGAGCAGGGAGCCCGAGGTGGGACTTGACCTGAGCCAAAGGCAGCCACTTAACTGACAGAGCCACCCAGGCGCTACCCCAAAGGAAGATTTTTACCCCTAGAATGACTGTGGGAATCCTCTTCTGTCACAGGGGGACATGGAGGTGGAACATGGCATGATGTGGGGGACCGACTGCCCCCGCAGATGTCCGCAGGTGGCTGACCCAGGCAGAGGCAGGAGCAGACCTGGGGGTTAGAGATGAGGCAGGCAAAAGGAGCCAAGGGAGCGGGGCTGGGCAAGAGATGCTGGAGGCACAAGCAGGGCAGCAGCAGCAGGAGAGAAGCAGCTGGATTTGGAGACAAGAGCCCGCGCGGGAAGTCGGGTGTGAGAGACGGAGAGAATTTTGAGAATTTGCTGGCTGGGGAAGAAGAAAGCGGGAGGCAGGCTGGGTGAGAGTCAGATGTGCCTGGCCTGCCAGCGCCGGGGCAGATGAGTCCAAGAAATGCGCCTCAGGCTTGCTCCTGCTGGCCAGCCCCTGCCTCTCTCCCTCCCTCCCTCCCTTCCCTTCACCCCCCACCCCTTCTGCCCCACTGCCCACAGCAGACAAGTTTTCTGAGGGAAGAACCTGCTTCAGCTGTGGTTCAGTCCCCCTTTAGAGGACAGACACAGGCTGGGGCCCCAGGGCCTCTGCTGGGCTAGCTTGGACATCTTATCTTCTCATCTCACCATCTTCTGTCTGGGAGGCCGACTGCTCATCAGCCCGCTGATCCATCTGAGGGCTCCTCCCTGCCTCCTCCCTGCACAGGGTAGGAGCTGACCAGTGCCATAGCTCATTGCTTGAACGTGCTGTCGACATGACTGCCGGCCCCCTCCAGTGGACCCTGCCTGGAGCCATCCCCTAATGAGACTTGGGGCTCTCTGCTGTTCCCCCACCCCCTGCATCTTCTGATCCTTAGGGGCCCACCCCAGAGACATACCTTAGGACCACCACTCCACCACCCCTGGGGTCACTCCAGGGAGATGCCCAGCTTCCTCCAGAAGCAGGCAGATTGATTGCCCATCAGCCTCTGGTGGCCGCTGTCCCCAGGAAGATCCCAATCTAAGTCCAGTACACACCTGGGCAGGGTAGACAAGTAAATCAGAGGACCGATTTATACCAAAACAAAAACCAAAAGGGGGGAGTTTGGGGCACATTCAGTGCCCATGTGGCTAGAACAGCTCCTCCAAGAGTGGGGGCCTCAATGCCTCCCTAGGCAAGCCCGTTCTGTCCTGACAAGGCTCTGGCTGAGTCCTCTCTCACACAGTGAGCTGAGGTTTTTCTCCCGGAGCTCCAGTCTTTTGCTCATCCCTCCCTCTCCCCATCCATTGAACCACCCACCTGCACCTTTGACAGGGCACCCAAGTCAACATGCAGGCTGGGGACCTGCTCATCCAACCATCCAAACCTCTGCCTTGCCATCGACCCATCCACTCACCCATTTGTCACACGGCCTTCCGTTTGTCCGTCCATCTGTTCACCTTCCACCAGCCTCCCCTGCCTGTCCATTCTCCGTCCAACCAGCATGTCCAAGTGTCCGCCACGCCAGGGCTGGGGACTGGCATTTTCAGGGAGTGACATGTGGCCATATGGGGAAAAGGCTCGACCAGGACAGGGAGGGTGAGGGCGGGGGCCAGCTTGGTGACCTTACGGAGTTGTGGATGGGCAGCGACACCCTCCCCCTCCCGACCCGCTTTGGAGCTAGCTGGTTTTGATTTCTCACTTCCTGCATTGGGCACTGGGTCTGGAGAGGGCTGAGGCCTTACTGTAAGACGCAAAAACCTAGGTTATTGCAAAGGTGCTTATTATGATGGATGGACCTGTCTCCTTATCTGTGAAAGGGGGGTCATATTCTGAGAACTGGAAATAAGGTGTAAAGACCAGCATGGTGCCTCTTGGCATTCTTTCTCCAGGCTACCTACTCCATGACCCTTGTTGGCATCCCTCCTGCTCTCCATCCTAGTGTGCACCTCTGACCCCTTTCCTCTGCCTGGTACTTTTCCAGGCATGGGCCTCCCTGCCAGATGTTCTCCTGCAGCCACTAGTGACTTCTCTGTGGCTGGAAGGGAGGGAGAGATAATCTGTGCAGTCTGCCTTCTTAGCTCTCGTTCTCTTTCATCCTGGAATACAGCCCTAAGAACCGGAGAGGCAAAGGGAGTTGCCCAGGGCCCCACAGTAAGTGGAGGGGCTGGCACAGGAACCCAGGTCTGTCGGGCTCTCACACGGCCTCCTTAGCGCCTCCACGGTCTTCCACTGTCAGGGTCTGGGGAGAACGATCCGACTGGAGTTTCAGAAATTTGACATTGGAGAAACCTCAAATCTAAGGCTTTGTCTGGCTTTCTAAATTGGGGGTGGCCTCGGTTCAGGGGCTGGAGCAGCACCTGGCCGGAGCCATAATTAGAAGCAGGTCTGTAATCTGCAGGGCGGCAGGGGCTGCTGTGGGGAGCCCCGATGGGCCCTGCAGGCCGGGCTGCCCTGGCTGTGATGGGAGGGCAGGTGGCAGCTGGAGCTGAGGTTTTAGGGCCGAGAGAGGGTGGCAAATCGCACATCTCCACTCCTTCACGTGGGTTTCCTGCCAGGTGCCCCTCTGCCTTCCTCTGCAGCCCCCCAGGCGCATAGGGCAGGGGCCTGGGCCGGGCTCCCAAACAGGACACCTGCCTGTGCCCTGTGCCCGTTCTCCAGGCTCCTTCGTCTTCTCAGCCACCAAGGCCCTGTGGCCCCAGCCAGCCTTGACCTCCTTTTGCTCCCCATGCACCCATGTCCCTCCAGCATCTCCATTCAGCCAGGCCACTGTCACATTCAGTGAGGACGCAGACTTCGGGCACTGGTCTACTTTCCAGCTGCGTGAATTAAAGTTACCCAACCTCCCGCTGGCTCAGCCTCACCCATAAGGCAGGGATGATATTAGCGAGCTCTTAACCCCATGACACAGAGTAGATGTCATAAGTATTCGTTCATACCACTGTTACCACTAAGTCAGTTTTCGGGGTAGGCTGTCCATTTTCATTCTTTCAGGGATCGTTTTGGGCACCTGCTCTAGGCCGGTTAGGGGCTAGAGCGCATACCGGTGATTAGGATAGGGTTCCTTCCCTGAGGGCCTCCGCCCTGGGTGTGGGTGTCAGGTGGGCATTCTCTGAGGGAAGTCGGGGCTCCCCTTACCACCCCAGGCAGAGCTGGAAACTTGTCCCGCAGGGCTTGCCTGTGAAGACAGGAGACTCACTCTGCCTGGGGACAGGAAAGCGTCCCAGGGGTGACGGTGGGGTGAATCCAGATGGGAAGGATGTCTGTGTCAGGAGAGACACCTGCCGGGTGGGATGGATGGCCTGAGGGAGAGGAACCGAGCTGCCAGGCAGTGGGGGCCAGATGGGGAGGGAGGCGGGGGAGGAAATATTGAAGAGGGGGGCACAGAGGGATAAGGTAGCTCTGCTGTGTTTCAGACAAACCCGTCTGTGGTAGCCTGAGCCGAGGGAAAGGCGGCCAACGTGGAGGCTACTCCCTCCATGCAGGCACGGGAAGGAAGGGGGCAAGGAGATGGAGAGAAGGGGAGGGTCCGAGGGTGGCTCCCGGGCTGTCCCCTGGACTTCACAGTGCTGTGCTCTATGAACGGGAGAGAGCGTCATCTCACGTGTGTCCTGTGCGCCCCTCTTAGGTGGCTGGGGGATGGGGTCTGAGCACAGCTCGAGGATGTTCGCACACCTGCACGGCTCACGTGGCCTGTGAGGCCTGCCCTCACCCTCAGGGGTCCCTCCTAGGACAGCTGCTGTTTATCTCAAAAACAAAAACCTCCAAATATTGTCATCAACTTTATAGGACAAGAAGGGTCACCAGCACCAAATTGTATTTTTTTTACCTTACTGTTCACATTGTGCCCTTGGCAGTGACCCAGATGTGGCTGTGACCCGTGTATAGGAGCTGTTTGGCCCCTTTCCCCCTAATGCTATCTCCTGGGCCAGAGTCCCCAAGGAAACCATGTCACCTGTGTGCTTAAGCCTGGCCCTAGGGTTGTTCCACCCACCAACCACTCTCAGTGTTTCCACAGACTTGCATCCACTCTGCACAGCTCACTGAGCCTGGCCCCCCTGGAGAGGTACCTGGGCTGGCCGGCCATCCCCTGGCCCCCGAGCTGGTAGGGGGAGGGTGGAGCCCAAAGGGAGCCTTGCTCGCAGGTGATGCCCCAAGAGAGTGGACAGTGTGGGGGTGCCAGAGAGAAGAGTCCTGGGGCCTCCCCCTAAGCTTGGCACCTGCACCCCACACTGAGCTGGCCTCCCTCAGTAACACCAACTGTCCCCAGGGTCCCAGCCTGTCTGGACTCCGTTCCTAGCCTGGTGCCTGGCTGCCAGCCAGAGGACTGGCCTCTGCCGTGGGCTTCTCGAAACACGACTCTGAGTGGGTAGGGCCAGAAGACATCTGCTACCATGTCCCAGACACTGAGTGAGTGGGTGGAGTCAAGAGCCCATTTGCCCAGTTGTCTGGGCAGAGGCATTTGGGCTCATGGTCCCCCTTTCCAGGGCCATCCAATGGTCCAGTCATCAGTTTCTCCCTGTCTGTCCCCTTCCCTGCCCTCCTCTGCCTCGGATATGATTTGCACGAGGGTGCCTACTTCTCCCTATCAACAACAACGCTGAGTATTGTTTTAAATCCATTTCCGCCCGTTTAATGGGTATGTAATATGTAATAGCATTTCAAACTCGTATATGTGTTCATTTTTTATCACTAAGGAGAGTTTGCCCTTTGTCCATGTTGCTTTTGGTTCTTGGTCTTTCCTTCTGCATAAACTGTTGTGTCCATCTCAACGACAGTTTGATGTTGTTTAATCAAGAGGAACTTTTGTTTTGATCTTTTTTTTTTTAAGATTTTATTTATTTGACAGAGAGAGAGAGATCACAAGTAGGCAGAGAGACAGGTGGGGGCAGGGGGAAAGCAGACTCCCTGCTGAGCAGAGAGCCCAATGTGGGATTCTATCCCAGGACCCTGAGATCATGACTCGAGCTGAAGGCAGAGGCTTAACCCACTGAGCCACCCAGGTGCCCCGCCCCGATCTTTATATTTTTTAATTGTTTTTTTACATTTTTTCAGAACTGTTTGTCATTTTTTTTTCTTACCGTTGCTTTCCTTTTGTAATTTATTGACCACATTTTATTACTTGAAAATTTCCCTACATTTGAATATTTCTTTTTTCAATTATATCCTAGCTGCTTTATTTCTAATAATATTTGTCATTTTCTTAGTAGTGTAGGGGCCAAGGGCAGGCTGCCCCAAGATGGGCCACTTTGGCATGAAGATTATTTAGAGTTAAAAGACAATCAGAGCCCAGCAGATTCAGGAAAAGCTCTTTACCTCCCCCTGATTGCCTAAAAAGAATTTGGATAGAGGATCTTGTCTCCCTATCACCACAGTTAACTACATTATGATACAAACTGAATATGGTAGACAGGGAGGAACCTGACAAGGCCTTTTTGATCAAAGTCCTCACAGTCTCATTGTTTCTGAGTGGCCCAAACATTTGTTTACCAAACATTTACTCTTTTTCATCTTCTTATGAGATTCATTCCCTCCCTCTGAAGCCCCAGACCCTTACCCCCTCTCCTCAGTTCAGGATGACTATACACCTCATTTTGCCTGACTGTGTTTGGAATTTCCATGTCTGTGTGGGTTCCCCACAAGTACAAAATGGAATTTGATTTTCTCCTGTTAATCTGTCTCATGTCAATTTGATTTTTAGTCCAGCCAGAAGGATCTTGAAGGGCAGAGGAAATTCTTCCTCCCCCACAGTGTTAGGAACTTACTTCCCATCACTAGCAAGAATAAATAAGCTGCCTTCTTTCCACTTGGATTCCACTCACTTGGGATTTTTATTTATTTATTTATTTATTTTTCTTAAGATTTTATTTATTTATTTGACAGACAGAGATCACAAGTAGGCAGAGAGGCAGGCAGAGAGAGAGGGGAAGCAGGTTCCCTGCAGAGCAGAGAGCCCAATGCGGGGCTCCATCCCAGGACCCTGGGATCACCTGAGCCGAAGGCAGAGGCTCTAACCCACTGAGCCACTCAGGCGCCCCGGGATATTTTTCTTTTTAAGATTTTACTTATTTGGGAGAGCATGAGCAGGGGGAGGGGCAGAGGGAGAAGAAAACTCCCCGCTGACTGAGCCACCCAGGCGCCCCCCCCCAACTTGGAATTTTTATGAAGTTATCCAACATTCAGTTCTATTAATATGTTAAATTTATTTCTAAACTAGAACTGAATTCGATTAGTTTATCCTTTCCTGGTTTTTCTTCTCACCTTTAATGTTCAAAAGGAAGAGTTAAAGAATCTGATGAGCCCCCAGATAGACCCTTCCTAGATTCAGCAACTGGTCACATTTTGCCACATAGGCTTTTCCGTTGACTCTGTCAGTGATTATCTGTTTATCTGTAACTTACTTCGGTGCTACTTTGTTTCACAGAAGCATTTTAAGTAAGCGATGACGTCTTGACCGTTCCCCCAGAAACACTCGAGTGTCAGAACAAGGACAGTCTCCTCCCTAAGCAAGTGTCACGGTCCTGCCTAAGATCTATTATCAGTTCAACAGCATCATCTAAGACTCAATCTGCATTCAAATCTCCTCATTTGTTCTCAGACTGTCGCTGCTTTCTCTTTTGATCCAGGATCCAATCAGGGATCACATTTCCATCTGCTTTGTCATGCACCTCTTTCATCTCCTTGAAATTAGAGCTATCTCTGATTTGGGGGGCGGGGCTTTCATAGCCTCCCCGTATTCCTTGAAGTCCAAGCCAGTTGTCCTACAGGCTGTCCCATAATCTGATATGTCCGATTGTTTCCCTGCATTTTTGTCAAGGGGAGGTGACAGCGTGGACTTCTCAAAGCATCACATAACACACATGAAACCAGTTTGTCTCCTTATTGAGCTTAATCACTTGGTTAAGGCCCTGCCTGCCCGATCCCTTCAGTATAATGTACCTTTCCCCCTTTATAATTAACGAGCAATCTGGGGGACGGTGCTTGGAGACAGTGTAAATATTTGGTTCCCTGACAGCTTTTCACAATGGCTTTAGCATCCTGCATAAATTACATTGCTAGTTACAAAATGGTGATTTTTTTCTGATTTTGTCATTTCTTCTAGACATGGAATATCATTCAGTAAAGATCTTTTCTGAGTACCACTGGGGACTCATGGATTCTCTTCTTTCCAGTGTATTATAATCCATTACCACCATTCTTATTTTTGATGCTCAGAGAGATCTTTGTTTTGTTTTTGAATGCAACATAAAATTTGGATCAGCAGTTGGCGTAAATTATTTTTTTGGCATAAAGTATTTTAAAATCGAGACACCAATCATTGTTACGTTTAAAAAATGCTCTCTGATATTCTTCACCATTTATGGATTTTTTTAAGTGTATGACCCATTTTCAAGGTCTTTATTTGGTATTGCTTTAAATTTATTAAATTGGCCATCTTTACTATATATTTAATTCTCCCAATTGGAGGAAAATATTAACATTAAAGATAAATGTCTTACAATTAAGCTAAATTAATGTTTAATATTGAATGTGTCTTGTTCCTACTGAGGATGAAATACTTTTTTCCCATTGATTTTTTTTTTCCCAGCTGCATGTCACTCGCACATATAATGCAACTGAATTTTGTAAATTTATCTCATAACTCACCACTGGTATATACTCATTTATTACTTCTAATAATTTTCTGGTTGATTTCTTTGGATTTTCTAGGTAAGCAATCGTGTCATCTTCAGAAAGCAATTATTTTAGTATGTCTTCTTTTCCTGTATTTATGACTCCAATTACTTGTGCTTCTTAGAGGGGAGTCACAAGCATTTCTAGAAACTGGTTGGGATGGGGGTGGGCATGGGACGTTGCTCTAACTCAGGAGGGCTTCGGAGTGAGGCATGCTGGGCTGGTGACCACGTGGCCCAGCCGCAAGTTAAGAAAAACAGGCCACTGTTGCTGCGGGAGGCAATCTAACTTAGAGGAAAGGGGCTGGCAGGAGGTCAGGCATCTTGGCTGTGGATCGGTGGGGGACTCCAGCCTTCAGAGGCAGGCAAGCTGGGGGAGATGCAGCAGAGCCCAGGGCTGGACAGGTTGAAGCTAACTGACTGTCCTCAGAGCAGAGCAGAGCAGGCCAGGGGCCAGGGGTGGCCGGGAGCCCCGGCTGGGGCTGAGCTTGTTCCCTGCGTCCTCGCTCTGGTCTGGGACCAGTTGGTGGAGCCCGTGAGTATAAGGGTTGGTGGGGCTGGCAGAGGCAAGGGCCCACTATCTTTTTCTTACTACTCTTTTAAATGGACTGACTGTCCATCACTGCCATTAAGTAAGATGTTAGCGCCTGGGTTTTAGGTGTATAATCCTTAGCATGTTAATAAAGACCACCCTCTCCCTGTCCTATTTTCCTTTCTCTGTTAAATGCGTTCGTGATGTTTGCTCTTTTTCCAATTGATGGAAGGGGGACCTGATGGGACAGGCCTGATCAGGAGCCCATCCCCAGAGGCTGGCCCCAAGCTCCCTGGAGTGGGAGGGTGTAGTTCCCCAAAGGAAAGTCAAGGCATGCCTGTGGGGTGAGGGGCAAATAACCCTGGGCAGTGAGAGATGACAGACCGCAGGGCAACCCAGGCTCTTAGTGCACCCGTACTCTCCATCCCTAGCCTGCCAAGCAGGAGCAGGACGGGCGTTTGGTTCTGTGTTTCCCCGGGGGAAACAGACCATAAGGACAGCAGCTGGGTTCATGCACTGCTCTGCCCCCAGCACCCAGCCTGGCACATAGCAAGGGTGTAGCAAGTGTTACTTCAACATCTGAGTGAGTGAATAAATGTTAGTGCAAAGGGACCAGCCCAGACCCTGGGCACTAGCTCCTACTGAGCTCCGCCCTGAAGTCTTCCCTTGGTAAGCAAATCCCTCTCTGCCTCTGGGGTATGCTGATGAAGGTTTGGGGGCCGAGGGCTTTGTGGTCGAGGACTCAGGCTCTAGGGGCTGGATGAGTCAGAAGTCAAGTCCCAGTGACTTGCTGGCTCTGTGACCTGGGCCGAGTCTCTGTACATCTTTGAACCTCACCTGTGAAATGGGGACATGATAATGCCGATCTCCTTGACAGTGGACTGAGAGAATGAGGCAAAGCCCACAGCACGGTAAGCACTGGTGCACGCTAAGCCCTTTATGTGGGGGAGCTGTTTTTCTGAATCCTCTGTGGCTGAAGTGACATTTACAAGAGGATGTAGGGCACTGGTTATAGCCTGACACCTGTGCATCTGCTGCCCCACCCCACCCACCCCTGTGTGTGGTGGGGGCACTGGGTTGTCAATGACCATGATAGTGGAGAAACATGTGAGCACAGCTCTGGGATGGGCACTGTGCTGGCCACGGCCACCAGGGATATAAGAGGGAACTGAAAAGGCGGTACTGCCCAGCAGGAGGGAACACAGGCTCTTGGAGCTTGAATTCTGGCTCCCTCCCTTCCCAGCAAGTCCTTACTCTCTGTGCCTCAGTGGCCCCAACTATAAAATGGGGCCAGTAATAGAGAGACTCCTTTATCAGTTTGTGACGCATAGATGGCTTACTGCACATACGCCTGGCTCACACTGACCACTCATGTCTCTGTCCCCTTGTCACATTATCTCGTTGTCACCATTGCTACTGGGTGTTATTCAACAAGCTCTCAGCCCGGCCAGGGAGCCAGCCAGGACCCATCACAGCCCTGGAGAGGTTGTGACCACTGTGATCAGAGTCTGCCCTGGCTTTGCTGTCACTCCCACTTCCACTGCTGCTGGACAACTACCCCCATGGCTCCCCAAACCCCTCTTACCAGCCTCAGAGGGCATATGCCTCAAAGCTGAAAGCCTGCAGGCCTGCTGTCCCTGGCTGTGTGACGCTACTGCCCATTCAATCAGGATTTCCCTCCCAGGTGTCATTATCGGACACTCCGGGGAGGCCTTTGAAAATGCAGGTGCAAGATGCTGGCCACCAGACTCAGCCCACCTGGGTTGGGAATGTCCCCCATGCTTCTGCACGTGCAGGCTCCAGATCCAAATGCCGGCATCCTCTCCCTGTCCCCGTGCTCCGGAACCTTTTCCTGGTCTACTAAAGCAGCCAGGAACTCTCCCTTCAAGGGCCCATGTGAGGGGAAGTGAGGTGCCTCAGGGGCTCCCAGAATGGTGGTAGGACCCGTCCAAAATCAGCTCTCCTCCTTCCAGCCCAGGGCTCCAGTCCACTTAGTTTGGGGGAGAGGTATACATTATTATTTCTTTTTTAGATGTTATTTATTTGAGAGAGAGAGAGAGCATGCATGTGTGAGCAGGGGGAGGGGCAGAGGGAATCTTCCAAGCCGACTCCCCACTGAGCCAGAGCCCCACGCAGGGCTCGATCCCACAACCCATGAGATCATGACCTGAGCCAAAACCAGGAGTCGGACGCTTAACTGACCAATCCGCCCAGGCACCCCGAGAGGTGTATGTAATGAGCAAGGGTGCAAATCACGGGTGAGCCCTCCTGTCTCTGCTTTATTCTGCTCTGCTGCCCAGAAAAGAAATGTACCCCAGCAAAGAGCTCCGTCAGAACAATGGCTTCAGCCTGTTGGCCCCAAGGAACTTTCCTGGTGCCCTGCATGGGGCCAGCTCCTGGGAATGTAGGGCTTCCCCAGAGGAGAAGAGATGGGTGCAGCAGCGAGGACGTGGGGTCCAGAAAGCCCAGATGTGGGCAGCCCCTGTGCCCATGATGCCCCCAGTGCCCAGGTTCGGGGCCCCAGCTCTTCTCCTCCCCCTGGGAAAAGCTGCTTGGTTCCCGCAGGCATCCCACCAGGTTGCCCCCCTCCCCAGGTGGGTGCAGGCGGCAGTGGGAGCTGAACCCCAAGAACCCCCTGGCCATGGGGATCAGGGCAAGTGGACTGAGGTCTCCTGCTTCTCTGGCGGTGACGGCACGTGTCACCTGCCCTCCTCTCTCCCAGATTCCATTTTGCTGGGGAAAACAGCCCATTGAACATTCTGTGCAAAAAACAAGAAGCCCATGGCAGTGCCCAGAGCAGGGTTCCTACCCTGAGTGAGGAATCCTGGCCCTGCAAAGACAGGGTAGGAGGTCAAACAAGTTTGGAAAGGCGCCTACATTGTCTTCACCTTAGTCCAGCAGAGGCTCTAGTTAAAAGTTTAGACCTGGGGCCAGCGTATCCCCAACTTCCTGACCTCAGAACCCCCTTCTCATGGGACACTTTGGCACTAAGAAGTACCTTCCTATGACCTTGTGCAAAGTCTCAGCCTCTAGAGGGTCCGTTTGCTTCCTTTGTGAGCCTGGGACCCCAGCCCCCATCCTGCTCACCTCACAGGGACAAGGGACGGGAAAAGCCGGGCCACATTAGTCCCTGCTGTCCTCACTGGCACAGCAACCAGACCACTGTTGGTCCTCTTGGAGAGACATAGGGGGTCGTGGGCTCATAGTCTCATAGCTCTGAGGTCATGGAGTCTGGCTATGGACCTGAGCTTGACCTGAGCTGTCTTAACCATCACCTCTGAGATCCTTGCAGGGTTTCTGCAAGGGGACCTCCTGGGAGGCAGGACATCACCCTTCCTCTGCACCCACCACAGGTGTCTGCCTGACCTCTTCCGGCAGCAGGAAGGGGGCCTGAGTCATACAGGAGAGTGGGACCGGCGGGATATCATTGGAGAGGCCTGCTTGGCCTGGCATGCATTCAAATCCATCATCTTTGGTCCCCAGAGGAAATGGTATGAGGTGGGTAGGTTGCCAGGCCCATTTCACAGATGGGAACACTGAGGCTCAGAGAGTGTGGGGTTTGCCCATGGTCTCATGGTACATTTACGGTGAGGCTTTCTTCTCTCCCTCATTTAGGAATTCCCTAATGAGTTTTCTAAAGCTAGTGCTCCCTCTCATGAGCCACCGTCTGTTGTGTTGACAGCAACAACACTGGAATTTCTGACTGGCGCCGCTCTTTTTTGCTTTTTGTTTCGAGGAGCTAAACCTCAGCTCAGGGGAAGGCCCTGAGATAACTGAGTTAACTCCACTTTCTGGGTAACGGAGGCTGATGGGAAGGCATTTCTGTTTGAGTTTAGTTGAAGTGTCTGGGGGAGGGCAGACTGGGGCCGAGGCCTGGCGCAGGGGTGGGGTGGTTAGAACCAGGAGTTGGGGCAGTTGGGAAGGGCAGTGCGGTGGGATGGAAGGGAGAGGCGGGACCACAGCCTGGGAGGGAGCACTGGTGAGGGGCAGTGTTCCCACCTCCAGCAGGCCCACACTCTCTTCAGTAAGCAAATACTCCCATTTGACATGAAATAATGGGCCCCACACTGACCAGAGCCCTCAAGGGAGCAGCACCTATTGGCCTACCCTGAGGATCAGAGATGCCAACCAAGGGCCTGACACGGTGAAGGTCAGGGCAGTGGTGGATGCAAGACACCCCCTCCCACAATGCCTACTTTGAGCCCCATGCCTCCCTCCAACCCCAAAGCAGGGCCCCCCAACAGATGCCCCTCCTCTTGCCTTCAGGGCCCAGAAACCTCCCCCAGGGGTGGTGACCACCAGGGCCTCAGCACCCACCTATGATAGGGACAGCCCACCCACCCACCCTCCATTTCTCTTCCTACCCTGGTACCCCGGCGTTCCAAGTGTGTACACAAACTGAACTTCCCCTTCTGAATCTTGGACGGGTCCTTACAGGTTACCTAGAACATCAGAACTCCAGAGAGGGCCAGGGACCACGCAGGCCTGATGCATCAGAGTCTGCCCATCAGCAAGATGCCCCAGTGTTTCATAGGCTCACTGAGGTGGGGGGGGTGCTTGGGTCCGGCCCAGGGACCGTCCATCCCACAGAGTAAATGGGGCTGTGTTTTTCCTCCATTTCTTCACAGTGCAGCTAGTACCTAGACCTGGCCAGGCAGGCGGGCACTGGGGCCCTGGGCTGGCTGGGCGACCCAGAGACGGTGCCCCTGGGGGACGTGGTCACACCTGTGGCCTCCTCGAAGTCCTGGTCACTGAAGCCCTGGTCACTCAGGCCACCAGCTTCTTGTGCTCAGCCAGGTGGCTGCTCCTGTCCCCCAGGGCCAGAGGAGCTCCCTGCAGTGGCCACCACAAGGAGGAGGCAGAGCGGCCCCTGCCATCCTTGGAGAAAAGTTGATGTCATGAGTTAGAACAAATGGAAGGGAAACTTTCTTGGCAGCCACCAGGCCAGGCCCAGGAGGCATCTGTATCTGAGGGCCCTAGGGACCTGAAGGGGTGGTCAGGAAAGACCCCGGAGTCTCATCCCCATCCAACCCGCATCCCCCCATGTCCCTCAGGCTCCTCACCCAGAGCTCATCCCCCGACTCCCTCACCTTGCACTCCCCTCCTCCTGGGCGTCTGCCTAGGGATGGCCCCCATTGCCCACCCACTCAGCTTCATGTCCTTGCCTGCGCCTCACCCCCACCTCAAATCAAGCCCCCCGCCACAGGCCTTTAAGCTCTTCTCTGGCCCTGCTTTTCCTGCCCCCTCGAAGGCCCGGGTCCCCGCAGCCTCCTCTGGACCGTCTCCCATCTCCCTCTACCATGCACTGTGGGCTCAGACAATTCCCAGACCTCCTTCATGGGGACCTTCCTAAAATCCCCATCCACCAGAGGGGAAGGTCCACTGGGTCTCCCCCACCCGTTGCTCCCCCGCATTTAGCGTCCCTGCCCTCCAGCCATACAGAGCAGCTGGTGGTTCCCAAGCCCTTTAGGCTTCCCCCCCAGGACCCGGCCTTAGCTGGGCCTTGGCTGCGCCATCCCTCCCTCTGCCCTGTGCCCCCACTGCAGTGTTCAGTCCCATGAGCCTGTAGAGTCCCACATGGCCACCGCCCCTCTAAAGGGCCCCGTGGCAGCCCCCACATCCCCTGGGCTCTCTCCCTCTGCGGGTTCGGGTAGCACCTTCTAGGAGGCTGTATTCTGGTAGAATCCTAACTACCAGATAAGATTTGCATCTTATCTACCCTCACAATCCTGGGAATAATTTTTTAAAAGAATACCAAGTTTTATTGGTCACCCCCCCCCGCCTCCACTGATTTAAAAGTGACCCAACCCACTCTTTAAATCTACCCAATTAGAAAATGTAAAAAGAGGAGGTAAAAGGACCAGCCTGGCAGGCACGCGGAGGCTTCCAGGCTCCATTTGCCTACAAAAACGCTCACCTCTCTAGAGTTTGCTCCGGGGCCAGGTTCCAGCCTAAGTCTCCATGCCTTTCCTTTTAAATCCTTACCCTCCACGAGACAGGGGCAACTGATCAGAGAAGGTGAGTACCCTTATCCTTGGTCACACAGCTGATAAATGGAGGTAGTGGGATGCAAGCCCAGCTCCGTCCACTCACGGCACCTGGGAGGGACGTCAGACGGCTCCCTGGGCATGTGGCCGTGTTGACAGTCATCTCCACCCTTTTATGCACTTCCCTAAGCTATTTTTACTTCACTCAAAAATACACCAAGACATCTGTCCCCTCCCTACGAGCTTCCTGGGAACCTGCCCGTGTCCCCACAGGACAGAGTCTGGCCGCGGAGCTCAGGAGACGTTTCCTGCAGGAATGGACAGATGGAGAAATGGGTGGAGAGGCCAGCCTACCTCACAGACCACCCAGGCTTCTGTCCCTTTCATTCCCATTCAGACATCACACAAAGGCCCTCTTGGGTGGCCTAAGGGATTCTGGTCAGCAGTGGCGCAGGTTGTGAATGAGGGGACTGCTGGGTGACACTGGGACATGCTGGGGGTCTCTCACTGAGGAAGCAGTGGCCTGGGTACGGTGTGACTGGACCTTCCTGATGCGTAGCCACCGCGGCCAGAGATGGCCCAATGGGCACAGCCTCTCTCTATTGCGCACTGACCACCTTCTCTCCCAAGGCTTCCCTCCCACTACCAGCCTTTCACCTGCAGCCTCTTGAGGAGGCTTTGAGATCAGGCACCGATGCAAAATGGCCTAAATGTATTCTTTCTCCTGACGCGCCAGCCCAAGGTAGGGCAGCTCCAAGGCTGTTTCCCACTGGGGCTCAGAGGCATCCTACAGGACCCAGCCTCCTTGCATTCAGCGCCCCCACGTCAACCCAAGACGGCATCTGCTTTCCGGGAGGGCGAGAAGGGCTGGGAGCATGTCCGAGGACGCTGCCCCCATCCCCATCCTATCACCTGGAAAACCTCTCCTGGAAGCCCCTTGCGGATGTTTCCTCATGTCTCATTGGCCAGAGCTGTGTAACATGCTTTCGCCTAAGCCAATCACTGGCAAGGGAAATGTCACCTGACTGCTTGGTCCAATCAGGGCTCATGCTCTGGGGTTGCCCCGTCCCCGGGCACCTGCTCCAGCAGGAGGTGGGCATCTCAGCGACCTCAGAGTTGCCCCACACAGGAGGAGGAGAGGGCAGGGGCAGCAGGGTGGCGACCTACGGGATCTGCTTTGGTCCTTGTCATTTTTCCTTGACTTTAGAAAGAGAGCTAGTAAAAGGCTCAGAAAGGCCGAGTCGTTCACCAGGGCCACCATCCAGGGTCCCCAAGCCATGTATTTACTGGGTCCTTGGTGAAGCTGGGTTGGATGGCGACACTTGCCTCCCAGTCTCTACTCGAATCTATCGCTCTGTCTGGTTTTCTTCTCTCCTTCCTCCAATCCCAGGCTCACCCAGACATCCCTGGGGAAACCAGAGCTGGAAGGGACCTTCAATATGGTCATGTCACGCCTTCGTTTTCCAGTTGTAGAAACTGAGAGGGGAGGGTCTCTCCGGGACCCCTGAGGGAGGTCACTGATGGTGGAGCCGAGACTGGACTGAGCGCCAGGGAAGCAGAGCGTCCCTGAGACTCACAAAGGGGCTGGGAGCCCACCCCACTTTATCACCCCAGTCCCTGCTGTCTTCCCTGCCGGCTGCGAGGCTCGTCCTTACCTTTCTCTTTATGCACCTTCTGCACGGAACCCTTCAGAGCACCCTACAATTTACCGGGTCCTTTCCTCAGCCACGGCCTCATTTGATTGTCACAACAGTCCTGTGAGCTGGCCCCCGGAGTGCATTATGATGGGGAAACTGAGGCCCGGAGAAGTAGCATGACTGGGTCAGGGTCACACCGTGAGTGCCGCTGAAGTCACACAGCCTTAGATGCTGTGTGGTCACCGTCTTGAAATTGGGAATAATTTTTGAACAGGGGCTCCAGCATTTCCGTTTTGCCCTGGGCGCCCCAAATGTGGAGGCTGACCCGGAGTCCCCGGCTCCTGACTCTAGAACACGCCCCTTTCTGTGCACCTGTGGCTATGCTCACAGATGCCATGGGACTGCTCTTCACAGGTCACAGGTGGACCGGGGTGCAGGAACTGTCAGGACCCACTC
Source organism: Lontra canadensis (assembly GCF_010015895.1). Classification (NCBI taxonomy): domain Eukaryota; kingdom Metazoa; phylum Chordata; class Mammalia; order Carnivora; family Mustelidae; genus Lontra; species Lontra canadensis. The sequence continues at coordinate 1,642,234 of NW_022631157.1, forward strand.
TGGAACCCTGCCTGAGTCACACTCATCTCCAGCTGGTTCTGCAGAAGCTCCTGCCTGGCTTCCCTCCCTTCTCCTCTCGACAATTAATGGAGAAGACCAGTGGCTGCCATCCCTTCCACCTCTGTGCCCTTTGTCCCTCGGGGCTGGGGGGCAGGGACTCCAGAATACAGGGCTGCATTGTGTGCCCTGACGTCAGGCAGCTGGGCTGCCTGGGAAAGTGGATAAACAAGCAGCTCCGGAGTCACCCGTTGCCCTGAGGCCCCAGGGGAGGGCAGGGGACCCCTAGGGTGGCAGAGGAGCCAAGGGGAGATGGATTCTACCCTCACCTGCTTCGGGCCTCTGGATCTTCTGCTGGCAGATGGATGGGACTTCTCTTTCCCGGTGCCCCTGGGAGGATGGGGAGGAGTGAGACTGTGCTGCACTGGGCAGAGCACCTGACACCTAGTCAGTGCTCAGCTGTGAGCTCTACTTGCTGCTGGTACTGCCCCCTTTACTGCCCTCACACCTGCCATCCCAGCCTCAGGATCAAGTGCATGTTAAAACAATTTTCCATACGGTAAAATGAACCTTTTAAAGCATCTGCCCAACTCCTATAAGCACCGCCACATCAGGGGACAGAAGAGCACAGCCCCCAAGTTCCCGCAGGGCACGTCTGTGTGCATGCTCTTCCCCCCTTCCCTCGGTAATGGCAGGTCTGTTCCCTGTGCCAGAGCTTTGCCTTTTCCACCTCCGTGGAATCATAGCTTGTGACCTTGGGACACCGCCTTCTTTCACGCAGCATCATGTGTTCTTGTGGGCATAGCAACAGTTCTTTTTGTTATAGAAGAGTTTGCTTATCCATCCACCTGCTGGGGGATATGTGGGATGTCCCCAGGTTTGGGCAATTCTGTACAAGGCTGTCCCAGACATTTGTACACAGAGTCTTCGTGTGAATATGCTTCCATTTCTCTAGAATATGGAAGGATAAGGAAGTTCTCTTCTATTTCGATCTCCTGGGCATTTTTAATATGAATAGATGTTGAATTTTGTCAGTTGCTTTGTATCTATTGAAATGATTATGTGGGGAGGGGTTCTTTTTTTTTTTTTCTTTCTTGAAATATCATTGATGAACCATGTAACATTCATTTCTGGTGCACAACACAGTGGTTCCACAACTCTACACATTGTGCTATGCTCCCAGGTGTGGCTCCCCTCCATCACCGTACAACACCGTACACCACTATGACTATGCCCTGTGCTGTGCCTTTTGTCCCCGTGGGTGATTCATCCCATAACCAGCAGCCCGGACCTCCCACTCCCCTTCACCCGTTTTGCCCACACCCTATCCCCATGCCCTCTGGAAACTATTAGTGTATTCTCTGAATTTATGGGTCTATTTCTGCTTTATGTTTGTTTGTTTTGTGTTTTAGATTCAACATACAAGCGAAATCGTACAATCTCTGTCTTTCCCTGTCTGACTGATTTCACTGAGCATAACACCCTCTGGGGCTCTCTGTGTTGCCACAAATGGCGAGATCTCATTCTTTTTGATGACTGACATCCTGTCGTGTCTATATATATCCCATCTTCTTTGTCCATTCATCTATCGATGGACACTTCCATTGCTTCCATACCTTGGCCACTGTAAATATCACCTCAACAAACAGAGCATGCATATATCTTCTCAAATTAGTGTTTTTGTTTTCTTTGGGTAAATACCCAATAGTGGAATTACTGGATAGTATGATAATCCTATTTTTTTTTTTTTTTTGAGGAACCTCCATACTGTTTTCCACAGTGGCTGCACCAATTGCCATTCCTGCAGTACACAAGGGTTCCTTTTTCTCCATGTCTTCACCAGCACTTGTTATTTCCTGTCTTTTTTATTTTAGCCAGAATGGCTCACACCTGTCAAGGTGTCACCACAATGAGGTGACATCTCATTGTGGTACTGACTTGCATTTTCCTGCTAATGAGAGATGTTGAGCGTCTCTTCAAGTGTCTGTTGGCCACCTGTCTTTTGGAGGAAAATGTTCAGGTTCTTTGCCCATTTTAATCAGATTATATGGTTTTGAGGTGTTGCCTTGCATGCGTTCTTCAGATATTTTGGATAGTGACCCCTTATCAGATATATCACTTATGAATACCTTCTCCCATCCAGTAGGTTGCCTTTTCATTTTGTTGATGGTTTCCTTTGCTGTACAGAAGCTTCTTATTTTGATGTGGCCCCAAGTTAATTTTTGCTTTTTGTTTCCTTTGCCTCAGGAAATACATTTACAAAAACATTGCTAAAGCTGATGTCAGAGCAATTACTGCCTGTGTTTTCCCTTAGGAGTTTTGTGGTGTCAGGTCTCACATTTAGGTATTTAGTCCATTTGGAGTTTATTTTTGTGCATGGTGTAAGGAGGTGGTTCAGTTTCATTATTTTGCATATGGCCGTCCAGTTTTCCCAACGTGTATTGAAGAAGCTCTCTTTTGTCATGGATTAATTACCCATATAAGCATGGGTTTATTTCTGGGCTCTCTATTCTTTTTCTGTTCTTTTTTTTTTTTTTTTTAGATTATTTATTTATTTGACAGAGAGAGAGAGAGAGATAGCGAGAGAGGGAATACAAGCGGGGAGAGGGTGGGAGAGGGAGAAGCAGGCTTCCCACTGAGCAGGGAGCCTGATGTGGGGCTCCATCCCAGGACCCTGGGATCATGACCTGAGCTGAAGGCAGACACCTAACCGACTGAGCCACCCAGGCACCCCTGGGCTCTCTATTCTGTTCCATTGATCTATGGGTCTTTTTGTGCCAGTACCATACTGTTTTGACTACTACAGTTTTGGGGGCACCTGGGTGGCTCAGTCGGTTGGGTGTCCGTCTCTTGGTTTCAGGTCAGGTCATGATCCCAGGGTCCTGGGATGGAGCCCCTGGCAGCCTCCAGGCTCAGCAGGGAGTCTGTCTGAGATTCTCTCTCTCTCCTTCTCCCTCTGCCCCTCCCCCTGCTCACACGCACTCTCTTTCTCAAATAAATAAATAAACCTTTAAAAAGAGAGAGAGAAAAGGCAAAAAGTGAAAATCCTGTTCAGTTCGTGTTGCAGGGAACAGTTCCCAAGGCGGCGTGCACCCCGGACTGCAAGAGTACCCCCCCCAACCCCCTGCCGAGCTCCATTCCTAGGATTCATACTCAGCGTCTCAGCCCCAGCTGCCAGGCTTTGAACTGTGTCTTTGGGCACCTATTCTTTATCTTGATTTACTTGTGCATTTTTTAGCAAGATGGGTCCCAAAGTATCAGGAAAGTCAAAGAGAGGGGTTTTTTTTAGGTCTGTGAATGCCCCAAAATTTTTCGGTATAAATTAACAGTAATTGCTGCTTCTTTACCGCATTTCAGCTTATCACAGGAATGCTCTACTTTCGGAAGGTGGGGAGAAACCTGTCCTGCTTTTGTCTGCCTTTAGGATCAGGACGATGCTGCCCTCATTAAATGAGAAGTGCTCCCTCCTCTTCTGTTTTCTGGAAGAGACTGTGTAGAATTTATGACTATTGTTCTTAAACGTTTGGTGAAATTATTTTCTTTTTTGGAACTGTTTAGGAAATTAATTTATTTGGTCATGATGGCATTATTCAGATAATCTCATTTGTTTTATGTGAATTTTGATAGCTTATATCTTTCAAAGCATTGAGCCATTTCATCAGAGTTGTAGAAATTACATGTACAGTGATGTTTGTAGTGTTCCCTTAGTAACCTTTTATGAAGAACTTTTTTTTAAAGATTTATTTATTTATTTGTCCGAGAGAAAGAGAGAGCGTACACAAGCAGGAGGAACAGCAGGCAGAGGGAGAAGCAGGCTCCCCACTGAGCAGGGAGCCCAATGCAGGGCTCAATCCCAGGATCTTAAGATCATGACCTGAGCCAAAGGCAGATGCTTACTGGACTGAGCCACCCAGGCATCCCGAAAGGACCTCCTTTTATTTTTTTTTTTAAGATTTTATTTATTTGCTTGACAGAGATCACAAGTAGGCAGAGAGGCAGGCAGAGAGTGGGGGAGGAAGCAGGCTCCCAACTGAGCGGAGAGCCAGATCCGGGGCTCAATCCGGGGCTCGATCCGGGGCTCAATCTGAGGCTCGATCTGAGGACTCTGGGATCATAACCTGAACTGAAGGCAGAGGCTTTAACCCACTGAGCCACGCAGGCACCCCAAAAGACCTCCTTTTAAAGCAGCTTTAAGTTTAAAGCAGAACTGTGAAGGAAGTACAGGATTTCTGATATACTCCCTGCCTCCACATATGTGTAGCCTCCCCTGTCCCCAAGTTCACTCACTAGAATGGTGCTTGTTTTTTGTTTGTTTGTTTGTTTGTTTTTTAAACCAAGAATAAATCTACATTGATACATCCTAATCAGCCAGTGGCCATAGTTTTACCTTAGGCTTCACTCTTGGTGTCGGACGTTATGTGGGCTTGCACGAATATATAGACATATGTTCCTCATTATAATACCATACACAGTATTTTCACTGCCCTAAAAATTCTCCATATATATTAACCTTTTAACGCTGGAGGACTAGCAATACCTGCTTTCATTTCTGATATTTGTGGTTTGTATCTTTTCTCCTTTTTTAAAAAATTTCTTTTGATCAGTTTGACTAGAGAGAGATCAATTTAATCTTTCCAAAGAACCAGATTTTGGTTTCACTGATTTTTCTCTGCTGTTTTTCTGTTTTCAATTTTTAAATTTCCGCTCTTCGTAATTGCTTTCCTTCTTCTTGCTTTGCGTTTGAATTTCATGTTGTCTTTCTATTTCATTTGGTTTCCAATATTTTTCATTTCCTTTGAGACTTCCTCTTTGACTCGTGGATTATTCAACATGTCGTTGAATTTCCAAGCATTTGGGAAGTTTTCAGATGTCTTTCTGTTAGTGATTTTTAGTTTAATTCCATTATGGTCAGAACACATACTTTGTATGATTCCAGTTCTTTTAAAATTTGTTCAGTTTCGTTGAAGGGGTAAAATCTGTCCTGGGATATAATCCATCTTGGTGAATGTTCTGTGCACACATGAAAGAATGTGTGTTCTTCTATTACTGAGTGTGAATTCTATAAATGTCAGTTTATAGGTTAAATTGATTAACAGTGCTGTCCAAGTCTTTCATACCCTTGTTGTTTTCCCATCTAACTAGTTCTATCAATCACTGAAGAAAAGTGTGAAGGTCTCCAGTGATAATTGTCAATTTGTCTGTTTCCCTTTTCTGTTCTATTAGCTTTTGCTTCATGTGTTTTTAAGTCTGCTGTTAGGTGTGCCCACCTTTAAGATTGTTGTATCTTCTTTTTTTGTTGTTGTTTTTAAAGATTTTTATTTATTTGACAGGGAGAGATAGAGTGAGAGAGGGAACACAAGCAGCGGGTGTGGGAGAGGGAGAAGCAGGCTTCCTGCCGAGCAGGGAGCCCGAATTGGGTCTCGATCCCAGGCGCCCCAGATTGCTGTGTCTTCTTAGTGAGTCGGATCTTTTGTGCAGTGTTTCTCTTAATCTTTGGTCACTTTCCTTGTTCAGATTAGATCATTTCATTTCTATCATTCCATCTTCAAGGTCACTAACCTTTTTTTTTTCATCATCTCCATTCTGCGATTGATCCCATCCAGTGAATTTGTAATACTTCAGTTATAAAATTTCCACTGAGTTCTTTTTTATAGCTTCTACCCTTCTGCTGATAATTTCTATATTTCCGTTTGTTCAAGAGTGCTCCCCTTTCGTTCACGGAACATGGTTAACTGCTTTAAAGTCTTTGTCTTCTGGGGCGCCTAGGTGGCTCAGGAGGTTGAGCCTCCAATTCTTTTTTTTTTTTTTTAAGATTTTATTTATTTATTTGACAGAGAGAAATCACAAGCAGATGGAGAGGTAGGCAGAGAGAGAGAGAGAGGGAAGCAGGCTCCCGGCTGAGCAGAGAGCCCGATGCGGGACTCGATCCCAGGACCCTGAGATCATGACCTGAGACGAAGGCAGCGGCCTAACCTACTGAACCACCCAGGTGCCCGAGCCTCCAATTCTTTATTTCAGCTCAGGTCATGATCTCGGGGTTGGGGGATCGGGCCTGGGGAGGGCTCTGCACTCAGAGTGGAGTGTGCTTGAGATCTGGGATTCCCTCACTCCCTCTGCCCCTCCGCCCCCCTTGCACGAGTTCTCTCTCTCTCAAGTCAATCAATCAATAAGTATTTTTAAAGTAGTCTTTAAAATAAATAAATAAATAGTAGTCTTTGTCCTCTAATGATAGTATCTGGGTCGTCTCGGGGCTGATACTTATTGACTGCCTTTCCCCTTGTGCATTATCGGGCTTTTCCTGTTTTGTTTTGTTTTCGCATGTCAAGTAATTTTGCCTTGTGTCCTGGATGTTTTGAATAGCATGTGCTGAGACTCTGAGTCCTGTTAAAATCCTCCAAAGCATATCGATATGGGGGTTTTTTGTTTGTTTAAATCAGGAAACCTACCCAGTTCGGTTGAAATCTCTGATCCCAACCTGCCTTCTGTTCCAATGGCGGTTCAGTTCTCAAAGCCTTTGGTATGCTCTTCGTCAGTATGACTTTATCGGATTCTATCCCTGAGCTCCTTCCTTTCTGTGACCTCACCCTCTCCAGCTCTCAGGGTCCCCTTTCTTGGCCCTTAGATTAGAAATCTGAGGCTTAGGGCTCCCTCTACAGTTTCAGCCCTCCCATGCCTGGTCTACCTCCAGGATGAAATGGTGAGAAGAAAAAAAAGAGAAGTGACTAACAGGAATTTCCCACACACACTTTGACCCCTTTTCCTTGATGCGCATTCCATAGAGAAAGACTTTTCTACTCCTGGGGTTTTAGGTGTTTGCCCGGCTGCTGGTACTGCTGTGAGCCCCACCTTTGAGACTGGGGCTTGCCTCGGGGTAGGGCTGGGAGAGGGATTTTTAAAAAAAGAAAAAAAAAAAAACCCACATCATTTCTTCTTTTCTCTCTGGCCCCAAAGGACCCCCTTCCTTGGCCTCTCATCAAAAAGGGAGAGTTTCTTCTGAAGCTTTTTCTGTTCACACCTGCTGTGCAATTCTGGGGTTTGGCCTCCCTGAGTCTAGGCTGGAAAACATGCAAGGGAAAAATAAACCAGGAAACTTACTGCCATATTAATCTTCAAGCCGTTTGTTTGGTTGGTTGGTTTTTGCTGTTGTTTTTAATTCAAGTTTTAATTTCCCTCCCAATTTGCCTGCTAGAATTTACTCTTCAAAGTCCTCACATAGTTGCTTTATGTATTCTGTCCATTGTCTTTAGTTATAATCAGAGGAAGAGAGAGAGTGTAGGGGACTGACTCCATCTTAACGGAAACCAGAAGCCTTCCTTGGTTTCTAATCTTGGCATTGAATTTTAAAAATTCAAGTGTGTCTCCAAGCTGCATCTGGGATACTGGTTGGAGATGCACTTTCGCAACACAACATTTAAAAGAACGCTTTTCCCTTTAAATATTCAAATTCTTAAGTGAAGGTTGCCTGCACCCCTGCCAGTTTTTCTAGGTGAAAGGAGAGCAGAAGACAAGTTTATTCACTCTCTGGTCAGAGCAAGCCCCCAAACTTGTGATAATAATAATAATAATAGCAATTTGATTAGCAGAAATGATAATAACGATTGGTAAAGACCATGAACTTTGGAGCCAAGCTGCCTATGTTCAGATCCCAACCCTGCCTCTCACTAGCTGTGGGACCATCACCCTGACTGACTCAGTTTTCTCATCTGGACAATGGGAACAATAATAGTATCTGCTTCTGAACTGGTTGTGAGGATTCAATAAATTCATGTGAACAGAGGGCTCCGAATGGGCCTGACACAAAGGAGAGTCACCAAGCATTTGCCGGATTGGGAACAGTAATTGTCCCCATCTATTAGGCACCCACCTGCCGACTGGGGCTCATTTCCCTTGTTCAGATGAGGCAGTTGAGGTCTCTGAGAGGCAAATGGCTCGCTTGAGCCCATGTAGCTGGCAGATCTGGAAATGAGGGAGGCGTGGGTGGCTGGGCACCAGCTCAGAGAGCATCTGGCTGGTGATCCATCAGACAGCGGCGGTGGGGAGGCTCTTAACACCGCCTGGTCTGTGCTGGGAGAGAGGGAATGCAGGGGGAACGAGCAGGGGCGGGGAAGAATCAGCCCAGAGAGAAAGGCAACAGAAATAGCAGGGGAAGCCTGGTCATTGAGTGGCCCCAAAATGGAAAGCTCAATATTTTACTATCGGGGAAACGACCTATTTCCCCGGCAGCCGGCCCCACAGCCCGGCCGTGGGTGTTTCAGTGACAGCACAGCTCCTGCAGGGTCCTGACAGGCCCCGGGATGCCCTTCTCCTCCCGAAGAGAGCCCAGCGGAGGCCCCCAGGCAGCCCAGCCACGGGTGATGGGTGCAGCACGTTGGGAGGCACGTTGGGTGGCCTGCGGCTTCACCGTGAAGACCACATGTGGGGGCCTATTTGTTGTACTTGCTGGGGGATCTTGAGCAAGTCCTTGCCCTGTCTGGGACCTGGCTTCCCTGTATGTAGGATGAAGGCCAGGGGGGCATTGGCAAAATGTCATCTGGTGTCCAGGAAGGTTGAGACGCTTGGCCATCAGGGCGAGGGGTCCCCAGCCACAGCAGGTAAAGATGCTCTAATACGTGGAGGGTGGGGGAATGAGACGACACCCCAGCAGGAAACCCTGGGAGAGCAGTAGGCTAAGAAGCAGGTCCTCTGGGGCCAGTGGGACCTGGGTTCGAGGAAGAGTCAACTCCACCGTGACTGTCTAAACGTCCAGCCTCTGTGAGCCTCAGTCTCCCCGGCTGTAGAATGGGAGGCTGTGACTGTAGCTACTGATCCTGTCGGGAGGACTAGGTGCTGTAGATCCCTCCAAGCCCTCCACGAACCCAGCAGGAGTTAGGAAGCTCCACGGAAGCTCTGTTCTTATTTATTCAGGGACTTCTTGAACCTACAGCGACCGTGTTTATTCATATAATTGCTATTTTTGTTAGGGCAATCTTACAGTGGTCCCCTGCGCCTTCTAAAGGGCTGCGTGGCTGTTCACATGGTCTGTCCCGCACACTCTGAGTCCCGTGGCGGGGTCGGGGGTGGGGGTTGGTTTAGGGACTTCGCAGCGGCCCTCAGGACCTCCTCTATCTGCCTGTCACCAAACACCCCTGCACCTGTGCTCCAGGCCTTCCCTGGAGATGGGGGGGAGGTCTGGACGGCCTGACCCCACCAGTGTCTCCCGCCTCAAGGGGTGACAGACACCCAGCCTACTTGCCGCCCCTCCGGCGGACCTGAGGCTGGGGCGCCACATGGGCCACTCAACTGGGTGACGACACCACCCTTGACTGTCTCAGAGATAATCAAGGCATAGCCCCCGACCTTGGAGAGGACTATAGGGGGGAGGGTGCCAGGAGGCTGGGAGGTACCGTGCATGTGTTCACGCAGTCCTCACGGTGCCGGTGGCGAGAGGACAGAGGTAGGGGGCTGGGACTCCGGCTGGGCGTAGGGGAGAGGGCAGGCCTCAGGTGGCGCCTGCACATTGCTATTCGGAGAAGCCACGTTCGGGCTGTGTTGACAGTAGGGGACAGGGGCAGCTGCAGTGCCCAGGAGGCTCTGGCCGAGGTGGGAGCTGGCAGAAAGCCACCCTCTTTCTTCCCTGGAATTCCAAGGTCCCAGTGGGTACCAGGTTCAGGGGGTCACAGAGAGCCAGGGTATAGGCTCTGCCCACCTGTCATCCCCAGACTCACACCCTCGTGGAAGGGGCAGGGTCAGCGGGAATAAAGGTCCAAGTGCAGGGCCACCAAGCTCAGGGAGGGAGTAGAGACGCTTGTGCAGAGTCCCTTCTTGCTCGCTGCTCGCCTTCCAGAGCCAGCAGGGCATGTGCCCATCATGCCAGGCCACTGGCGGTGACCAGGGCTTCAGACCCCGGCTGCAGCTGCCACCACTGGAAACATGTCCTGTGGGCATGCGGGAGACACGGTTCTTAACGAGTGGATGAGACCCCAGCATGGCCTGGGCTTTGGAGCCTGTGGTGGGTAGGGTGGGCGCGAGGGCAACTGCCAGGGCAGTGTTAACAATATGGACGGGAAGAGTAACCTGCAGGCGGCACCCTAGTTTCCACGGTGCCCCAACATCCACCATCTGCAACCCAGCCCCAAAGGGGTCTGAGAAAGAGCTCGTCCTTGCCCTGCGATGCTTTACACATTGAAGGGGGTTCCTGAGAGGAGAGGGAAGGTGCCTGACGACAAGCGTACAACCGTGCGCGCACATGCGCACCTGTGTGCCTGTGTGACCACGGGTGCAGTCAGCCGTCGGCCCTCAACAGAGTGCCCCGCATACAGAAGCGTCCACTGAAGGAACGAATGCTTGTGTGTGTGCTATGGGCGGGGGAGGGGCGAGGAAGATTGCCACTAAGTTACAGGGTAATTTTGGAAGACAGATCGAGAAGCTGACTTTCAGGTGCGGGGCTGTGGGGGCAGGGAGCAAAAGGGGACCAGTTCCTTAGGAAAGATAGTTCTTAAGAAATTGGCCATTGCCAAAAATTAGGAAAACAAACCCAGAGCTCCTGAGTTTGAAGTCAGTGGCTCTGGTTGAAGACTAAATTAAGACATCTTTACAGAGAACAATTTGGCAACTGTTATCAAAAGCCTTTAAAATTTAGAGGATTTGTAGAACCATTCATATTCAGTTTTTCAACAAATACTTGTAAAGCTTCTACTATGTGCCAGTCATGGTGGGTGCTACCATGTACACAGTGGTGATCAAAACAGACATCCTTGGGGGCCCGGGTGGCTCAGTCGGCTAAGTGTCTACCTTCAACTCAGGTCATGATCCCAGGGTCCTGGGATGGAGCCCTGAGCGTCAGGGTCCCTGCTCAGTGGAGAGTCTGCTTCTTCCTCTGCCTCTGCCCCTCCCCCCACTCCTGCTGTCCCTCACTTTCTCTCTCTCAAATAAATAAAAAAAATCTTAAAAAGAAAAAAAAACCAGATATATAATCCTTGCCCTCAGGGAGCTTACTTAATAGGGGGAAGATACAAATTAATATAATTATCACATCAAATATAATTACAAATTGCAGCAAATGGTTTGAAGGAAAAGTATAGTACAGGGTAAGAGCAGGGTGCACCCTAATTAGATGGGAGTGGCAAGGACAGACTTGTCTCAGGGAGAAATATTTAATACAGGTACAAACAGTGACCTGAAGGATGAATCAAGGTCAGGTGATGAATGGGGATGGGGAGAGAACGAGTATTTGAGATCACATAAATAGTGTGTCCAAAGGCCCTGAGGCAGAACAGAGATTGTTTTGCTTGAGGAGTTGAAGGCCGGTGTGGCTGGAATACAGTGAGGGACAGAAAGAGAAGGAGATGGGGCTGAAGGGACCAGATCATATAGGGTCTTGTAGGCCACATTACCGAGTTTTGATTTTACCCTAAGGGTAGTGGATAGTCATTGGAAGGTGCTAAACAGAGGAAGTGATAACATGATCCACTTGGAGCGGAGAATGAGTCGGAGGGGCTGAAAAGTGGAAGAGGGCAGATGAATCAGGAGACCTCAGCAGCCAGGAAGGGAGATGTTGATGTTGGTGACCAGCAGGATCCCAGGGACGATGTGGGAAAGAAGGTGACTCGAGGACGTGGTGTTTGAGTACGGATTGGATGTACATGAGAGGGAACAGTCCAGGTGATGCCAAAGAACTGCATGGCAGGCAGGAAAGGGAGGGAGGAAGGATGTGCCCAGGGAGTGGGCCATTTCAGTGAGTGGTCATGGAAGAGGGGCGAGTCCTTGGGGCGGCTAGGGTGGGTAGGGGAGAAAGCAATGAGAAAGTCAAGGATCTGAGAAGCCAGAGGGGCGACCGGTCATCCACACGGCTGTAGAAGCCCCCAAAATCAATTATAACGACAAGAGGGAAAACAAAAATTGCCCAACTATTCAGGGTGATTAGGTAAATGAGGGTTTATCCACTGGGCAGCAGATCTGACAACCGCTAAAAATACGGGTGGTACCTCGGGACAGTATGGAAAGGTGTCTGATAAATGTTGAGTGGGAGAGAATATTCCAGACATCAAGAATGGCTGAATCCTTTGGGCTAAAAAGCCTTACTACAAACTTTATTAATTTTTTAAACATTTAATTGAACAAAGAACAGAAAAGTGCACCGGCCACAAGCAGAAGGCTCTGTGGGTTTCAATATGTGGCCAGCACACAGATCGATCGATAGAAACGCCCTTGGAATCCCCCCTACCACCCCCTACAAACTTCCGCCAATGTAGCCACGGTCTGGACCATAATTGGTTTTGCCTTCAATCTTATTTGATTTGTCATTTAAAAATTTTAAAGAATGTATACAAATGTGACATAATTATTTCCGCCTTGTAGACAGAGGGGAATTTGACCAAGGGTCTCTCAGAACTACCAAAAAAAAAAAGAAAAAAAAAGTGGTTAAATCTATGTGTTTTAAAGCAAAGGAAAGTGGGAAACAGAGGGGTTTGATTCATTTTCTTTTCTGGAGTTTCCACAGGAGCTTGTACTATTTTCGTAGGAAAGAAACCACTAAGTGGGAAACAGCGGGGTTTGATTCCCTTCTCCAGAGTCTCTTCGATGAGCGTGTACTATTTTTGTAGGACAGAAACCACTAGGTTAAAAAATATCAGAGCACTGACTTTCCATGAGCCCAGCTCTGTCAGGAGGCTCCCCGTGCTGCCTGTGGACCTCAGCAGAATCAAGTGACCCCGCCGCTGTCTGGGGCTTGGTACTGACCCCAGCATGCAGGTGGGGGCCTAGAAGAGGACCTCTGGTGTCCTTCCCAACCAGCCTCCCCAGTCAGCCTCACCCCAGCTCCATGAGCATCTGGGGAGGGGGGAGACCTCACACCTGTCCCTCCTTCCCTCTCACAGGTGGAAAAACTTGTGAAATACCTGGATCCCAACGACCTGGGGAGAATCAACTTCAAGGACTTTTGCCGAGGGGTGTTCGCCATGAAAGGTGAGAGCTTCATGGGAGGGAGTCTCTCAGGCTTCTGTCCAGCTGCAGAGGCTGGCCTGACTGGGGTTTCAGCTGGGGCTCCTCCCAGCGGTGCTGAGGAGAAGGATCCAGGGCTCCTGCAGCTGCCGCAGCCATGCAGGGGCCATGGGAGGGTCTCTGAACCAGTGGGACGGTCACTTCTACCCTTCCCGTCGTCTGTCCCACAGAGAAAGGCTCCCGATTGCTTTCCTTCCTCCTTGCACCCTCCTCCAGGTCACCTCCCTCCAGGATGACCAAACCGTGGGCAGAGCCAGACACCCATTTTCTCTTCTTTTTCCTTTGTTTCCTCCCCTCTCTTCCCCACCCACCCCCCAGTCTCTTCTTCCCTCCCAGCTCTCCCCCTTGAAGGGGCAATATACCATCCCTCTCTTTTCCCCAGTTCAGAGGCAGTTGTGAGAGAACCCCAGGCATCAGAGGCCACTCATGGCCACACTTACCACTAAACTGCTTGTCTGGAGAAATCGGCTTAGGTCGCCAGACAGGTGGGCTGTGTCCTCTTCGAAGCTTTCCTGCCACCTGGGAAGGAAACCATGTTTTCTTGTCAGAATGAGCCATTCTCTGTGGGGGAAGCTAGGGTTCTTGGAGGGTAGGAAGGAGGCAGGAATGACTTCCTTGAAAGTGGGGTGTGATGTGAAGGGAGCTGAGAGGTTGGGAGGGGCTGCACATGGCCCCCTTAAGGTCTTCTGAATAGAACTGGCTGGAGGACCACCACCAACCACACCAGTGTGTGTATACACCAGTCGCTTTGCAGGTTTGACTGCCTTTATCTGAAAAGATACCGGGGCATTTGCTCAGAAACAGTGGAGGGACGCCACCTGTGTAACCGAGTCAGCAGGAGGTAGTGTCATCCTGAGGGTGACCCTCTCCTAGATGTCCTGGAGTTGGCAGGGCCGTTGAGGGCCCCAGGCTCAGGGGAATGTGTGCCTTTGGTGTCTCTGTGAGCCAGGCAGGGAATATTGCCTTATAGCCCTTCCTCCAGGAAGGCCTCCCTGATTCTCTTTGCACTTGACCTGCCTTCTGCATTTGGGACTCTCTCTTTCATGTGTTCTCTGTTGGGGTTAATCCCTGTGGGAGAATGCCTGGAGGGAGGGACCTGTCTCTGTTCCCCCCCGTGGAGTCCTGGCCCAGCTCCTCCATGGCCCAGTACTCCATCTCTGCCTTGGAAGGATCAGCCGGTCTCTTGGAGGCTTGGGCCCTGTGCCTCCCCCACAGCCCTTCTTACCCAAGGCCCAGGAACCAGAAGCAGAGCTGCTGAGGCCCTGAGCTTGCGCTGTCTGTCTGTCCACAGGGTGTGAGGAGCTGCTGAAGGATGTGTTGTCGGTGGAGAGCGCGGGGTCGCTGCCCTGCACACCGGAGATCTCAGACTGTGTGGAGCAGGTAAGGGGGCAGAGGCCCAGGGGAGGAAAGGGGAGGAGGAGCCTCCGGAGGGCCCGCCTTGCCCTTTCTGATCTTCCTGCCTTTGCTCTACTTTGTTGTGTCTCCAAGACTGTTTAAGTTCAAAGTCAAGAAGTAGCTTTCAGAACCTGAGCAATGAAGCCCCTTGGGAAGCCACAGCAAAGAGGGTAGGGACCAGGAGTCCTCCCAGAGCACCTTTATTCCCCACCCTTGGGTTCCAAGGGGAAACTGAGTCCCAAACAGGGAAAGTGACAGACTTGAGGTCAATGGCAGACGGGACAACAATTTTTCTCTTTTCCCCTGTGTCGCAACCCACAGAGCCAACCGACCCCTGAGTGGTTTACCCCCAGACAGTCTGCCAGTTCTCAAGCACTAGCCAGGGGCCTAGCAGTTCCTTCCCGCTGAGTACCAGAGTTAGGGCAGACCCCGGGCTCAAGGATGCGGCCCCACAGGACCGCCCCATGGAGGGGCAGCCACAGATGGGGGTCCCAGGCTCTCCGCACCTGCACTGGCTGAGCACAAATGTGGGGATTCCCACAAAGCCCCTCAGGTTCTGGAACTCACTGGAACAGCTCCCAGAACTCAGGAGCACACGGTGTTTGCGATAATTAGTTGTTTATAAAGGACACGACCCAGGAACAGCCAACTGGGAAAGATGCGAAGGGCAAAGCATGGGGGTAGGCGGTGCAGAGACCCCATGCCCTCCCCACCCCCGCCGCCTTCCCAGCACACCCGCACGCTCAACAACCAGGAGCCCTCCAAACTTCGATAACCCCATGGGTGGCCCCTCTTGCCTCCCAAGGTGGGGTTGTGGGCAAGCTGGACGTTTCCACCTTCGAGTTACATGGGTCTTTCTGGTGACCAGACCCATCCTGAAGCTCTCTAGGGGCGCCACTGGTTCACCTCTTTAGTATGAACTCAGGTGCGTTGGGGAAGGGCTCCTCATGCATGACAAAAGACACTCCCATCACTCAGGAAGTTTCGAGAGCTTTAGGAACTCTGTGCTAGGAAGTGGGACAAACACCACAGTCTCCGGGGCTCTTTTTCCTTTATCCTCACCTAATGGTTTTTCTTTTTACTATAAAACTTTGAATTCTTTTCCCAAACACACGTGGCTACATCCTACAGATGGACACAGGTTAGGGTGATTGTGTTGACAGTCACCAAGGACCCTTCTGGGCAAGACACCCTGGAGCTGGAGGAGGATTATCTTGGTTTCCCATCCGGGTCAGCTCAAAAAACCTTTTCTCTGCCTCCCGTTGGTGTCTTGTCTGGACCCTCCAAACATAAGTATTTTCTGCCGCGGAAGGAGGTCCAGGACCCCAGAGGTCACTTTGGCTGGGTGGTGGGGTCGGGGTTGGCACTGGATCAGTGGGAGTCCTCACAGAGGACCACAATGCTGGGGGGGGTTGGGCAGCAAAATGGTGTTGGAGAAGCCAAGGCTCAAAGGCAGCAGAGGCCAGAGCCAGGCCCCAAGTCATGGGGACAGGACCTCCCACACAGAGACCAGGCGCCTGGCCCCCAGGGACGAGTGATGAGAGCTAGACTCCAGGCCTGCCTCACAGGCCAGTGGATGTGGGGTGAATATGCATTTGGGCCCAACTAATGGGACGGCGGCCAGGATCAGGGCAGAAGGCTCTCCACATGGGACAAACACTGAGCATCCCCAGTTTTTCAAGTGGGCCCTTGTGGACTGCTGAGCAGCAAGGCCGTGGGGTCACTCAGGGCTGGTTCCATACCCCACTGGGGCCCCTGACTAGGTATGCAAACCAGACACGCTGCCTCTGGCACTCCTCTGGGCCTCAGTTTCCTTAGCTGTAAAATGGGGCTGGCCATGCCTCTCTAGGGGACCTGTGGAAATCAGTGAGAAAATACTAATTTCCTAATCCGCTAATACATGAGGGCTCCCTTCCTCCCCGTGCTGTGTCGTAGGGGTTGGAACGAGAGTGCCATGCTCATTCCACTTTACCCCTGGATACTGGCATTTCATAAGTCTGTCAAGAAAGAGGGCTGCCCACGAGGAGCTGGAGGGCAGAGTAGAGCGGGCCAGCCCCCGCCCCGGCCCCCCCGCCAGTGTTGCCCGAGCAGGTCCTGTTCCTGCAGCACTGGGCTGCTCTCTTGGCCCCCATGTGTGGCCGTCCACGCTTCTGCAAGAAACGGTAAAAAGAGACCCAGAAGCCTTGGGCTCCAGGATGCTGCTTTGCTTTTGGCGCAATGCTGTTTTCCAGAATACAAAATCTGGAGGTTTGAGGAAGCAGGAAGAACATGCCAGTTGAACCTCAGCCCCCACCCCCCGGTGTCCCTTGTTTTCTCTCTCGGGACCTTCCTGCAGATGTGTCTTCATTTCCCTTTGTTGCAGCCCCTCTGGGGTGAGCACGTCATGCCATCCATGTAGGTTACTTTGAGGTGGCTCTGCTGGCCGGAGCCGGGGGAGGGGGCGACGGATCACCGGATGCACTAGGCAGCTTTGTTCTGGGGCATACCAGCCAGGCAGCTCAGTGGACCTGGGCTCTGTTCCTTATGATGGGCTCCCTAGTGATGGGAGCTGGGGGGAGCAGAGGGTAGGGAGGAGGACAGGTCAAAAGCCAGCCGGCAGGGCCTGTGGGCTCCTGCAGGACCCCAGGCCTCCGTGATGGCAATGAATCCCCTTCCTGGCTCAGCCTTCTGGAATGTGCAGCTCTGGGCTCCATTGGGCAGACCACCCACAGCTCCTCAGGTTGGGGGAGATGAGGGGGCGAGCCTGGGCAGGTCTTAACCCTAAAGACTGGGTCCTCAGCACCCTGCTGAGTCCCATCTGTCCCCAAGGGGTCAGCTTGAGACCGACCAGAACCTGGATCACTCAGGCTTCCAAAGTGCTAACCAGAGACAAAAATAACTGCTGGGGTGGTTTGGGAACCCTATGGGGAGGACACAATGATGGGACAGCAGGAGCTCCCCCTCCTCTCCTCAGAGTGTAGGGGTCTGGATGGGGGAAAGGGTGTAGGCAGGTGGGGAGCACCTCCCACCCAACAGGGTGGTAAAATGAAAGCAGAGCCCACAGACGCTGTGAGAGCCTGGGCCCTTGCTCATTCTCCCTCGTGGGCTGATTAATAGGGAACCCCATAAAATGAATGGGGCATCAAGCTGCCCGCTCCTCCTATGAAACTGCCGCATCAATGAATGATGTCACCAGCCAGTCAGTCCCCAAGCGAGGAAGTCATTCTTGATGCCCCCACAGCCAGCTAGCCTCGAATCCCCTGATGCCCACTCACCCCCTTTTCCTTCTCCCACTGCTGCCTACAGCTCTCCTCACTGCCCCCAGCCTTCTCCTCTCCAGACCCTTAGCCCAGTGCCTCAGCATCTTCCTAAGGAACTGCTCCGTCTCTCCCTTCTGTGACCCCTCATCACCAGTGGGATAAACTCAGCTTGCACCTGCTTCTCCAGCCTCATCTCTCAGCACCCCAAGATTGGTGACACCCAGCTGTTCCTTATTTTATGTAAAGGCCAAGTTCTCTCTTGCCTCCCAGACGTTGCACAAGTTTTGTCTTTCTCCTGGGATATCCTCCCACACATTATCCCTGGGCTAATGTCTACTCATTGCTAAGACTCACACCTCCTCTAGGAAGCCTCCCCTGGTTCCCTCTGCCCCAGCCTGTCTCCCCTCTCCCCAGCCTGGAGGAGGACCTGCACTGAGCTTCCTTGAGGCCCTGGGCCTTAACCTCAGCCTCCAAGTCCCCTCCCCAGGGACACTCTTTTCACCCTGTGGTGGCAGGGCTCGCTTGAACTGACCTTGTCTCTACATCGAACACATCCTTATTCATGGTGCATAGAGCGTTTCTCTAAGTATTTCCAGGATTAGAAATCTGAAAATGCTGTATCAAAGGGTATGCAGGCATTTTTTTTTTTAATAGATGTGTCCAAATTTTTCTTCTAAAAAGGTGATACCGATGTATCGCCCAACAGCATGTGGGCCTGCCCATCACCAAGCCTTAGCTTTCTCCTTTGGGGAGTTACCGGTTCACAGTCTTTGCTCATTTTCCTTTAGGTGGTTTGTCTTTTCCTTATTGATTTATAAGACATTTATATATATTCTGAATGTTAATCTTTATGTATTTTGCTTGTACTTTAGTCTTGTTTTTGGCCTCTTTTATGGTATAGAATTTTAAAATTCTTAAGTAATCATTACCCATCCTTTCATGCCATTTTCATTTGATGCTTCTCTATCTCAAGGCTATAAACATATCCCCCTATATGGTTTATTTTTCCCCCCAGTACTTTTAGACAAAAGATGTTATTCTTAGCTCTTTGGTCCCCTGTGGCATATTTTTGGTTTTGCTGAGGATGTATTCATCTGGTATTATTTTCCAAATGTTGCCGGGGGTTTAAGCCCCTCCTGTCAGATAATCCTACTTTCCCCACTCACTTGGGATTTTACCTCCTTCTCGTATGCTAAATTTCCTTATAAACATGGTTTCTTTCTGGACTGTGATCTGTTCCATCAGTCTGTCTGTCTGTTTATTTCTGAGCCAAAACCAGTCTCAGCTACCATTCATTGCTTCATAGTTTGATATCTGCTAGAGACAATCTCCTTCAACCTTCTTCACTTAAAAATGATTTTTGTTATGCTTACACATTTTCTCTTCCAGAATACCTTTTTTTGTTTTATTTATTTTAAAATTTTATTTATTCATTTACTTGACAGAGAGAGACACAGTGAGAGAGGGAACACAAGCAGGGGGAGTGGGAGAAGGAGAAGCAGGCTTCCTGCAGGCCAGGGAGCTCGATGTGGGGCTCGATCGCAGGACCCTGGGATCGTGACCTGAGCTGAAGGCAGACGCTCAACAACTGAGCCACCCAGGTGCCCCCTTTTTTTGTTTTAAAAAAAGATTTTACTTATTTATTTGTCAGAGAGAGGGAGATCGCAAGCAGGCAGAGAGGCAGGCATAGGGAAAGGGAGAAGGAGGCTTCCCGTTGAGGAGGGAGCCCAACACGGGACTCGATCCCAGGATCCCGGGATCATGACCTGAGCCGAAGGCAGACTCTTAAACAGCTGAGCCACCCAGGCATGCCCAGAACACTCTTTTTTGTCAAAATCTGTTAAAAACCCTGCTAGAGAATTTGTTTGAAATGTGTTCATCTACTGAAGGGAATTGGCTTCTTTATAATATGGAATTCTCTCTTCCAGGGACTTTAGTATATCTATGTTTAGTCTGGCTTTCTTTTGTGCCCTTCAGAAAAATATTACAATCTTCTCAAATAGGTTCTGCACCTTTCTACGTAGGTGACTATATTTTAGAGTCTACTGCTGTTGTTACTGCTGTAGACTCTTTGTGCCATGACAGTTCCCCATTGGCTATGGCTAGTATGTAGGGCACCTTTTGATTTTTGGTGTTGATCATGTCATGACAACCTTACTAAACCCCCTCATTAGTTCTAATAGCTCACTTACATACTCTTTCTCAACCTTACGCTATCTAATAAAATAGCTATAGTACTTTTCTGCGTAAGTTTAAATAGCTATGTAATATTTCATCACATGAAGACAACCAAATTTATTAGTTCCTTATTGTTGGGCATATATATATACACACCTATATTAACCTAACTGGGGGGATTAACAAAGGCAGTGTCATCTTCATTCTGGTAGCTAAACAGTTCCCCATAGGAGCAAACACTGCTTTAGAGTAAGTCTGAGGTTGGCAGACTACAGTTCCTGTGGGCCCAATCTAGCAGGCTGTTTTTGTAAATAAAGTTTTATTAGAACACATTCATCCCCATTTGCTCACCTCTTGTCTGGGGTTCTTTCACATTACAGTGGCAGAGTTTAGTGGCTGTCACAGAACTATATGGCCCACAAAACCTAAAATATTTAGTATCTGCCCTCTACTGAAAAAGTCTGCCAGCCTTTGGGATAAAATCTAAGTGAAACTATTTTTTATTTTTTAAGATTTATTTATTTATTTGAGAGAGAGAGAGGCACACACGTGAGCACACGAGCCAGGGGAGGCGCAGAGGGAGAAAGAGAGAGAATTGCCGGCAGACTTCCCGCTGCTGGAGCCCAGTGCAGGGCTTGATCCCATGACCCCAAGATCATGACCTGAGCCGAGATCAAGAGTCGGACACTTAAGAGACTGTGCCACCCAGGTGCCCCAGAGTGGAAACTATTTTATCAAAAGGGTGCTAATCTTAAAATTTCCAATACTTCGGCTGAATTCCTTTCCAGAAGAGTTGTTTCCTTTACCCTCCCATCAGGATTGTGGCAGAGTCCAACTACTCTCTTGAAATAGGATGTTAACTGTTTTCTCAAATCTTTCTAATTTGAGAGGCTAAAAAGATTAGGATTGCTCTTTTGAATTAAAATACACTTGAGGGGTGCCTGGGTGGCTCAGTGGGTTAAGCCTCTGCCTTCGGCTGGGGTCATGATCTCAGGGTCCTGGGATCAAGCCCCACGTCGGGCTCTCTGCTCATTAGGGAGCCTGCTTCTTCCTCTCTCTCTCTCTGCCTGCCTCTCTGCCTTCTTGTGATCTCTCTCTGTCAAATAAATAAATAAAATCTTAATAAAATAAAATACACTTGAACTTGGGGCATCTGGCTGGCTCAGTTGGTATAGCATGTGACTTTTGATCTTGGGTTTGTGAGTACAAGCCCCACATTGGATGTAGAGATTACTTAAAAATGATAGCTAAATAAACAAACAAATAAAATGCAGTTGAACTTCTTCAGTTACATTTATTGGAGTTCTTTGTTCATTAATTTCCTGCCCACATTCTTCACCATACTTTGTATATATGTACTCATTTTTTTTTAAAGATTTTATTTATTTATTTGACAGACAGAAACTACAAGTAGGCAGAGAGGCAGGCAGAGGGAGAGGAGGAAGCAGGCTCCCTGCTGAGCAGAGAGCCCGATGTGGGACTCGATCCCAGGACTCTGGGATCATGACCTGAGCCGAAGGCAGAGGCTTTAACTGAGCCACCCAGGCGCCACTATATGTACTCATTTTCATTGATTTATAAAAACTAGAAATGTTATATTTTGGGATATACATTACAAATATTCTTTCAGCTTGTCGTTTGTTTTTAACTTTGTTTATGACAACGGATTTGCACTTCTTTTATAGCTAACTCATCCATCTTTTCCATTATAGCTTTGGCTTCTTGTGTGATGCTTAGAAAGGCTTTCCTACCCAAGATCGTGGAACTATTCTATTTTAAATATTTTATTTATCTATTTTATTTATTTATTTATTTGAGAGAGAGAGTGTGTGTGTGCGCACATGTGGGAGGTGGCAGAGGAGAGGGAGAGGGAGAGAGAAAATCTCTAGCGGACTCTCTGCTTAGCGTGGAGCCTGACTTGGGGCTCAATCTCATGACCCTGAGATCATGACCTGACCTGAAATCAAGAGTTGGATGCCTTACCAACTGAGCCACCCAGGGGTCCCTATTCTATTTTATTTTTACTTCATGTATTTGTTTTTTTGTTTTGTTTTGTTTTGTTTTTTAGAGAGCTTTTTTTTTTTTTTAAGATTTTATTTATTTATTTGTCAGAGAGAGAGGGAGAGAGAGCGAGCAAGCGAGCTCAGGCAGACAGAGTGGCCGGCAGAGGCAGAGGGAGAAGCAGGCTCCCTTGCTGAGCAAGGAGCCCGATGTCGGACTCGATCCCAGGCCGCTGGGATCATGACCTGAGCCGAAGGCAGCCACTTAACCAACTGAGCCACCCAAGTGTCCCAAGTATTTGGTTTTTATACTTAAAATTTTGATCCATGGAATTAACTCTGATGTCTGGAGTGAGGTAGGGATCCAGCTCTCCTTGCTTCCTGTCAGTCCTTTACCCTCCCTCCCACGCCCACCTAACCTCACGGGAACCGGAAGCTCTTTGCAAGGTGATGCTGCATTGGTCCCCTGGTGGCAAAACAAAGGGGGTTTACTGGGCCCCCAGACTGTCAGCCCCGGCCCAAGGTGGCCCTTCTGCCCGTCCTCGGAAGGAGCTTTGCCAAGCCTCCGTCTTGCCAGGGCAACTGTTAGAAATCTGCCCTGGGCTTCTCTCTAGGCCCGGCCCCGGGGAGCTTAAGCCCTAAAGGTCCACGGGTATCCTTGCTTAACTTGATCCATCCTGAAGCAAATGTTTCTAAAACCTCTTGTGACAATGGCACTTTTAAATTCTAAAAATATTTGTTCTGAGAAACAGCGCTCTGATTCAGCTGTGCCGGTGCGGGTGTGGGTGGTGGCGGCGTGCTGGTACTGATGTGGTGATGGGGGAAGGGGGTTCAATGGCTCGGTGGTGGGGGAGGGGGTGATGTGATCTTTTTTTTTTTTTAAGATTTTATTTATTTATTTGAGAAAGAATGAGAGAGAGAGCATGAGAGGGGAGAAGTCAGAGGGAGAAGCAGACTCCTTGCTGGGCAGGGAGCCTGATGCAGGACTCGATCTTGTGACTCCAGGATCATGACCAGAGCTGAAGGCAGCTGCTTAACCAACTGAGCCACCCAGACGTCCCTCGATGCAATTGATCCTTTCTGCTTAATATGGCCACAATGTTTTTCCTATGTTCCAATAGCCCCCTCCTCTTAAAGGAAAGACTAATTTGCTTATCCCAAGCCCACAGGTTCTGTAAAAATAAAAGATCCTTGAGTCATATCTCGGGGAAACATCTGAACTCTGGCTAGAGCAGAAGTGGCTGGGACAGAAGCTGAGGAGATGCTGAAGGCCCTTTTGTTTGTCCCCTCACCCTGGTCTGTCCCCGGCCTTCTGCCGCCAGCCATCCCTGCCCTAGGAAGGTTGGCCTGAGCCAGCCCAGAGCACTGGCTTCCAGGACGCTCCTGGGTTCCACCTCCTGCCTCACCCCTCCTCGCTGCTCAAGTTCCCACTTCCCTTTAGAACCTAGCCTCACAGCACCTGAGCAAACACGGGAGAGAGGCCGCTTCCTTTCCCTCTCGAGAGGGCTTGGTTGGATTCTTACCCTGGAGGAGATGAACCAGTTTTGCATTGGACTTTGTGACTCAGTTTCAGCATTATTTCTGTCATTGGCACCTGTGGATCTCTCCCATTCTCCTTTGAAGCAGCTGTCCCAGCCTTCTGCTCCCTCATTGATGAGTTAAGTGGGTTTTTGACACAGCTAACTGTGGGAAGACACACACACACACACACACACACACACACACACACACACACACACACGGACAGATGTTAGTTCTCAGAAACAGCCGAGTCTAAGCCGGTGGTTCTTAACCCTGGCTGCACCCTGGATTCGTGGAGGGGGCTTTCCAAAGATACTGATGCCGACCCCACCTGCCAGAGGTCCTGATGTAATCAGCCCGGGGAGGGCTCCACTCGTCTATGTTTACAAGCTCTCCTAGTAATTCTAATGCACACCCAAATTTGAAGACTGAGTGTCCAAACTAGGAGATCTCAAACTTTCCTGCAAATTATAATTTCCTGGAAGTTTTTACGATTCTGGATGCCCAAGATGCCCCTCAGACCGGTCAACACAGAACCTCAAGGGTGTTGCCTTTTCAAAAGCTCCTCATGCAATTCCAGGAACCCGGATCCTGTAACGTCCGGGTTCCAGGCCTGTTCACACCCACACGTCCCTCCGCAAGGACAGAGTTCGGAGGTGGAGTTGGGGGGAAGAGTGTTTCGACTGTGACAGCGGACAGTGGGGCAGCACGTGGGCTCAACAAATGCCTGCCGCCCTTTCCTAGGCGGCCACCTCTGGGGAGACTGGTTCGGGATTGCGGGGCCCTGCTCTGAGGCGTCTGTCTGTCCTCCCCAGAACCAGGCTGCCTGGGTGCTCAGGCATGGGGACGGAGCATTCTTGAAGTCCAGTGAGGCATGACTTTGCTTTTCCAGAGAGAGGCCCTGCCTGCAAGCGCCTGCGGGGGCCTCTGGGTCAGCGGGGCCGGGGTTGGGGGTGGGGGTGGTCTACCACGTGCCAGAGCCTAACTAGGAATCTCAGTAGAGACTTCCTCATCGGCAGCCCCGCAGAGAAAACTGAGAGCTCAGACTCCTGCCGCAGAAGGTACGAGAACAGAGACTAGATTACTTTAACAAAGACCTAGCAAATTTGCTTTTCCTCCAACTTTTTATCTTGAAAAGCTTTCAACTTCAGGAAAGAAGTTAAGAGTCGTGCCACTGAATCCTGATCTCTCCCGCTCCCTAGATTTCACCAGTTGTTACCATGTTGCGAACATTTGCACTCCCCGCTCCTGGGTAACTGTATTTACTTTATTCATGTATTGCTGGGTCCTTTCAAAGTTAGCTGTGAAAGTACCTGGTTGGTGCATTTGGTTAAGCGTCTGCCTTTAGCTCAGGTCACGATCTCAGAGTCCTGGGATCAAGTCCTGTGTCAGGCTCCCTGCTCAGTGGGGAGCCTGCTTCTCCTTTTGCCGCTCCCCCTGCTTGTGTTCCCTCTCTCTCTCTGCCAAATAAAAAACATCTTTAAAAAAAAAAAAAAAAAAAAAAGTTAGTTGCAGACATTGTTAAATTTCATCCTTAAATACTTGACTGTTCCTAAGAGCAAGAATGACCTTGACATAACCACAGTGCTGGTTTCCTCCCCTGTGGGAAATTTCACAGGGATGTCATATGTTATCTAATATAAATTTCATATTCAAATTGTCCTGATATTTTTGTAGCTTTTCTTTTTTGATCTCGTGTGTAATCCAGGATCATGCGTTACATATGGCTGTCCTGTTTTTTCGGTCTCTGTTAATCTAGTATAGTTTACCAGCCTTTCTTTTCTTCCCATCTAAGTATTCCCCGGACCTGACCCCGTGTAGCTTCCGAGATCAGATGAGATCAGGCACATTCAGGGTGGTATGGCCGTAAATAGCCCTCTTTTTTTTTTTTTTTTGGATCTTTGACATTTGACATTTGACATTTTTGATGAAGTCAAGCCAGTTGTCCCAGAGAATGCACTCAATTTGCATTTGCCCATATTGGTTATTGAGCCCTGTGGGGCAGTGCGATTTAAATCTTAATTAAAACAGGATGAAGGGAGGGGAGTTCTACTGGGTGTCCGCTCTATATGCATTTAAAGTGTCTATCCTTGGTGCCCGCTCAACAGGCCTCAGTATTCCCAGTTGTAAAGCAGCCAGCCAGTAGGGTGTAGAGAAGATGGGGGGGCACTATGGGGGCACAAGTGTTTATCTGCAGGGCAGAGTGTCTGCCCATTGGCACCTGTCCCCAGAATCGGGAGGCGGTAGCAGTCCTGGGTGCTGTAGGGGTGTGCCGTGGGCCTCATAGTCGCCTCCACAGTACACCATGAACCTGGGCCCTGGGTGCAGCGTGAGGAGACAGGGGTCCCTGCTGGTGCTGCTGGCCACATCTCCATCCTCTCTGGGCTGCTTTCCCCCACGGTGAGATGAGGCCCTCAGAGTGGGCATTGTTTTCTCCCAGAGAACCAGGCTCAAGAGAAAATTGTAAAATGGGGCTGATGAGAGAAACTCCTGGGTCCTTCCAGGGATTCTCTGAGCCAACGTGGGAAAGAGGTGTGAGCCCCTAGGACACTGTGCATGGCATTTCCCAAGGCTCCCATGCCTGGGGGGTCTCAGCCATGCTCCAGGCCCTGGGGGGCATCTTCAGGGAAAACCTTGTCAAACTCCCGAACAGGCTCCGTACATCATCACATACATTTCCAGTATAAGAAGGAAGACTTCTGAAATAGTGTTACTTTGCAGGTTGTTTGTTTGAGTCCTGCTCCTCTAACAGGCTCCTTCATGTCCACTTTCCTCTGCCATGTGGCCACTTTACATAGGATATTACTATGACTGTTGTTTTATTCTTTGTAAATATTTTATTTACTTATTTGAGAGAGAGAGCAAATGAGAAAGTGGGGGAGGGGGGTAACAGGGGGCTAGAGGAGTAGGGGGAGGGAGAAGCAGTCTCCCTGCTGTCTTGGGGCTGGATCCCAGGATCCTGGGATAATGACCTGGGATGAAGGCAGATGCTTTAACGGACTGAGCCACCCAGGTGTCCCTTATTGCTACTTTACTATAATAAAATATAAGCAATGTCCATTTTAATAATAAACCTGGTCTTGGCTGAGGACAGAGAGAAGCAGGGAAATTTGAGGCCAGGGAGGGGCTTCGAGGGATAACGTGATTTTGCCTCTTCTCACGGCTGGTGTCAAGGAGGCTTGGTTCAAGCCCCCTTTGTCTGGGGGCTGCCCTAACTTGCAAGGACCCCTTTTGGCCAGATCCTCCAGGCACTGTTAATCGTCACTCAGGATTCTCTGAACCCCGGGACAAGCTCAGGTTTGAGTCAGTCGGGCTGAATGTGAACTCCACACGCCCACTTTCTCTTTGTGTCATTGGGTAAGTCGCTTCACTTCTCTGAGCCTTCTTCATTTCCATCTGTGTAAACTCGGGGAAGTGATGCCTCACTTCAGGGTATGGTGAGAATGACTTGAAATAATGTTTCTAAAGGGTCCTGAAGAGAACAGGGCCCCCAGTAAGTGGGAGGTTTTCTTTCTTTCCCCTTCTTCTTCTTCTTCTTCTTCCTTCTTCTTCTTCTTCTTCTTCTTCTTCTTCTTCTTCTTCTTCTTCTTCTTCTTCTTCTTCTAAGATTTTACTTATCCATTTGAGAGAGGGAGAGAGAACAAGCACGAGTGGGGGGAGGAGCAGAAGGAGAGGGAGAAGCAGACACCCCACTGAGCAGGGAGCCTGACACGGGACTCCATCCTACAACCCTGAGAGCATGCTCTGGGACAAAGGCAGATGCTTAACTGACTGAGCCACCCAGGCACCCGTAGGTGGTAGTTTTCTCAGTATGGCTCCGCATTCTGAGGAGGGATCCTTGAGAGCACAGGTGACACAGAGAATTTCCTTTCCTTCCCTTCTCTCTCCCAAAGCCACCACTTGCCTCCAGCTGCACCCACACACGGTGCCCTCTTGGGATGGCAGGATGACATGACCCTGCTCTGACAAAGGCCACATCTGTGCCTGAGCCCTAGGTCCCAAGACCTCTCGCCCGCTCCAGGACAAGCCCCCATGCCTGCAGCATGAGGGCTGCGCCCCCTCCCAGATTGTTTCCACTCGCATGCAGCTGATGTAATAAATAATGCCCTTGGAGGGGGCGGGGCGGGTGGGCAGAGCCCCACCTGACTCTATGTTCCTTCCCTCAAAGGCCCCCTCTGCACCCACTTTCTTGTCTCGCTTTTTCTCCTGTCCCTCCCAGCCGTCTTGGCCCTTCTTTTCAGGGTCACCAGGGACTTCTGTCTGGCCAAAACCAACAGTCAGGTCTCATGCTGATTTTACTGGAAGTCTCAGCCGGCCAACGTGGCACAGCTGACCTCCCCTTCTCAAGACCTATCCTTCCCTCCATTCCACTGGTTTCCCTCCTCCCCGTCAGGCTGTTCTTCCTCACTGACCCTGGCTGGCTTCACGTCCCCATGGCTCTACAGAAGTGGGGGTGGGCCTCAGGTCTGAGTCCTCGGTCCTCTGCCCTAGCTTGTCTACATCCACACCAGGTCCTGGAGCTCTAAGTGCACTGTTACCCATGGGCTTCTGACAGTGTCTCCCCATTGAGTTGGCCTTTGGATCCAGACTCCTGGATGTGGACGTGTCTGACACTGAACGCTTTGTCTTCCCGGTCCTCTCCTGTCAGCTGTCAGAAAGGCTCCCCCAGCAGGAAATGGCACCACCGTCCACCTGGCTGCTCCGTCCAAGGACTGGTTAATTTCTCACCGCCTGTCATCTTAGCATAAAATCCCAAATCCTGACGTTCCCTGTGGCCTACCAGCTGTCACCGCTGCCGAGATCTTTCGCTTTGTCCCTCCCACACTTCCCTTGATCCTTGCTGTTCCGGCCACACTGGCTGTTTTTGGTCCTCAAACACCCTAAGCCCGACTCTTTCTACCTTTGCCTTGCTGTTCCTTCTACCCAGGATCTTCTACCCTCAAGTCTTGGTACAGCTGCCCTCCCATCCTGTAAGTTGCAGCAAAAACATCACCTCCTCAGAGAAGCCTTCCCTGACTGGTCATCACAGGGAGGCCCCTCCATACCTCTGTCCCCATCACTGTCCTAACATCCTGTTCATTTCCTTCAGAGCCTGCACCACTGTTTGCCACAGCCTTCATTGTCTGTGTGTGTCTTGTCTGTGCTCCCCTCCTGCCCCCGCCCCCACCCCAGGCTGTCTTCACTGGGGCTTAGATGGGAGTTGAAAGGGAGGTGACCAGTTGCTGTCTCTACTGCGAGTAGGAATCACTTGGGGGCTTCACAAAATGCAGCCTCTGACTCAGGAGGTCTGGGCTTGACCTGATTCTGCATTTCCTATCAGCAACCAGGTTGTTGGTGACACTGCTGGTCAGGGATCACACCAGTGGTGCCTTTGGTAACTCATGGGTCCTTCTCCCCTTACCCCCCAGCCTTCCCCTTAAATGCCCCAGAAATATGAGGAAAGAGTCCCTGCATTGCCTACCCTCCCTTCCCTGCACCCTCCACCAGCAGCCCTTCTTGCTAGCCAGCACTGTCACTCGTCACCTCTGCAGGCGCTGAGGCCCCCTGGCTTTCTGTCTCTGCATTTCTGCTATGGTGACACACAAGACAGGAGTCTCTGCCAGGAACTGTGCTGTCGTTGGTTTCTGTCACGGTTCTGTTTTCTCTCTGCATCTTCTCCTTAAGGTAGATGCCTTGGGAATGCTGAGTCTGCCAGAGGTCCCCAGCCCGGGACGGGACAGCTGACCTGGCTGGGAATTAAGGAGGCATTGTGGAGTGCTCTCTGAGCTCTGGTTTGGGGAACAGGCAGGTCGCGGCATATCTGACCAGCCCTGAAGGCCAACGTTAATTTAAACTTGGGGAGAACATGGGCTTTGGGGTCTGAGGTCCTGGATTTGAATCCTGACCCTGTCATTTCCACCTCCACCAACGGTAACTGGTGTCTTCTTCATAGGCTTATTGTTAAAATGATAAATGAGAATCTTTGGAGAATAATAGTTCAGTGTCTAGAAAATGCTAGAATCTCTCAATTCACAGTGCATAGATTATGAGTCATGCATCATAGATTGAATACCTTTCACCCCAGGATTGCTGAGAGGTCGCAGACAAGCAATGTCAATGTCCCAGGCGTCCTTCTCACCTGCATCCCATAACCAGGCTTCTACACAACTAGCCAATTCAGCCCCTTGGGGCATCGTCCCCAAGAACTGGGCCCACCCTGTGTCAGATCCTTGTGCCAAGGCAGGGAGGGCCTGCTGCCATTAAAAGCATCCCTGCTGAGCCCAAGGGTAAATGCTCAAACACAGTATAGGAGAGAGAAATCGCCATTCCCATCCTTATCATTGCTACCCTCCGTTTCCTGACCAGGACAAAGAAAATGAGTGAAATTAATATGACCCATCATCAAGTGTGATTCTTGAGATGGAAAGGCTCTGTGGGCTCTGTGGATGCATTGGGAATCTCAGGCTAGTTGACAGTTCTCCTCAAGCCTCTTGGATGATCAGCACAGGATGGATGGGTAGGAGGAGCACTGAACAAGCTCCTGCTTTGCACACACTTTCTGTATCTAGTTGGCCAGAGAGGGCCCCTTTGACTATAGGGCCTGGGAAGTTAAGCATCTTCTCAATTCTGTGACTTTACATCCAGAACCCGTTTCAGAGCTGCTGCCTTTACCAAACCCGGCCTGGTCTTCTGGGGCTGCAACAGAGTATTCTTGCTCTTCTCGAGGGAACTTATAATCCAGGCTGAAAGGATCCCTGGGGATGGGCGGGAGGGCTGACACCCAGGCCGGCCATGTAAGGACCTTTATCTGCGGCAGCAAACATCACCTGATGCTCAGCAGGTGACCATCCCTCCCTCTGGGGACAGTGATCTCCGGGCTCAGCTCGGTGATACGGTGATACGGGAGAAAGGCATCCTGAGGACGTACCAATCCCCATTCCTTTAAGTGTTCCCTCCGTGGCGTGGAATTCCCCATCAGAAAGCACTGTTGCATCTTACCTTCTTGGAAAAACCTCTTCACAGACATAGAGTTTGTTTTTACTCCCTTGGCTCAGTGTGAGGCCACCCTAAGCAGGAGGTCGTTTCAACTTCGATCCAGTTGGGTTAGGAAGCTTCCCCGATTCGCCATCTCCTTGTACCTTTAATCCAAAGCCTTCTTTTTAGGATTTTGCACCAGAAAAAAGTCTGATGAAATTATTTTTTCTGGTTTCATCATATGATAAGAGTTGTAATATGATCCCTGGCTTTCCCTTTTTTGTCTTGGTTGTTAGAAAGTTTAGAGCTGATGGTGAATCAGTAACTTCCAGTTTAATGACTTACCTCCTTTTTCTGTATGATTTATTTTTATTTGATTAGTTTGATTGGAATGCCTCATAAATAATTTCATAGGCGTCAAAAAAAAATTCAGATTTAGTAAGAAGTGCCTTTTCTGTCCTGCCCCATTGCTCCTTCGCAATGTATTCCATAAACTTCTATCCCTTTTTTTTTTAAAATATTTTTATTTATTTATTTGACAGACAGATCACAAGTAGGCAGAGGCAGGCAGAGAGAGAGGAGGAAGCAGGCTCCCTGCTGAGCAGAGAGCCCGATGTGGGGCTCGATCCCAGGACCCTGGGATTATGACCTGAGCCGAAGGCAGAGGCTTTAAACCCACTGAGCCACTCAGGCGCCCCTAAACTTCTATCTCTTAAAAAAGAAAAAAAAGGTGTCATTGTGGGGGGCACTTTGGCTCCACTGATTAAATTTTCCAACCCCATTTCTAGTGAGGTCAGGACCTCAGGGTCATGAGATCCAGCCCCACATGTGGCTTGCCCTGGGCATGAAGACTGTTTAGATTCTCTCTCTCCCTCTGTCCCTCACCCCTACCAGTACCCTCTCTTTCTCTTTAAAAAAAAAAAAAAAAAAAGTAAGGAGCAACTTACTCCTTAAAAAAAAAAAACTAAGGAGCAATGATTGAAACAATTATTCTAAGGATGGGGAAGGAACTATTGAAACAGAAGAAGGGCCCCCCTCCCCACTAGGGAGAAATCTGTAAACATCTTAAGGGTGGGAGAAGGGGTTTTCTTTACAGGAAGGGGAGTAAACCAAGCCAAAAAGAACCAGGTATGAGGCTGTGTGACCCTGAGGCTACTAGAGTAGATCCAGGAAGGATTCAGCCTGAGGCCAGCTATGGTAGGGAGGGCTGTTAAGAAGGGACTGCACAAGAGCTCAGGCAAGGATGGGCCAGAGTTTCACAGACCTGGGGGGAGGAAGAGAAACCTGATCTAGATTTAATGAACAAGTACTTTGCTCTGATGGATGGTAGAGACGAGCAGTTCACCACAATGAACCATGCTGGTTCCCAGGTTTTCCTAAGTCTAGACCACGCTGTCCCCAGGGGCAGGGACCGGCCACATTGATTGTTCCGTCCCGCCCAGTTCTGGGCCTGATTAAGTTACTTGATTGTGTTTGTTGACTGGCTGAATGAGGCCCTTCCTGGAATCAGGAGCTCACGTCTTTGGGAAATGCAGGGCAAGTAGGCCATGCTCCCACTGCTCCTGGAGGGGTCCCCCAGCCCTGAGCCAGAACCCTCACCCCCTCCCTGAGGAGCTCCTAGCTCCCCCTTCTCCTGCCTGTCCTGCCCCCACCCCAGTCCCTTTGCCAGAGGGGTAAGGCGGAGGAGGGACCATCCTGCAGTCCTCAGTGCCTACCGCAGACCCAGAAGGAGCATGAAGGCAGCAGCCCTGGGGTGGGAGTTGGACAGGGCAGGGCCCCTGTCTGCCTGTTCCAGAGCCTGGCCTCCCCACAGGGGACCACATTCCACCGGCTGCCTGGACCCTCTTGCCTTATCTTTTTCTATTTCTATGCCTGGACCCTCCCTGCTCCCTCTGTTTCTCTATATGTGTGTCTCTTTCGACCGTCGCTCTGTCTCCCTTTGTCTCTGTTTCTGACTCTATCTCTGCCCCTTTGTATCCAGTCTCCCTCTCCTTCTCTCCCCATCCCCCTGACTCTTGTCTCTCCATCCCCACTCTCCCGGCCTTCTGCTATCTCCAGTCTAGCCCAGGAGGCCGTCCAGTTGGACCCAGCTCCCAGCAGGAGCCCAGCGCAAGGGCTGGGTGGGGTCACCCAAGCACAGGCACTTGACCCCTCTCATCTCTAATCACCACCCCACCCTGATCTGCCCTCTTAGACCACCCCGGCCAGGTAGGTACTCTTATACCCATTTTACTGATGAGGAAGCTGAGGCTCACGCAACAGTGAAGCTGCTTGTCCAGGGGCTCAGGCCACCAGTGTCCAGAGACAGGGTTTTAATCTGTACTTGGCAGATCTCAGAGAGCAAGCTCTTGGTCCACTTTTCCAGAGGCTTCTCAGTTCTTTCAGGTCTCTTCCCTCTGCCCCACCCCCAGGCTGGGGGAAAGGACCAGAAGGACTCATTTGCCCTGAGGGGTTTACATGGTTTCAGAGGCAACTTACTGGGAACACCTGCATGACTTTTATCCAAAAGAATAAAACTCAGTATTCTTAGAGCAGGAGTGAGGCCAGGTCCCAAGAGAGGAGGTAGGAGAATTACCCAGCCTGTTCCTCCCAGCTTTTGGAGGCTGAGCATGGCCTCTGAACTGGGTGTAGGGGGGTGGGTGCAGGAGGCAGGTGTCACAGAGTCTCCCATTGTAGGGCTGTGCCTGGGGGTGTCCAAGGTGTTCCTCAGAAAGGGGCTGTGCTGCAAGGGAGTCTGGGAAATGCTTCCAGGAAGATGAACCAGCTTCTTGGATGCAGGACTTCTGGAAGCCTTTAAAATGTTCCTGTGTGCCTCTATAAGCCCCAGCAGGGAGATACAGGCAGTTTGCCAAACTTCTTTGCTCTTGGAACCCTTCGTGCACCAACATCTCTGTTACAGAAATGTGGAACTGACTGGTTCTGTGGGTAGCCCAGGGTGTGGTGTGAAACATCAACGTGGAGTAGCTGCCACTTCTCCACCTCCCCGCCACCCAGAGGAACAAGAATGTGGCTATGTGATAACAGTGTAGGGTTTGGTTGGCAACTATTACACAGGGACCAAAAAGCTTGTGACCACATACGTAGGCATGTGTGAGTTTGGTCCCTCTATCTACTAGCTGGGGTCATTGTGCTACACAATTCTGAGGGGAACTATTCTTACCATAGTCCATGAGAATGGCAATCTGGGAGTTGTGCAGTGTACAACCTGTGAAGCTGAACGTAACAGTCCTAATCCTATCTTCCAACATGATTGTCTGACAGTTGCAACAGCCTCTTTGTTAACTTCCTGTTTCCTATCTGCCACCTCTGATATCTCCTGCATCCTTCCTCTATGTCACTTCTCCAGTCCTACCCTCCTCCAAGTCCCTTTTCCTCTCAGCCACATACCAGCAGTAGTACCCTCCACCCGTGCAGGGGCCCTAGAAGTGGAGCCCTGCCTCTGAGATGAATGAGCCTTATCATCCCAGGCAAATCACTTAACCTCTCTGGGCCAACATCCCCGATTGTAAAATGAGACTAAAATACTTCCCTCTGAGTTATTATTTTCTTTATCACTAGATTCCGAGCTTCAGGAGGCCAGGAGCTACGTCTCACTTACCTCTGACCCCAGTGTCTGGCATGTACTAGTCCTGGGAATGTTTGCTGACTCAGTGAATGCAGATCACTTTGACCAAGGCCTTTCTGCAGCTTCTCCTCTCATGTTTGATTGGGTCACCCAGGATTTCCTGAACACGGCCTGCCCTTCCTTGTTCTAGACCTCCACCTCTGCTGCTCCCTCCTCTTGAGCCCCCGTCTGCTCTAGCTGTAACACTAACCATTTCGGAGACAGCTCAGCTGCTACCTGGGCCCTGTCCCCCAACTGGAAGCGGCCACCCTTCCACATCAGCCCCTCCCCCATGGCCCTTACAGTCAACTCTGCCTGACAGGGGGCTTTTTTATGTCGCATTAGGCCTCTTCCGTTGTCCTACGCAGAGGAGAGGTGGGCACTTCCCTGGACCCTCTTGGGGTTCCCAGAGCCCGTGTGGCACCGGGTATAGGGCAGGGCCCAGGACAGAAGGGCACGGAATAGACTGGAAATTGGTGGTGGCCACGGTGCTCCGTCTTTCTTCCCAGCGTCATCCAGCCCTCTCTGGTTCTCTTCGTGAACAGAAGAGCTCCCGAGCAGGCCGGTGGACCCTGCTGCCTCTCCAGACACAGGCAGGGCTGGGCTGGGACGGACCAGTTTGCTAATGACTGACTTGTGGGTGTGAGGGTAGGGCCCTTCAAGTTCAGGTTTGGGGTCTTTTGAAAAAAAAAATCAGCTTTTGGGTCTGGTGGAGAATCGAGCACATTGGAGACTTTGGAAATGCTTAACTCAGGACCCAGCCTGTGGTGAGTGGTCAGTGGCTGCTGTCCTTGGGAGGAAGCAGCTGAAATTCACACTGAGAGCGTGACACTGGAGTCAGAAAGACCTCAGTCTGGATCACGGCTCCACCCTTTCCTAGTGAGACTTTGGGCAGGTCATACATCTCTCAGAGCCTCACTTTCCCTGTCTGTATGATGGGCATGATCCGGGTGCCATCCTCAGGCTCATTGTGAGGATTCAAGGAGATAAAGGAGAAGCTGTTGGCATTAGTTAGGAGTGTTGCAGCCTGACAGCGAGACAGAGCCCCAGAAACATTGGTGGCTATAAATATTACTACTTCACTTCTATTTTCTGGCAAAGAACCATTAATTTCTTGGAACCCTTCGTTTCCTCTTGCCTTCAATGACTGGCACTGGCAGGTGGCTTTCTCCCTGGGACTGTTTTTTCACAGAAACAAGATCGCGTGTATGTTTCATGTCACTTTGCAGGAGCTATCACACACGACTAGTAAGGAACGGCACTGCTGTGAATGCTGGTGGGGTCCCATGCTAAGCCCCCAGGCCCCCACCCACCACCACTCACACACACAGCCCCCCAAACCCATGGTCCCCATACCCACACCCCTGTATAGACCCCCACTGCCCACAGACCCCTCTCTACCCATAGACCCCATCATCCATGGACCCCCATCTCCCGAGGACCCTACCAACTGCCTCCCATCCCATGCAGATCCCCACCAAGTTCACAGCCCCCACTACCCACAGCCCCACAGCCCCGCAATCCCCATCTGAAAAATAACTTTAAGGCCATTTGCCACAGAGGAGTGGGTGCACAGGGGAAGCAGAAAAGCCCCTCCCTGCCACAGGCCTGGCCTTTGACTCAGATCATCCCTGTCCACACCTCCATCCTCCCCACAGATCCCTCAGCCAGTCCCTAAAGCACGCCGAAAGATAAGGACTACCACCAGCAGGCCAAGCACAGCTTACAAATATGGCATTTAATATGCTAACACCCCTCAGGACTGTCCAATAGGGTGATAGGACATGGCCAGGGAACCCCTTTCTGTCCCTCAGGAGTGTCCTATGGAAACTACTGTTCCCAACATTCTAGATCCTTCCTATGTGAAGTGTAGTCCATGGCTATCACCTGGGAGCTTGTTAGATGCAGGAATCAGGAGCTAAGCCAGGACCTGCATTGCAACAAGATCCCAGGCGACCACCCACATGCTCGGGAGAGTCTGGGGCACACTCTCGAGGCTCACCGGGTCTTGGCTGAGGCTGCACATTGGAGACTCAGCTGGGAAACTTAAAAAACAAAACAAAACACACTGATGCCTGGACCCAGATTTCATTGGTCTGAAGTTTGACCTGGATGTGGGGAGCTTGAAAAGCTCCTCTTGTCATCTTAACGGCAGAGAGTTTCGGGAATCACGGCTCCTGGTCACCGTGCTGGGCCCGTAAGCTATTTTCTCGCTTGTGTTTGTGAGCAAGGCTTGGTGAGGGGAAGGGGTGAGGTTAGGGGGGCTGCTGGGCGGTGCCTGGAGGGATGAAGGTCAGAGAGGGTCTGCTTGGAATGTGGCAGGGAACCGTTTGAGCCTTGGAACTACCCCAGAGAGGCACAGGGAGAACAAGGCACTGTCCCAAGGTCCAGGAGCCAGCTGGTTGCAAAGCCCGACCCAGGACTCCGCTTCCTGACACCGATGCCAGCCGGAGTCTGGGCTCTTAGACTCACCACCTGCACCCTATCTCCTTGAAAATTCCCCTTCCAAAACCTCCCCGTCAGCCTTGGTCTTCACACCAAAACCGTGGCGGGTTCCAATCAGGAGGCGCCCCTCTCTGCTCATCCTTTGCTGGCGCTGGCCGGGGACTCCAGCAAAGTGTCCTCGGAGCCAGTAGAGCTCAGTCCATCAAAGCCAAGAGGCATTAACACGTTGTAAGCAGCCGAGCTGCAGTCCTCGCAGTAATCAGCACCAGCTGAGAGGCAGCTCTGCTGAGTGGAGAGCGAGGGAGGGATCCAGAGGGCAAGGCTGGGTGGGAGCCCCAACCCTGCCACCTGTCGGCTGTGCTGTCTCACATGGATCCTTCAGCCTCTCTTGGCCTCGATTCCCTGATCTGTAAAGTGGGCACAACAGCGCTCCCCTGCTTGGGGCCAGTGAGCCGACTGAGTAGACGAAGAAGTTGACTGCACCCCAGGCACTGCCTGGCACGTGGTGGGCACCGGGTCAGAGGTCACTGGGGTTGCAGAGGACTCGCAGCCTCGTGCAAGAGGGACACCAGAGGCCTGGGTTCCCAGCAGGCCCAGGCATGGGACACACCCTGGGGCAGGAACACCTGGATCCCTCCAGCCCCCACGAGACCAAAGGGTCCAGGGGCAGCAGAAGCCACCTTTCCCTTCGTCTGCCAGATGCACGGGCTCACTTGTTGTCCTGGCATGTTTGTTGGCTGTGGGGAGACCTGAGGGGGATTCCCAGGCTCCCTGGGTCATTCCAGCAGCAGAAACTGTGGGTGGCTCCCTTCCCAACGTGTGGGCCCACTCCTGACAGAGAGCTGTTATGGTCGCGGTTATCTTATTTTTACTTCTCCCTCTGGGAGCCCAGATTCCAAGGGAAACATCAGGGCTGCTGCCTGATGAGCAAAGAACAAAGAAATGGGGGTGTGGGTGAGTCGGATCGTCTCATCTGGGCACCCCTTCCTCCTGGACTCGGAGTCACAGTATGACAGAGGCCAGAGCCCATGGAGACTGTCTGGAGCAACACTTTGATCTTCTAGATCAGGACATGGAGGCCAGAAAGGGTCCAGGTCTTGCCCAAGGGCGAGTCAGGGCCAGGCTGAAAAGGGCTTCCCTGCCTGCCATGACTCCTTTCGCCAGGAAGGCGTTGGGGGTGGGGGGCTTGCTGGGATCCCCCTCCCCTGCTCAGCCAGTGTTTCTGAGCCCCAGGGACCAACTCTGTACCTGGGCCAGACCCAGGGATCTGCATCCTTAGCAAGCTTCTCTGACCAGAGTTCTGGAATCCCAGCTGTGGAGTCTCCACATGGGTCCCAAAGCTCTGGACCTGCGCTCGGTGGAGGGAGGCAGTGGTAGGGGGCTCATCTCCTCCCCTGCATCAGAATCCTACCCCCCCCACTGGAGAATCCCAGCCCCCAACAGGTCTACTTCCATTAAAAGCATGGCTCACCCGGCATACTTATCAACAGTGGGTCCCCAGTGAATGGGATGGGGTGGTGTCCTGTCCTGGGTAAGCACAGGCAGCCTGGGTGCGGGAGCAGGGATCGAATCCCACATCTGCCACTTTGGGTGTGTCCTCCCTGCCTAATACTTCCCCTGTGGGATGAGGGGGGTGACGTCTCTCTCCTGAGTGCTGCGAGGGTTAAGAAAGTACTTAGGTTAGTAGCTAACACACAGGAGGTCTATATAAATGTCCCCTATCATTATGTCTATCTTACAGGCAGAGAAAGTTATGTTTGGAGAAGCTGAGAGGCTTTCCGGGAGTCACGCCACCATTAGGTAGCAAGGTTGACTGAGGCTTTACCCTTGTCGCAGGCAGTCCCTGCCTGGGGGGCTATGGCCTTCCCATGCCAGCGCTGCAGCTCTGCTGGGGTATTAGGGATGAGCAGGAAAGCCCCTCCCCACCCCCACCCCCAGTCATTCACAACGGGGTTGGGGGGCCCACCCATGTTCTCTGGGGTTAGGAGAAATTCCCAGTTCTACAGCCAAGAAGGTGGGAAACCCATGGGAGCCACAGCAGCCTAGCCTCCCTTTGCCCCACAAGTCCCTAATGGGGACAATGGCTGCTGGGGACGGCTGCCACCCTCAAACTAGAAAGTTCCATTTTTGTTATGCCCGTGTCTCTTTATTTGAATGAAAATGGAATGAAAAGCTCATTTCCATTTTCTGGAAGAAATTACACTCTGCATTTTGGTCTAAGAGAATGTTT
Organism: Lontra canadensis; assembly: GCF_010015895.1. Taxonomy (NCBI): domain Eukaryota; kingdom Metazoa; phylum Chordata; class Mammalia; order Carnivora; family Mustelidae; genus Lontra; species Lontra canadensis. The sequence goes on from NW_022631157.1 coordinate 1,680,775, forward strand.
TCAGACATCAGCTTTCCCCGTTCCTATGGCTACAAGGTCACTTCCTTGTCTGCGGTAGAGAGTTCAGGCCAGGTGTCCTTAAACTGGCTGTTGGATGCCAGGAAGCTGTGTTTCTTCCTGAATTCCTGAATTCCCCTTCCCCACCACCTTCCCTGGTGGAGTGGCTATGAAGGAGTTGGGAGGTCTTCCCAGCACGGGCTGATAGACATCCTCAGAATGGGCTCTGTGCTACCTCTCTTCGCTCCTCGCCCTGAGGACTCCAGAACTGAGAGCGGCCATAGAGCCAGGGAGGGCCTGGCAGGCCCCTGGTTCCCCTTTTTCCTGCTGCTACGCACCCCTCTCCCTCTCCTTGGCCTGGGGAAAAGCGGCTGCATTACCGATCTTTTCTCTTCTTCCGCCCCTGCTGTGATAGGATCTGCCCTGAGCGGTCAGAGCTCGGCCAGCTCTCGGGGCCCATTCTAATGAAGGTAACTGAATGCCAGGCAGCTGAAACTGGCCCTTTGCAAAACAGCAAGGGGAGGGCTGCCCTTAGGGCAGAGTGTGCCAGCCCTTGTTTGCCCTAGCCTGGTATTAAAGACGGGATGGGCCCTGGCAGCCCCTGGATGGAGAGGCCCAGGAAGGGGAAGGGGACAGAGAGTAGGTTTATTTGGGGTGAGCTGGGCTGGCTCATTGTAGTTTGCACTTGGTGCTTTCAGGAGTTGGAAAGGCAAACAGTGTAGATTTGGGTCATGAGGGGGTGGGTGGAGGGAGATGGTCGGATTAACTGGGGTTCTGATGCCAAGTAGCTGGGGCTTAGGGCTCTGGGCTCTGGACTTGACACCCTTCAGATGAGAGCTTCTCTTTCCCTTCTCCTCTCCTCCATCCCCTCTCTCCCCGAGCCCACAGCTGCAAAGCTGACCTTGGGCAGACACTTTTCTCCACTGACCAGGGCTCCTTTCTCTAGACCTGGGAGGTCTATGGTTGAGTTGGAATGCAGGCCTGCATCCACATCCTGGTTCCGAATGTCTCTGAGCAAGTTTAATATTTTTGAACCTCAGCTTTCTCGTCTGTGAAATGGGAAGAGTAGTACATACTTATTGGCCCCAGATTCTATGGAGCCTGAAGCTTTTAGAGTATAAAGTCATCTTTGAGGTAAAAGATTTCAACGTATCTTATTTTTGAAAATTGTATGGAACACGTGACCCTGTGAACACATTGCAGGGCTCTGGAGCATGTAAGGGTCCTAGAAGTTTAAGCTGCACAGAAAATGCAGGTCTGTGTCTGATAGGTCTGTGCAAGATTCAATGAGCTGAGATTTGCGGTGGTCCCAGCACAGTGCCTGGCCCAGAGTAAGCCCCTCGGAAGTGGTAACTTCCATGAGCATCTGGTGAAGGCAGGGCTCGGCTGGCACCACCAAGCGCGGTGTCAGCCCCTGACACCGTCATCTGTTAGCTTGTTCAAGGGCAGGTGCTCGTGTGGGGCCAGGGGCTGTGCTGAGGTCTGGGGTCGGGTGGTCCCTCCTAGAGCTCTCAGTCTGGGAAGGGTAACCAGGCCATCGGTTCATCACACAAAGAGGCACTTCCAAAGGGACTAGGGATGACATGAGAGCTGGGAAGTCATTTTGGCTTGAGATATAAGGACAGACCTTTCTTGAGGCACTGAAAAAAGGAAAGGATGCTTATTTTTCTACTTTCTGCATGTCCGTCTATAAAGCAGTCTGACAGAGCAGCAGTGATGACCAATCACCAGGTCCACCGACACATTAAGTGTACGTTGTCTCATTTGGTCCTCTGGACAACTCAGAGAGGAGGCCATGGAGCCCGGGGTGGGGGGGAGATGCTTTTCCCGGAGGTGACCTGTGTACCAAGTGTTAGAGCTGGTATTCAAGCCTCCCCGGACTGCCTTCGAGCTCTTTCAACTACACGGTGTGGCTGTTACAGGCAGAGGTGCCCTTGCAGGCTCCTGTGACCTGTGACCTCGGAGGGCACACATGGCTACTGTCAAAATGGGTGTGACCTCCCTGGGGCATCAGAGTCTAAGAGCAGTCCGCCTCCCAGACCTGGAAAGCCCTCTTGGGGTCATTATGCACGTGCATCATTGACTGCGGCCGCACACACCCAGCTCCCACGGCCACAGACACTAGCCCTGGCCTGGCTGTCTGGTCTACCCACTAGACTCACTTATTCCTTGAAGGGCAAAATGCTCTGTGGCTTGACACCTTGGGGGTGTGGAGGAGCTCCCAGTGAGAGGCACAAGATGCAGTCGAACCATTAAAACAAAGGTCAGAGCTCAAAAAACAGGTAGGGAAGCAGAAGGACCCACGTATGGGACCCAGAAAACCCGCAGTGGGGTTTAAAAAGCTTATCCCATTCTCAGCAGAATGGTGATACATAACTCTTCCAATGGAGGGAAGGAATTATGTAGCAGGTGGGCTGTGGTGGGGTAGGATGGGGGCTTAACCTTCTTAAGACCTACTATATGTCACCCACTCTGCTTGGAACCTGTTAATGTGTGGTTCTCATAACACTCTTGTATGGTAGACAACTTTTATTTCCATTTCAGAGATGTGAACGTGGAGGCTCAGAGAAGCAAATGAACTTATGGGGACTCATCCCTGAACCTGATAGGAGTTTATGGGGAAGGTCGTTATAGAGGAGACAATGGACTCCAGGAGCTGGAGTTTTCTATAGAAGTTTTATTTTTTCAAAATCAATTTGATTGCTTTTTTAAAAAGATTTTATTTATTTTTGCAATAAAAAGAGAGAGAGCACATGAGCAAGCGCAACAGGGTGGGGCATAGGGAAAAGCAAACACCCTGCTGAGCAGGGAGCCTGACATGGGACTCAAACCCAGGACCCCAGGCTCATGACCTGAGTGGAGGGCAGACGCTTAAACAACTGAGCCACAGAAATTTTTCATATTTCCATTAGCCCGTGTTAAAAGTTGAAGCAAATGTGTTGAAGGTATGTTTGTGGGAAAGGGGAGTTTTCGAAAAGTGTCCAGGATTTAATATTGTGCCAAGTATAATAGCGGGCACATATGGAGGTCATGGGAACCAAGCCCCCAACCAGAGAGACTCGTGAGAGAGATACTGTTATTATCCCCATTTTCCAGCTAATGGACCCGAGGCTCAGCTGTTCAACAGGCTGCCCAAGGTCACCCAGCTGGTGAGTGGCAAAGCCCAGACTCCCAAGTCAGAGTGGAGGGCCACAGCCATACCCTTGGCCCCGGGGAAACTCTGACAGGAGCTGCTGAGCTGCTGAGCCGGGCTGGAGGCGCTGGGTGACAGTCTGGTGTTGACAGAAGCAGCTGGCCGAGGTCTCCATGCCAGGTGTGACAATGAAAGTCACCACTGTTCCTGTCCAGCTGACGAGCCCCTCACCCAGTGCCAAAGTTGGCAGCAGGCCCAGCAGGAGGGATTGGGACTTGTGTCCAAAAGCAGGTAATCTTGCCAGGTGGTGAGGTGCCTGGCCTGGAGCCCTCAAAGGCCAAGTCACAAAGAGGGAAGCGTGTGTTTACCTGAGGTCAATTCCCCAGACCGTGACTTCTCACCACGCTGGGCCAGGGACAGGGCGAGCAGACACAGGACATGGTCTGTCCTAGAGGCACTCAGCCTTCGGAGGGAGGCGGAAACACAAAGAACCACCGTGCTGTGCCTGTGGTGGTGGCAGTGAATATTCCAGCACTCCTGGGCCAGGAACGTGGGGAGGGAGCTGCTGATGTCCTGGGGGTCGGGAAAGGGCAGGGAGCTCGCTGGGCTGGAGGTATGGGGAGCTCTCAGGAGATGCTGGGAGCCCGCCTGTCCGCCTGTCCTGTTGGAAGGGAGGGATAGAGGCACGTGAAGGTGGGTGTGGGGCTTGGCTGTGGAGGGGCTGGCAAGCCAAGCCAGTGCAGGGGATAGGTGATGAGGAGCCATGTGAGGGAGGCTGGAGGGAGCGTGTGGCCCAGGCCACTGAGCGCACAGGGGAGAATTTGGGGGCTCATCCTGACCAGAGGCCAAGGGAAGGTTGTCGGCTGGGACATGACCAGACGTTAGCGGTTTGAAGAGCTTGCTGGGGTGAGTGTGTGTAAAGACAGCCCTAGAATTGGGGCGACCAGTTAGGAGGCTGTACATCCGTCCAGGGAAGAGGTGGTGACAGCTTGGTTGAGAACGGCGACAGGCAGATGGTGAGCAGGTAGGTGGACCGGACTGGAGCTGCCTGCACTTGCTGATGTGGGGCAGAGGGAACAGAATTATCAAGGACTAGCCTGAGGTTCTCCTCATGGCCAGCAGAGCTCCCAGGTGACTGGTGGTGACGTTGGATTGCTGGGGTTGAGGGGTGGCAGTACAGGTGAAAGTAGGGGGAGCAAGGTACTGAGGGGGACAACCGTTCTGGAGAGAAATTCAGCAGTCCAGTTGCAGACTTGTCAGCTGAGAGGCTCCTGGAAGATTCTGTTGAAGACATGCAGGCGCACGCAGACCCCTTGTGGGTTGGCAGCCCTCGTTCTCCCATCTGTCCAGGTGCCGGCTGCCGCTGACCTTCCCTAGGGGCCGGGGGCTGCCCGGCCCAAGATTACACACCTTTCCTGGAGGCAGCCTGCATCCCACGACTGGGCCCTGTGGGGACACAAGGGTTTTGCCATCTTGCTTCTTTTCGGGGTCATCCTGGCTCCAGAGTGCCTGTGGGATTGGCTGAGGCCTCGTCACATGCATCCCAGGCCCTCTCTCCCTCTGTCCCCTCCTGCTTCCCTCATACCCTCAGGGGACTGGTCCCTAAGATACTCGCAACAACTCCCTCCGCAGGCAATTGGATACAGTGGTTTGGAGGTCAGGGGAGTGGGCCAGGCTGGATATGGACATTTGGGGGTCATCAGCACTTGGTGGGATTTCAAGCCACAAGTTAGGGAAACAAGAAGGAGAGAGGGCTGGAGCACGGAGGGTGTAACCTTAAGGGCCGAGGAAGGGCACGGGAGCCGGCAACAGCAACTGAGTCACGACTGGGGAGCCTGGAGGAAGCCAGGAGGGTGGGCGTGCTAGGAGCTGTGCTAGGAAACCGTTTCAAGGGGAGACCCGCTGCGTTCAGGGCTGCTCGAGAGTTCCGGTGAGACGAGGGTCCCTGTGGCTCTAGTGTGTGCCTTTCCACCCTGTGGTGTTTAGGGAGGGATTTTCAAGGCCAGGGCGTCATCAGGAAAGGAGCTGAACTAGGAGAGAAGGATCCATTGATGATGCAGAAAGTGGGATTGGGGGTGGGCGGGAGCAAAGAACCTGTAAGGAGAGGCGCTCCGGACTGAGTGGAAGGGTCTGTCTGTGAGCCAAGCATCAGGGTGGGAGGAAGGCCAGTGCACAGATCTGGTGAAGGGGACAGGATGCAGCTCTCTTTTGGTTACTTCTCTCGCACAGTCAGCAGCTGTGAGGGAGCAGGGGGAAGCCTGACTGGACGTGGGGGCTGGGGAGGAAAGAGCACCAGCTTGGCCTGAGGGCTCCCAGCTGGCAAATGCCAGCCCTGAGGTGAACAGAACCCCGGGGCTCCGGGCTTCACTGGATGGGAAGAGTGCAAGGAAAGGCATTCCCAGCAGAGGGAACAGCAAAGGTGTCAAGCCTTGGTAGGTCCCTCGGGTCACAGGAGCAGAAACTGTGCAAATGTGTACTGAGCTACTCTGTGCTCGTCTTCCTCATCCTGCTTGGCGCCCCCTCCATAACCCTCCAAGGCAGACACCGCTGGCCCTCATTTGTGGCAAAGTTGCCTACTTGCTACAGTCTGTTTGTAATCCCCCAATCAAGACGCAGGTATCCCCGTGACCATTTGCATGCATGCTCGGAGGGAGGAAATGTGGGTCGGCCGCTCAGGGTCGAAGAAAACATTCCTCTGTCTTCTCGTTTCTGCTCAGACTGAAACAAGCTTCCTTTTAGCAGTCTTTTTAGTGCTGTGTTTTGTATTTGGGGGTTTTTTTTGTTTGTTTTTGGGGGGGCAGATTGGGGTTTTTTTTTGGTTGATGATTTTGCCATGTAAAATGCCCTCCGAATGTGGTGAAGTGTTTTCTATGGTTCCTAGGGGCAGGAAAGCCACGATGTGCCTTTTGGAGAAAATACATGTTAGATAAGCTTTGTTCAGGCACGAAGGACAATGCTGTCCTCCATAAGCTGGTTGTTAAGTAACGTGCCTTTAGGGGCGCCTGGGTGGCTCAGTGGGTTAGGCGTCAGCCTTTGGCTCAGGTCATGATCCCAGAGTCTTGGGATTGAGACCTGAGTGGGTAGGGTGTGTTGGAAGGATGGGTCCCTGCTTGGTGGGGAGTCTCCTTCTCCCCTTTGCCCCTCCCCCCCCTTTTGCTTGTGCGCTCTCAAAAAAAAAAAATAATGTGCCTTTAAATAAACCTGCATAAAACAAGCTTGTGCGTTGCTCGGTTGACGGAACCGTTGCAGTCAGAGGAGTCCTAGGAGCAATGGTCCAGCATTCACCCATTCGGGGTTCGCGGGGCTACCTGCTAACAGCAAGAACTCTGTCTGCGAGCTAGGGGACGCACAGAGCAGAGCTGGGGCTGGAACCTGGGCTGGCCAGGCACCAGAGCACTCTACTCCCAGGAATGTGGTCTGGTGGGGACGGCAGGGGGCCTGGCCTGGAAGAAAGGTTTCTTTCTTAGGGCCCCCTGGGAGCAGCCTCTCCCTCCCCTCCCCTGGCCTGGTGTGGGCTCAGGCTTCTCCGGTGTCTACCTGAACACAGTGACTCCTTCAGCCTGCCCCGGGCCGCGGCCGCAGAGCTCCGCAGGGTTGTGGTTTTCCTCTAAGTGGGAAGAACACACTGGCTCAGTGTCCTGGGGCCAGGCGCCTTGGGTTTCCCTCTGCCGAGCCCAGCCCTGAAAGGGGAGACACAAAGGAGGTATGTGTGCCTGAGACCAGCTCCCTTCATCTGCCTGCCGCTGCGGCTGCCTGTTTATTCAGGGACGGCGTGGCCCATCCTGGGCAGGTCCAAGTGAGCCACTGGCTCTGGGCCCTCCAGGAACCACCCCTGGGACTAGGCTGCCCACTCCCTTCCTTCTCATAGTGGAGAACCCACAGCCCGGCTTCTGTCATTTATGGGGCGGCTGGGTTTTTGTGGGTTTTGGGTGGTTTGCATTCCAGCATCACCAAGATAATTTAGGAGATGATTGGGGCCAGGGGTGGGGGGTGTTTGGTTTTAAAGTGGAATTACAAGCTTTTCAGTGTGTGCCTCGAAGAGGTGAAGCCGTCTTCACCCTCCACCATTCTTGTCTAAAAGTGACTCTCCTCCCAGGAGGGGGCTGATTTCCTGAGATGAATTCTTGCCATCCTGAAGGAGCCCTTGTGCTAGGCCCGACTGCAGTCTGGGAACAGGGAGGCGGGTCACCCGCAGGACTGCGAGGAGGGGCAGTGACGGTGGCGAGGGGGCTCCGAGGGCCTCATGGGTCACACTCCACTGGAGAGCAGCTAAAGGCAGGCAGTGGGCAGGTGGGCAGGTGGGGTGACCTGGCAGGGGACGCCTTCGACAGCCAAGCTGTGGGGCCAAGGAGGGAGCCTGTGCTGGGCGTGAGAAGAGTTGGGTGTTGGACAGTAAGCTCCCTGACCCACCGTCTGTGGGCTGTCAGGGTAGCCGAGGCAGCCTCTGCTCCCCAGCATCTCGAGTGTAGGGCCTCTTTAGTGAGCTCACATGCCGGCCTGCATGTGGATGTGCACATGCAGACGACCAGAAGGGCAGCAAGCTTAGTGCACAGCCCTACGTGTCTGTCTTGGTGAAGAACAGAGCAGCTCTCCGGGGTCAGAGAGGTCTGGACAGGCGGCCAGTAGTTCCAGGCAGGACTGCGCCTTGTTCTTCTCTCTCTGGGTGGCTGGCACCGTGCCTGGGCCTGCAGTTTCTGCTCAGTAAATGTTGTTCCAGTAAATGAACAAACTAGTGAATGAATGAATGAATGAATGGTTTCAGTCCTACTGCTGTTACTTTGGGGAAGTTCGTTAGAGACCTGAACCTCCCTCCCTTCATAGCCTCACAGTTAGGGGAACAGTCCCTGGAGCCAGCTGCCTGGTTTGGAATCCTGACTCTCCACTTCCTAGGTGTATGTCCTTGAGTAACCTCTCTGAGCCTCAGTTTTCCTGTCTGTGAAATGGGACAGTCCTTGCCTCATAGCGTTGCTGTGAGGATTGAATGAGTTAATATCATGTGAAGCCCATGGAACAGAGCCTGGTACATAGTAAGTGCTATGTAGGCGTTTGCTATTAATAAAATGAAGATAGTAACATTTAGTTGTTCTGTGCGGCTGTGTGCTGGGAGCCTGGTACACGGGTTTTCCCAAGGGTAGGCCTTACAATACTGAGTTCCTGGTGTTGGTAGACGTTAGATGACAAGGGGTCCTGTCCAAAGCTGTGACGCCCGAAGAAACCCCAGATTACAATGGAGTGAGGCAGGTCTCTCTCCTGCCAACATGTTCTGTGGCATCTCCGGGAAGGAGTAAAGAATTTCACCGGTTGATTTGACCACAGAGCCCTTTCTTGCTGTCAGAGGGGGTAGGGACTCCATGAAACACACTTCTGGAAGCAACAAATCCTTCTTCCCTCCGTCTCCCCAGGAGCCCTGGCCTATCCATCCTGCCCCTGCCTGCTGGTGGCCCCCAGGGACAGGCCAGGGTACCTCTCCCTGGGTTTGGAACTGGGACAGCAGGCAGTGGCCAAGTCCACAGCAGAGGGGTGTGTAGCCCTCCACCCTAACACACTCAGTGCGGTGGGCTGCATCCCACCCTCAAGGGCAGTACTTGGTGGAGGCACCACAGAGGCCTGGCTGGGACTGTAGCTGATTAAAATAATGAGCTGGACCACGATAGAGGACGATGGAGGGAGGGTTGAGGCCCTTCTTGCTCACAGACTTTCATCAGCCTTATTAATTAGTTTCTGCTGCCTTCCAGATGAGTCTAGTTGCTGTCAGGAAGCTGGTTATGCAGTAAGAGATGGCAAGGAGGCCTGGACATGGGCCAGCAGACCTGAGTGAACATCTTGGCTCTGACACCCTGGCCATGTCACTTAACCCTCCTGAGCCTCGAGCTTCCTCATCTGTAATATGGGTGCAGTGACCGCTATCCACAGAGGGTTGGACTAGAATAAGGGAGAAGAAATGAAGTGACTGGTACACCGTGAATCTTCAGTATTTGGTCCCGGTTGGAATCACAGGCTGCAGGGAAATGATCTCTCTTTGGTTTCAGTGTTTGTGTTAGGCAGAGGGGTGTCTCCTCAGAGCTCAAATCTGGTACAATCTGGGAAGAGGGCAACTGGATCTTGAGAAAGACCTTTCTTACTTCCTTGTTTCTCTCCTTGTAAATGCCCAACTCAAGAACTTCCAGAAAATATTCCCACGAATTCATGACTAATCAGGCCCTCGGCCCTATATCATTTATGTGCGAGGGATCCTCAGTTCCATTCAGGGCCTCAGACATCCCTCAAGTGCCTGCTACGTGCCAGACTTGTTAGCAGCAGGAGTCCAAAGACTGGGGACAGAGACCCTGTTCTCAGGAATTAAGGTGCTAAAGGGGGCCTGAGAGGAGGCCAATCCCAACAACATGGTGTGTCCCCATAGTAGCAGAGCTTGCCTTTGAGGTATGGAGATCATGAAGCCAGGGAGTAATTTATTCTCACTGGAAGAAAAAGAGAAGGCTTCATTTGGCAGGTCACACCTGAGTGGGATTTTGAAGGATGAATAGGAGTTTGTCAAGGGAAGATACTGAAACATCATCCTCAGTCTCCTCCCAATTACCATCCCCCCACTTTCTGGGGTCAGTGTGGATCTTCTGCCATTAAGAAGCTTTGTGACTGTGGCAAGTCATTTTGTCTCTCCCGCCTGTTTCCCAGGTCCCTTCCAGCTTTAACGCATCATGATTTCATGTCTATACCTAGATGATGAGAATTTCTAAAAAAGTCCTCATATTTGCAAAACACTTTCCAAAAGTCTTTGACATTTTCTTTTCTTTCCAAGTTTTTCCATCCATCTTTAATGAACCTTTTATATATTAGAGAAGCCATGATCATGTCATAATTTCTCAATATTTATATGAATAATTTTTATGTTGTGTGATACTTCTTTTCTTGTTTGTTTGACCTTTTTAAAATTTTTTTATTTATTTACCTGACAGCATAAGCAGAGGGTATGGACAGGCAGAGGGAGAAGGAGAAGCAGGCTCCGCACTGAGCAGGGACCCTGATGTGGGGCTTCACCGCAGGACCCTGGGATCATGTCCTGAGCCGAAGGCAGACACTTAACTAACTGAGCTACCCAGGTGCCCCTGACCTTTTTTTTTTTTTTTTTAAGATTTTACTGGTTTGAAGGGGAGAGAAAGACATAAGCAGGGAGGAGGGGCAGAGGGAGAAGGAGAAGCAGACTCCCTGCTGAGCACAGAGCCTGATACAGGGCTTGAACCCAGGACTCTGAGATCAAGACCGGAGCCAAAGCCAGATGCTTAACTGACTGAGCCACCCAGGCGCCCCAGCCCTTGACCTTTCTTAATGCAGATCCCAGGCTTACAAAGTTGGCCACACTTACCCTTTTTGACCAAAGAGGAAACCAAAGCTTGGCAAGGAGAAATGACTTGCCCTTTGCCAGGAAGTGGCATAGCTAGGCCTCCGATCCAGGTCTTCTGATCCTGAGTTTAGGGTTCTCTCCACTGTTCCACGGGACCTCCCACACACCCCACAAGCCTAAAATCCCTCTGTCGGTTGTTCATAAACAATGCCTCATGGACCCCTTGCCTTGTGCAGCCCCAGGTCAGGTGTTGCTGCTGGCACAGAGTTGGACGAGTCAGGAGCCCTGGGTGCGGGGGATGCCAGGCCCCGCCCTAAAGATACTGCTTCAGGGAAAGAGCTAGGCCAGAGGTCCTGAGGGGCAGGAGGCAGGACCTCAAGGATTGTCAATGGAGAGCTCTTTTAGCCAGAGAGCAGAGGAAGTCCCAGATGGGGAGCAGGATGGCAGGAACACTTTGCTGAAACAAAATCCAGTCCCTAAATCCAGGACGAAAATGCACCTTGCCCCTAACGTCTGTCTGATCTCTTACCCTCCTTTGGTTTTCTTCGGAGCCTATGTCATAGGTATCGCTGATTCATTTATTTGTTTGTGGTCTGATGGCCCCCGGAGAGAGTGAGCTCCACGAGAACCAAGACCTGATGAGTCATAGCTGTGTCTCCAAGACCTGGAACAGGGCCCGCTCAGAGAGATCTTCACTGAATATTTGTAGATGGATGGATGGATGGATGGATGGATGGATGGATGGATGGATGATGGACAAGCGATGCCTTCACCGGTGGTCGCCCCGCCGTTAGCAAAGTGGTTCCCAAACTTGCTTGCATTGGAAACACCTGGGATCTTGAAAAACTGCTCACAACTGAGACATTTGAATTCAGCTGTGACCCAGGCACTGAGCTTTTTTTTAAGTTCCCCGAGTCAGTCTAGTGTAGTTTTTGGGAACCCCTGCTTTACCACCAACTTGTAGAAGTCATAGCCACGGAGGCCTGGGCTGAGGAGGTGGGGAGAAGGGGGGAGGCATTTGGAGGAGAGGAGAGTGGTTCATGCTTTCTTGAATTTGCGGCCACCTGACGCTACCGAGAGTAAAGGAAGGGGAAGTTCTTCTTCCTTGCCCTCACCCAATCCAAGTCACAGAGGACCTGGTCTGATTTCCTCCTCCTCTGCCATCTCCTCCTCTTAGATGGTCAAATGAGTCAGAGGAAACTCGGGTTTTCTCACCATTTTCCCCTCCTATTAGGTTTGCATGATTAAGAAAACCCATTGTTCACATGTGCCCAGGTTGACAAAAATAGAGCTTGGCCTCTCTGAGCACTGAGCTGGGGTGAGTCAATAAGGACCAGTCCCACCCAGTCTGCCAGCCAGACATTATAAGGAAAAACAGGTCTGGGGCAGAGTGCTACAGGAGTCCTGGCCAAGGGACAGTCACCAACACCGAGCTGTTTGCCAGTGGAAAGGGGCTCCCGTGTCCAAGGCATGCGCCTGGGTCCAAGATCTGCTCCTGGGCTAGCCCAGGGTTGTGGGATGGGAAGGGACCTTAGCGACATGCCATCTGAACCCCATCTTCCCAGAGGAAGGAAGGGTCCTGGATGCCCTTCTCTTCCAGGCACAGTACAGGCCCCCTGGCCAGGCTCCTGCAGGAGTGAAAGGGCTCTGGGATTCAGGGGTTGCTCCTGTTGTTTCTAGATGGCAGGTGGGGACCATCTTCCTTGGGGGTCAAGAAGCCTCTGCAATTGCGGGGTTCTGCCAGCTTCCTTAGTACCAACTTCTCTTTCCAAAGCTACTACTTACAGACCTAAGTGGAAGTCCGTATGTAAAGCGGCAGGAAGTGGAGCTATTCTGGCTCACCTGAGCATCCCCTCATTTTGCAGGGTCTCCAGAGAAACCTGCAGGTTCCCAGGAACCAACTTGGAGAACCACTGGACCTGGGGCTCAAATGCTTTTTTTCAGCCCTGGTATTATTTGTGTAGCTGTTTTTTTGTTTGTCCATTTGGCTCATGTTGGTTGGCCTCTATTGCTTGGCTAACATCAACACTGGGTAATGTTCAGAGAGTTCTTTTCCTAATTATGCTCTTTTCCATAATTATGTCATGTATGTTCAGCCGGTCCTTCCATATGGCCCCAAACATGTACAAAATGTTGCCTCTTTACACCATCTGATGGTGAGCTAACTCCTGCCTGGTGACAGCAGAAGTTGACAAAGGTGGAAGGATAGCTGTGGCACAGAGAGAACTTCCTAGATTCTCTGCCCTCACCTGACTCACCCAGGTGAACACATGTTTTCCACCCCCATCAGTATGTGGAGGCTAGTAACTTCTGCTTGTCAACATTCTGTCTGCTTCTCTCTGGCTTTGGCACTCAGACAGGAGTATTCCCAACAACTATGGCAAAAGAAGTTGCAGGACATAAAAAGAATTAATGAGAGTGACTTGTCCTCTGCACATTATTCTCGGATAGATTCCCGGGGAGAGGGTTTCTGTTTTTAATGAGATCTTTCGGAAATAGCAAGTTGAAGCCCTTAGGAGACTCACAGCACCGGGTGGGCACTGGAAGGGTATCAACTGCCCATCACTCCCCATCCTCTGCCAGTCATTCGCCCCTCAGTAAAGCATCCCAGCCAGAGCGGGAGTGGAAGTGGGGGAGGCAGCCAGGAGCCCGAGTTTCAGTCCCTGCTCATCTGATACCTTAGGGTGCGGTATGGACAAATGCCTAGCCTTCTCTGAGCCTCCATCTTTCCATCCATAAAATGGGGGAAGAGCACATTAGCTCTTTCTCCAGAGAGCCTTCCTAGCTTAAAGTAGTTTGATTCGATAACATCTAAAACACAGCTATGGGAAGGAACCAGGTTAGCTAATGGGAGACCCTCATGGCCCCCAACCCCATAGGTAGGACTGTGCTCAGGAGAGGGGACTATATTTCCCTAGTAATTCTCTCCCAGGCCAGCCCCCATGTGAATGAAAAACAATGAGTCCTCTGGGAGCCCTAGCTTGGGCTGGAGCCCTCAGTTTCCACGTCCCATTTCAGAAGACAGCCTTCCTCCCCAACCCCAAATTATCATTGATCCCCTAAACCCCCTGGAAGATGTCAGGGCCTCTCCTAAAAGTCAGGATTCTTGGGGCACCTGGATGACCTTGTCGGTTGGGTGTCTGACTTTTTTGATTTTGGCTCAGGTCATGATCTCAGGGTCATGAGATCAAGTCCCGCGTCAGGCTCCGCACTGGGCATGCAGCCTGCTTGGGATTCTCTCTCTCCCTTTCCTTCTGTCCCTCCCCAACCCTCTAAAATGTCAGGGTTCTAAATCATCCTGCAAGCTGTTTCAGGTTCTAATCCTCACCTCAGTTCTCCCCAGCCTCTTATCATATGGTCATTGGAAATGGCTGCTGTTTATTGAGTGCCTGCTATGTGCCAGGCTTGTTCTGAGTACTATATGCATGGGTCCTGACTATTTTGATCCTCACAATAATCCTGAAATACATACTATTATTATCTCCAATTTGCAGGTGAGGAGACGGAGACACCAGAAATTAAACTTGCCTTGGCTCATCCAGATGACCTTTTACAAGGTGGTAAAGCCAAGATAGAACCCTTGGCTCCAGCCCTGGAGCTCATATCCTGAATCACTGAATCAGACCAGGGCTCATTTATGCTGCTGGTCATGAGAAGCTACTATTTATTGAGTGCCTGTAGCACAGGAAGCATTGAACTAGACACTTATTTTATCATTTCATTCAAACCTCCCAACTGGAAGAGGAAAGGTCTGGTTTCCATTCTATAGAGGTGACAGCCCATGCTCAGAAACAGCGAATGACTTGGCTGTGGTAAACTGTAGAATGAGGCAGGCTTCAGACTCAGAAGTGCTCAGTGCCAGCATCTTGTGACCCTCCTCTCAGGCACACTGCTTTTCAGGACAGAAACCTGGAGATGCCACTCCCTCCACCACACCTTTGGGAAGAATAAAGAGGGACGCTAGAAACCACTCCCTCCACAGAGCCCTCGAAAATGGCGATCTGGGGGTGCCTGGGTGGCTCAGTGGGTTAAAGCTTCTGCCTTCGGCTCAGGTCATGATCCCGGGGTCCTGGGATCGAGCCCCACATCGGACTCTCTGCTCAGCAGGGAGCCTGCTTCCCTCTCTCTCTGCCTGCCTCTCTCCCTACTTGTGATCTCTGTCAGATAAATAAAATCTTTAAAAAAAAAAAACTACTAAAAAAAAAAAAAGAAAATGGCGATCTGACTACCCCTAATGAGGGCGGGGTGGAGGGTGCTTGACACATTCTGCTCTTCTTCACTGACTTTTGCCCGAAGAAAGCTAGGATCTAGAACAGCGCCGATCACCTGAGGTTTCTGCTTCCCTCCCCCAGTTCTGGGTGGTCCTCTCACGTGACCTGCTTTCTGGTTCTTCACAGCCCTTAGGGGCACCATGAGACTCAGAAAGGAAGAGGGGAAACTGAGACAGAACCCCTTGGATGCAGCTACACCCTGAAACCTCACAGGAAGCCGCTGAGCCGAGGTCTCAGGGTGGAGCTGGAAAGGCAGAGGAGGCCCAGGGCGCGTGGGCTCATTCATGCACCACACCTGTGGTGAGTGACTAAAGTTAAGTGTACCCTCTACCATGGCGCACAACAACTCATGAGGTAGGTTGACCCAGCCCCATTTTACAGATAAGGACACTGAGTCTCAGAAGGGTTACATAACTTGTCCTAGGCCTCATAGCTGGCAAATAGGATTGAAACCCAAGTCTATGTGATTCCAAAGCCAGTGTTCCTTATGATACAACACAGCACTGTGTTAGGGACTGCGGGAGTGGACCCAGCAAGGGTGAGAAATAGTCCATGGTGCCCGCACAGGGATCTCTGACCTGCAAGGCCATCAGCAGGGAGGAGAGGGTCAGTGGTGGTAGGGTCTCCGCCTCACCCCCACTGCCCTAGCCTCCCCTGGCATAAAGCCTCTGCCAGGAGGCCCTCCTCTAGCCAATGCTGTCCTTTTTGGAGAGTTCCCTGTAGGGCTCAGAGCCTCAGTGGGATGCTTTGCCTCAGAGTAGGGCCCCTGGTAAACAGAGAGGCAGCTGGCAACTTATTTGCAGGAGAGATATGGGGGAGAAGGAAGTTGAGAGCAAAGAGCCAGAGAGAAGGAGGCAGAAAAGCTGAAAAGCTCTGTGTGTGTGTGTGTGTGTGTGTGTGTGTGTGTGTGTGCGTGTGTGTGTGTGTGTGTGTGTGTTGCTGTTGTTGTTGTTGATGGAATTGAACCAAAGCACCCAGCTGCCGACAGGCCCTGCCATGTCCATGTGCCACCCTGTTAGTCAGTGAGGACGCAGGGAAGGCAAAGGGGCCTTCATCTTGGCCTGAGACAGACAATTAGGAAGATAAATCCCCCAACTCTTACTCCCAGTTGGACAATGCAACACCGACTCAAAGGGAAACATCTGTATTATTTGCTGCTTTAGATTTTTGCCTTCTTTAATCCAGAGCATAGTGAAGAGTTATGGGGGGTGAGGAAGGAGGCACATTTTTTACTTAAGTTATGTTTACTAGGATTCAACACAGAGTAGTTTCTTTTTTATGTTTTTAGTTCTTTTTTTTAAAAGATTTTATTTATTTGAGAGAGAGTGAGAGAGAGAGAGAGCATGAGAGGGGAGAAGGTCAGAGTCGGGAGAAACAGACTCCCATGGATGCGGGACAGCATCCCTGGACTCCAGGATCACGATCCGAGCGGAAGGCAGTCGCCCAACCAACGGAGCCACCCAGGCGCCCCTTGTTTTTAGTTCTTATTGCCCCTTGGCTCTTTGTATTCCTGGGCTGCTTCTAAATACAACTCCTGACTTTACGACGAAAGGACGAAGACTCAGACTGGTGGCGGTGGTAGGCGAGGGGGCTGGGGGTTTGGCAGGTCTTCCTTCGGGTCCGCAAATGTGAGCGCGGAAGCTCTGGTCGGAGTCTCGCAGTACAGTGACCGCAACAGTGAGCGTAGTCGGGACCCGGCAGCGACAGCGACAGAGCCCGCCAGGCATGCTTGCGAGCTCACAGACTCGGTCTCCTGGAATCTGAGGGCCGGGGTTTCCGGCGACCTTAACCTCGAGGCACGGGCTCGGGCGGGCCCGGGCGAGCCCCACCTCCCGAGGCGCCCCCTCCTCGGGTGGGTAGCCTGGGCCTGCCACAGGGCTGCGACGCCATTGGTCCGCGCCGCCCTAGCCACCTGCCCCTACCTTGGGGGCGGGGTTACCTGGGCCCCGCCCCCCGGGGCTCGGGTTCCCAGACCCCGCTTCCTCCTCCGGCCCCGCCCCCGGCGCGAGCCCCGCCCCCTTCGATCCCCGAGCCCGGGCTCCTCGTGATGTCACGGCAGCTTTGATACAAAGAGCCCTTCGGCCCACGCGGGTCTCCCGGCAACGGGCGCGGGTGGGGGCGGGGCCGGCGCCTTCAACTGCTGCCGAAAGTGAGCGACCCGCCGCGGCGCGGCGGGGCTCTTCTCTGCGCTCCCCGCGCTGCCCGCCGCTTCCCTGCCCGCCCCGCCAGCCCGCTCCCGCTCGCTCCTCGCCCCTCCGCAGCGCACCGACTCGCAGCCAGACGGGGGATGCGCACCTCGCCCGCCCCCGGGCGCCAGGTAAGCGGCGGCCGAGGGACTGGTGCTCTCGGGGCTCCGGCGACGCGCACCTGGCCGGGCCCACGGCCCCGGGGCCGGGGAAGTTACCGAAGCGCGGAACTTTGCCCGCAGCTCGGGCGCCCGCTACCGCCCCGGGAGTGTCCGCCCTCTCGGCCCTGGCCGGGGAGGTCGGGTTACCTGCGTCCTCGCGCGCGGGGCCGCAGAAGAGAAACCTCTGTCCCCGCTGCCCTTTCCGGGCCCTGTGCCGGCTCCCAGGTGCGGGGGGTGAGCAGGGCTAGCCCCGGGGCGCGGGGAGAAGGAGCCGCTTCTCCGGCGCAGTTTCCGAAAAGTGTTTTTGGAGGGATCTAGTGGACTGGGCAGGGGGCTGGTTTGCCAGGATGCCTTCCTCGGGAACCCCGGCCTCCGCGTCCCACCTCCGCTCCCAGCGCGCCTGCCCCACCGGCACCGGTGTTGTCCCAGCTCCCTGCCCTTGGGTCCGCCGAGTCCCCGGGGGAGCTGTGCCCGGGCGAAGTTTTTCCGTAGCTCTTGGCGGCTGCCCCGAGCCTGTTCCCGGGTTCCCTCGCTTCTCCGAGGGGCTCTGCTGGACAAGGAGGAGAGCCAGCCTAGTTCCGGGCTTGGGGACAGGGCCCTAGCCCTTTCCAGCCAAGACGTCCCCGAGGCCAGAGGTGTATGCGGAGTCCCAGCTCTTTGCCCTCCGGCCCCCGAGAGCCTGCCGGTAGTAGTTGCTGTTGTCACAGCCGCTTCTCTGTGGGCGACTAGCGTCTCTGAGGTCTTGGGGGAGCAGCCTCTGGAGAACCAATTGCGTCTGTGCTATGGGAACCTGGTCTGGACTTCGCTGGTGTTCCTTCTCCCCGGTTCACACTCTCCAGTGTACCTTTCTCTCCATTTATCTTTCTCCCCAGCCCTGCTCTCCCACAGATGGCTGGTAGGTGACACGTCACTTGCCCTGAGAGACAAGCCTGTGTTCCTTGTTTTATTATTTACAGGCCGCCTCCTCAAAAGGATTGTGAGTGGGCCAGATTCCTGCGCTCAGCCTACACTTTTTGCCTTGGCAACCCCCCCCCCCCCCGGGGTTGGTTTCTGATGGTCCCCCAAACCCCTCTCTTCCCTTGGTGGAGGCAGGTGCTAATCGTCTGGGTTCCAGGGAAACAGGTGGAGTATCCCCAGTTCCTTCCCCTGGTGATATGTGGCAGCCAAGTTAGGGAAAAGGGAATCTCAAAGGGGAGAAGGTGACCAATTATGTGTATATCAGACCTATGCTGTAGGGATTTCTTTCTTTTTGCAACCAGTCAGCTCAGCCTTGGTGGAATCCTTGGGTCACTGCCACTGACTGGGGTCTTGCCTTAAGCCAGGCACCAGCTTGCCCAGATAGACTGGCCCAAACCAGACCCTGCTGAGCTCGCATTCATGAAATCCTTCTTCTGTGCCCAGGTGCTGGCATATAGGGACACTTCCCTGCCGGTAAGGCGTTTGCAGGCTGTAGGGAGACTGAAAACCTGGGCCAAATTCCCTGTCCATTGCCCTGAGCCCTCAGGCACAGTGATCTAGGTTGTCTCCAAGATCCCTGTGACTTCACTGGGGGGGTGGCCTGGAGGAATGGGGGAAGCCAGGGAAGAACCTGGGACTTGTAGCAGGCATCACGGCTTGGGGGATGCCTTCTGGGAACAGCCTTTTTACTGGGGGGACCCTAGGCTTTGGTGGAGGGGGTGGGGAGCATGACTAAGGCCAGCAGAGAGATAAGACTGTGCCTAGGGAGGGACCAGACTAGCCAAGCCGGGTGAGCCACAGGAGGTGTGACCTTTGCCCCTAGGAAGACCAGCGGGAGAGACTACCTTAAAAAGGACCTCTCAGCAAGTAAGGGAAGAAAAGAAATCTGCCCAGCAGCTTGCCTTGAGGAGGCTCTGGGCTGCAGTGAGAGAACATCCTAGTGGATTCTCCGCCGGCCCCCACACTCCCATCCTTCCTCTCTTCCCAGCACTCTGCTTCTCCCTCCCTCAGCACACTGGCCACTTTGTGGGTGGGACTAGCTGCCCCCACATCTAGGGCTTTCTCTGGAGACCTCCTGGCTCTCCCCTTCCCGCATTCCCTCCCTCCCCCTCTAGGTGGCTAGAAACTTCCTTCCCTAGGGCTGGCCGTCCATCTTCTGGGCTGACCTTTTATGCCAAGGGATGTTTCTCAATTGGTCTTGCTTACAATTTTGCTTCAGTTTATATATTTTAGCTGTGGGTATGGAGGAGGTGGAGGGGATGAGGAAGACTCCCGGTAAAGTACCAGGAGAGTGATCCCTGGAAGGCAGACCTCTCAGGACCTTGTCTGGGGGAGGGACAGCCTGGGCACAGGGTGCCCACTCTCTGGCTCTGCTCTCTGTCTCCTGGCACAGGGCTCAGTGCATTTTGAAAGGGAAGCCTCTTTATCTGGTCTGCCCGCTGCCTGGGGTTGGCATTTGGGGCATAGTGCCTTGGCTTTGCTGGCCAGGTAGAACCCCTGGGCATGGGCTCTGTTTTCCTTTGGGTCTGCTCCGTTGGCTCTTGACTCAGGAATGGGGTGTTGATGGTATCAAATCACCGGCCTTTCCAAGGACGTGGACCCCTTGGGTCTTCCCCCTGCTGGTCTCCCAGCTCCAGCCCAGTGACTGGCTGGGTATGATGAGACAGCCGCGTTGACTTGGCGGACCCACTGTCTTACTAGACATTGTGGGACCACCTGTCCTGGATGTGGTAGGGCCAGCCCCTCTGTCAGATGGCATTCCAAAGCATCTCCCCATTTCTGTTGGCCCCTCCCTCACCCAACACATCACCCAGCACCGGCAGCTCCTCCGCAGACGCTGGAGCGTCTCGTCTGTGCCAGACCCCATGCTGGGTGCTTGAGGTATGGCAGCACAGGGCAGCAGCAGTGCCTTTGTCCGTGGAGCTCGTGTGATGGCTGGCAGGGAACAGGTGCAGCACACGGGGTGGCCGGACCGCAAACAGGCCAGTGGGCCTTGTGGACTTAAACAGAGTGGGCAGGGAAGTCCTCGCTGAGAAGGCGGTGTCCTGACAAAAGAGGTTCAGGTCCAGGGAGAGTCACTGCAAGGGCAAGGGCCCTCAGAGGGGGCCACGGCTGACAAGGCCGAGCTGCGATTGGAGAGGGAACCAGGTCGGGGCAAGGGGCACAGGCTCACAGAGATCGGGGACCTCGCACGCTGCCATGCGAGCGCCCAGACCCCCGGAGAACAGGGGGATGAACAGCACACAGTGGAGACTAGACATCCACTGGCACAAAGCGCATTTCCTTGCTCTGTCCTCTGCAAACCCTCGCTGTTGAGGGGTCTGGGCACTGAGGCATTTCTTTTCTTTTTAAGGATTTTATTTGTTTGTTTGTTTACTTATTTGATACAGAGAGAGCATAAGCAAGGGGAGCAGGCAGAGGGAGAAGCAGGCTACCCGCTGAGCAGGGAGCCCGATGCAGGGCTGGATCCCAGGACCCCGGGATCACGACCTGAGCAGAAGGCAGACGCTTAATGATTGAGCCACCCAGGTGCCCCACATTGAGGCATTTTTTGAGAAGTGTCTGCATGTGGCTGTTGCTGCTGTGGATTTTCCGGCCGTTGGCCTGGGTCAGGTCAGAGAAGCCTGTCCCCATGCAGGTAGAGACCATTCTGGCCAGATGTTATTTCCACCACACAGATCAGTACCAGCAGAACCTTCAGGGCGCCGCTGTTCCCACGGGTCTCTGCTAGCAGGGGTGCAAGGCCAGCCCCCCATCCTCTCCTTCTTGGGCTCCTGGCCTCCCTGAGCCTTAAGGTGTTCAAGCCTTCCTTTTGCTTCCATGGGCAGCACAATTCTGGGCCCTGCTCTCCTGAGAAAACTAGCAAAGGCGTTCCCCGACCTGGGCAGCAGCTTTGGGTCTAATCTCTGTCTAGCCTAAGCCCCCAGAGAGAGAAAGAGTGTGTGCGTACACAGGGAGAAAGAGTGCAACCAGAAATATGTTCATCCTTGGAGGTGTGTGTGGAGGTCTAGAGCTGTGGGGTCTGCGTGACCCCTGGCCCCATCTGGCAGGCTGGGACTAGTAACACCCAACGTTTCCAACCCCGCTCCTCAACTTCCTTCAAGAAATGGGAAGTTTTCCGACTGTTGGCCATATTCGTAATTGATTCAACCTGTTTCATCTTCCCAGACAAGTGGGTTTTTTCCCAGCAATGTAAACATGATTCAAATGAAAACAGAGCTCTGTGGCAGTTATTACTAATCGCTGTGGCCCTGCTTCTGGGAGCCTTTCTCTTTTAAGGGACCAGAAAGAGGAAGGCCCGAACAGAACCCCAGTGTGGGAGAGTGGGTGGGAACACTCGCTGTCTTGAGTCATCTGCTGTCACCCCCACCGTCCTCTGCACTCTGCAAGCAAGCCTCGTGGCCTGAAGAGGGAACTTGTGCTGCAGGAACCAGTGTGGTCTGCAGCAGACTTGGGGAAAGGGGTGGGGGCAGGGTCTGCTCTTGGTGCCCGCCTTCAGCCCCCTCTTCAGATAGGAGAGACAAGAACAGCACCTGTCTCCCTCCCGCCCACTGGTTTTCCTGGGAGAAACAATCCACCTCAAAACACGAGTGCCTCCCTTTCACCCAATTGGGTGCTCAGCCACTCAATGCCTGTTTTCTTCAAGTAAAAAAAAAAATGTTTTGGAGCCCAAGAGTACACGTGTCTAGTCCCCGGCTCTGTGGCCTGCTTGCTGTGGGGCGTCCGGCAAGTCGCCTCCCCTTCCCGGGCTTCCGTGGGCTGATGGTGAAGGTAAAATGAACCCCTGTGACCTGACAAGCCCAGATGGGTTCTCACCGGGGCTCAGTTGGTGCATGGTGGGTGCTTAGACAGCCAGAGAGGCAGGGTGGTGTGGCACCCGGGGGGCTGGGCTCTGGAGTCCAGCGGCCTATGTTCGAGTCCTGCCTCGGCCAGGCCAGCGGCTGCTTGTGCAATCGCAGGCTGTTTACCCTTTCCGTGCCTCGCAGCCTTCCTAGGTAAAAGGAGGACGATGCTAGTCCCTCCCTTGGAAGGCGGGTCTGTGAATCACTGTGTGAATGTATGAACAGCACTTCAAACCCTGCCTGGCGTATGAGGGAGTTGTTATTTTTAGTTCCTGTAAGCTTCTAGTGGTTTGATCCTCGCTACTGATAACCTTAGCGCCTAACCGAATTTCTCGAATTTCTCCCAGGGAGGATGTCCGAGCAGAGGCAGGAAAGTGGTGGAGGAGGAGCTCCACTACCTGGGGGGCTTTATAGGAGGAGCGAAACTCCCCTTTCTCAGCTTCTGTGCTGTTTCAGTAAACCTACCCGGCCTCTTGTGGATGTGGGCTCTGGGGCTGGAGCGCAGTGACCAGTGCCCGGCATGGCAGTCTGGGCATGGGACGCCAAGCACGTCCCGAGGTGCCAGGCAGCTCCCCGGGGCTTGGTGTGGGGCTGTGCACCTGGTCCTTCATGCCCACCCCACCAAGGGGAAGAGGCCACACCTCTGCTCACCCTCCCTTCTTCGCTGGCCCCCAGCGTCTTATTAAAGCATTGCAACTCTGGTGGCCCGCAGGGTCACCGAGATTGGGAGAGGAGCCGGACAGAACGATGCAGACTGTCAGCCTCCGCACCGTGTTGTGTGACTGCCCTTGGCCCTGTTCCAAGGAGCCAGCCTACCTGTTCAACGAGCTTGGCTGCTCTGAGGTCTGCAGCTCCATGGGGAACTGGGGGAACAGCGAAGCCGACGGGCAGGGCCAGGCTGCCCATGGGTGGGGGTCGGGCCGGGCTCTGCGGCTAATATGAAGTAACCTTGAATTGGAAGACTTCTGGTGAAACGAGGGCTCTTGTTGACAGGCAGGTCTGGCCAGCACATTTTTGTGTGATTATCTACAAGATTGCGTCGGTTATTAGCAAAGAAGGACCTTGCGGCAGCCAGGCGTGCGTGTGTGTGGTCATGTGCATGTGAGGAGTTGTCCTCTGCCCCCCAAGTCCTACACATAGTCTGAGGAACTGTGCCTGAGTCCCCATTCCCCACTTACGCTGTATTTTACAGACGCTAAGACACTTTCCCCCCCACGTTTTAGCATCTCCAGTTGTATGTGTGGTACATTTGCTGGTGTGCTTTCATTTCTCGGTGTACTTGGAATAACAGTGCACCTTAAAATCCAAGGCGTCTTGGATTTAATGAAACACAGAAACTAGGTGACCTCTGGAGAGCTTACGTAACCTGCCCAGTTTCTTCAAGGAAGGGAGTAGAGCTACCTTGTAGTGGTGGGAGGGTTATGTGAGGGGACACTCACTACCATGTGGTTCAGGGGAACAAGTTTGGACTCCAGGCTGACCTGGGCTCTGATTCCCACCTTGCCCGCACACAAGCTGTGTGACCTTGGGCAAGGGGAGCAATCTCTCTGAGCCTCATGTTCTTCCTCTGTCAGATGCCGGTCCTCGCTCCACAGTTGTCGTGATTGTGCACAAGGCGTCTTTTCGTGTCTTACTGGGTCTCATCTCAGGTCTCACTGCCCCATTCCAACTGGACTAGGAGGGAAAGTGAGGGCAGAGAGCAGGTTACCGGCCTTCGCAAGGTAGCAGAGAGAGAGGGGGTATTATTTATCGGGGCTTCTTGACTCGGTTTCTAATCTTTGAACATCATCTTTTCCTTCCTTCCTTTCCCTCCTCCTCCCACTTTGCCTGAGTTTTCATTTTCACATGTGTTTCCTTTTAGCAATTCTCCCTCCAGTCTCTCTTCTTCCTTTCTGTAAAAGCTCCCCACATGCAGCCTCTCTAAAGCTCCCCATGGAGGGGAAGGGCAGGAAGCCCCGCCTCGTGGCCAGGTGGCACAGGCCCCAGGAGCCTCTGCCAGCCGTGGTCCATGGCGTGATGTGCTGTGTTCCCGGCAGCCTTCAGCTCAAGCCCACGTTCTGGTGCCGCCCACCTTGCTGCCTCCAGTGCCGTGTGGCCTGACCCAAGAGGCTGTTCCAGTGCTGCATACCGGACACTGCCATCACCGAGAGGAGTCTGTCTTTTCTGTACCCTTTTTGCTGCATTAAAGTCAGACCCGTTCGCATCCCAGCCCTGCTGACTCTGTGACCTTTTGCAGTTTACTTAACCTCTCTGAGCCTGGGTTTTCCCATCTGCATGGTGGTTGATGCCCTGGTACGTGCTAGACGCTTAATAGGTGTATTCTTTCCTGGTCCTCCTCAAACAGTTAAGACCACTCGATGTTTCTTTAGGGTCTCTGGGAGACAGATGGAGGAGCTCAGGGCAGGGAACTGCAGGGGTGCAGGCACAGGGACCCGGGCGAGCAGGATGTGTCAGGCGGCATGCAAGCTTCGGGGACGGAACGGGGTGAGCGGTCAGGACCTCCACACCTTTGGGGAGTGAGGTTGATCAGGTAGGCTGCTTGCTAAGAGTGCAGTGAGGTGCTGGACTACAGCGCGTGGGGACATCCAGCTGACCGTGGGCCACCCCAAGCAGGGCCTCAGCGAGAGCTGCTGGCTGGAGGGAGACCTCATTCTCGTCAGAAGGACCCTCTGTTTCTCCCCATCTTGAGATCCTGGTGAAAGCCAGTAGCCCAGCTCCCTCGATTTTGCGTGTGGTGCCTGGGTTCCCAGCCCCCTCTAGGTGCTGTCTGGACTCTGACAGAAGCATCGACCCCCATCCTTGGTGTGTGGCAGAGGCTATGATGAGTTCCCCAGCCCTGAGAGATACAAGGCTGAGGTTAGGGCGCAACTTGGCTTACAGAACACCTGTGTCGGCGGGTCTGGTGGCCCCTTTGGGGACCCCCCGGCAGGAAGCAAGCATGCATACCACACGGCTCCTTACTAGGAACAGGGGAATGGGTGGGTCAGTTGTGCCAATGCTGGGATGGGAAAATCACTCCCCTCACCCGCCCCACCCCAGATAATCTCTCTCTCCTTAAAGTGGTGTACACAGGCTGAGGAGGTGAAGGTAAGGCCACCTCCCCCACCTCACCCAGTCCTAGGGAGAGAGTCATGGGAGCAGAGAAGAGGCTCATGGGACTTGTGCCTAGATGTGGCTATAGGGCTCTCCGCATGGAGGGGAAGAATTAGTCCCCTGGATATAGTGACGTTCTCACTGGGGCTTGTTTAGGAACAGGCCTTTGTGGCGTAGGGAGGAACTGTGTTTCAGGAATAAGGAGCCAGAGCGTGAGGGTGGTGATCATGTCCGACAAGAGCTTGGCGTACCAGGGGAGGGGGTGGCAGGATCATGTCCGGAGGCTGAGACCAGCTGGACGGGGCTATGTGTGCTGGGCTGAGACGGGGGCCTGGTTTTGTGGCCATTGGCAAGCTCATGGGGTCTTTGACAGGGACCTTCTTGGACATTCTGTAGCCTTGTACTCCCTCTGGGCACCTCCTGCCCTCTGAGCCCCAGGCTGTGGCTTGTGTTCAGACCCAGAGCTCTCACCTGTTCTTACCGCAGGACAGCCTGGGAAGGGACCCAAGCTGGCTTTGCCTCCCTGTCTTGTGGCCCCCAAGCTGCGCTCTGGCCAGCAACACTCTGGTGAGTCTGGCTGTGCGACAGCAGCCCTGGGGACACCTGCCCAAGGCACTGGACCTGGCAGAGGCAGAAGGATAGGAGGGAGCACCTGACTGGAGCCTGCTGGGAGCACTGCTGGGACTCTGGGATGATGGGAGATGCCTGAAGGTTATAACAGTAGAGGCAGGGGGGCTGGAGAGTGGTGGCAGAGGAGTTCCCGGGTCCGTGGCCTGCCTGATCCCAGTCTGTCTGCCCTGGAAGCTCTGGCTGTTAGCTCTGGGTAAACACTGGACCACTCTGCTTAGCCTTCCCAGCCTGAGGGCTCCTATGCAAAGAAGGGGATGAGGTAGGTACTGGCCCCAGCTCTAGACGGTGGGTCAGCCCTGCTCGGGTGTACTCTCCTTGAGGCAGATGGTGGCCTCTCCCTGGGAAGTTCACGTCCCCTCGTGGGAGGGTGCCCCGTGAAGGAACACTGCTCTGCCTGCCCGGCAGAGCTGGCCTGGGCCACTGTCGGCCCATCCCAGGCTCCTTTCTGCCCCTTCCTTAGCATCATGGTAAAACATGGAGCCCCCAAAGCAAGCCCCACAAACTCTTGACTGTGTGAGTAATTAAGCCCTCACTTCAAACAGCCACATCTTTAAAAGCTATAATTTGTAGCCTAAAATAGCCGCCTGTTCAAAGAGCCAGGAGAGCCCTTGATGTGTGCCCCTTTCAACTTGCAGCCCGTGAATTCGCCTTTGACATTTGGGTTGTCCGACACCCCTCGCTGTGGTTTTTCGGAGCCACAGACCCAGTGGCCGGGTGGGAACGCCGCTTCCCAGCATATACTTGGGAAATCTTATTTTGAGCATTTAGATCTGGTGATTGATGTCCAGGGGTTCCTGCCTTGGGTTCACGTGACTCTACCTTTTTGTGTGACCACCCACGCTGGGTGAGGTGGCCTTACCCTTTGGTGTGACTCCAATTCTTCTGGAGAAGAATCACAGCATAACTTCAGGGGAAGGTGGACTGAACTCTGGACACTGGGTTCTTACCTGCAAGGAGGAGAGGGTGTTTACGTGCAGGGATTTCGGGGGCAGAAAATGAGACCCTCTCAGTAGAGCACAGAGCAGACACTGGCCACGTGGGGGGTGCTCCCGTGTGTCCCCTTCCCCCAGCTGGCCTCTTGTTGTAGACCGGCCTTGTGGATTCGGGTAGGTACTTGCGGGGAGGGGGGTACCCGGCTCACAGGAAACACCTCCCTTGACCTGCAGCTTCTCCATCAGCTGACGTGCCTGGAATTCTTGGGGCTGGCTGCTGGGCTTGGTTTCCAGATGTGGAAGCAGTTTGAGTTCTGTTTTCCTAATCCCCAGCAGTTTGCTTCTCCAGTCCATGTTCTCACTTGAATATCAAGACCGTTGGCTCTCTTTCAGGGCAGGGGTTAGGCTAGATGGCCTCTTTGGATCCCTTTTTGCTCAGGAGGTAGGTTCCCTGAGGCACTCTGATCACTCTGACCTAGGGCTTTGTTAGGACAGTCACACCCCTGTCAAGGGCTTGGTCCCTTCGGGAACAGAAGTTCACCGTGGGGCCACCTCCCCTCCATGGTTTTTCCCCGGAAATGGATCACTTAGCCAGAGGCAGCTGCTGTGTCTGCCTGACCCTGGACAGCCTGCCGTGAAGGGGGATGTGGGCTCCAGTTCTGGCTGGGTCTGGGGGTGGGGGTGGGCTGGTGTCCCAGCTGAGCAAGGTGCCCACGTGTCCCAGGAATGATGAGGGCCCTTCTCTCCAAACTGACCACAGCAGAGGGAAGAAATTTCAAAGAACCAGAAATACCATCTGGCATGGATAAACTGGTAATATCTTGCTCAATTATGGAGAGCTCCTCACCACAGAGGTGGCCTGCCCCGGCTCAGACTGTAGTTCTAGGCCTAACTGCTGGTCTCTCCTCTTGTAAACCATTCACTTTTTAGGTAAAATAACTTTTACATTTGTATTATAACTACACTAAATACAGTTCTAGGCAAGCAGAAATTGCCTTTGCCATTTTAAATGTCTCTGGCTGAACTCCATGTACACGTTCCTTTAAAATTAAAACATAATACATATACTATTGAGGGAACACAAGAAATGGAAATAATTGACTTAGATTTATATATATGGTATTTAGGAAACATCATTCTGATAATTACAGATCCGCCAAGCTTCAGCTTCAGCAAAATAGTCTCTTTAGAAATCGCAGTACCTCCAAATGATCACGAGAGAGAAGACCGCGTTTCTTTTGAGGAGAGAGGAAAACGAACAAACCCCCAGTCCCTTGATGAGATTCTGGAGACACAGCAGGTCTCTTTGGAGGCTGAATTAAATTGACCTAGAAGGAATTTGCCTTTATTATCAGGGTGGGAAGGTGGGGGACAAATCCAGGTGGGGCCAGGGGGCACCACACAGGCTTCCGAGTGGGGGAAGGAAAGGGTGGTCGTCAGCGAACAGCTAAGTACCACACACCGGCTGCCTTGAGCCACTGAGATGAATTCTGTCGCAAGTCTGGAGGCTAACCTTCAAGATCGAGGCATCTGCGGGGTTGGTTTCTTCTGAGGCCCCTCTCCTTGGCTGGTAGATGGCTGTCTTCTCCCTGTCTCTTCACATGGTCTGTGTGTGTGTGTCTGTGTGTGTCCTAATCTACTCCTCTTTACGATACTAGGCCATTGAATTAAGGCCCACCATGATGCCCTCATTTTAATATGATTGCCTTTTTAAAGACCCTATCTCCCCAAATAGTCACACTCTAAGGTACTGGGGTTGGGACTTTAACATATGAATTTGGCGGGTGACCGGACACAGTTCAGCCCATAAAAGGAAGTTCCTTCTAGCCATCTTCCAAGGGGAGGAGGAAGAGGAGTGTGAGCAGAGCCCAGCATCTAGGGAAAGAGCCCTGAGTGGAGGGGATGGGAGGCAACTCTGCCTGCAGGCAAAGGCCCACTCTTGATGATGGGCCCTTTGGGGAGGCTCTTGGCCAAGTGCTGTCTTCGGATGAGGTTCCAACGTTCTGATTCCTGGTTCGCCTTCTAGAACCTGAGCCACCATTGCTTCCTGATCTGACCATTCGGAACCTGGACTGCTCCTCATTCATCTCGTGGGGTTCTGACCCTTGGGGTTGTGTTGGTCCACCAGGCTCCCTGTTTCTGCTGACTCTGTCTCCAGGGTGTAGCATTCTTTAAGGAAGGCTTCACTTTTGCATATTCCGTTTAAATGGAGCTAAACTTGTCAGAGATTTTCCACTTTTCCTTAACCCATTCAGCAAGTTTGGGGCAACTATCTTTCATGTTTTATGTATGTATCTTTCTGCTAATATACTGAAAGAAAGAACTGTAAGAACCTGTTATGGGAAGCCACTGAAGGTGGGGCCAGGAAGCCTGTGTAACTCCCCAAGGTTTCGCCTGAAGCACCCCCTCCCAGGCCCGGTGGTTCCAGAGCCCACCATCCAGCTCCTGCAGTGGCCAGACTCCATCAGCCACACAAGAGGACCACCCCACCCAGTGTTTCATTTGGAGCCCAAACCAGCCCCTGCAACCAGGACAGACCATCATGGCGCTGGTTGGTGGGGGAGACCGCTCCAGCAAGGATTTGCACGCCCCAGCTGCCCTCCAGGGCCGCAGCCATATTAGCTTTATCTCTCATGTAACTTTTTTTCCCCCTAAACCATTTGAAAGAAAATTAAGCAAGACCTTATCAAAACTAAGGGTACTTTTCCTTCATAACTTAGCAAGCATAATTCCCTAATATCACCCAATATCTAGTCCATATTCCAGCTTCGATTTCGACTCCAGTAGGACTTGCTAGCTAGGTGATGGTTTGCTTATTTGTTTGAACTAGGATCCAATCAAGGTTAACATTTAGCTTTTCTGTCTCTTGATGAATCTAAAACAGTGGTTCTTAACAGTGTGGTCTTGAGACCATCAGCATCACCCAAGAACTTGTTAGAAATGCACTTGGAGATATTTTATTTATTAGAGAGCCAGAGAGCAAGCACGAGTGGAGGGGGGAGGTAGAGGCTGAAGCAGACTCCCCACTAAGGGAACCCAAGGATGTGGGGCTTGATCCCAGGACCGTGGGATCATGACCTGAGCTGAGGGCAGACCTCTAACTGATTGAGCCACCCAGATACCCCTAGTAGAAGTTAGATCTTAAGGCTTGATTAGAATTGAGCAGGGGAGGCTTGTCCTTCATCTTGTGTCCGGTCAGGAGGCCAGTGTCTGAGTGTTCCCAATTAGTGATGCTAGGTTCGATCACTGTATTAAAGTGACAGTAGCCTGTTTTTACCACAGTCGAAATATTGGGGGGGGTAGAGGGTGTTCGGAGGGTGTCAGGTGGTTCTTTGGTACCCTGCCAGTGTCTAGTCTAGCTCCTCGTCAATCTCCAACCCAACGGTTTTATTCTACAGTGGGGGACAGTGTGCGATTTGGGCCAGGTCTCGTTTGCGTGGCTCACACCTTCCATCTCTCTTCTAATTCTGTTGTTTGCCTGCCCCATCAGTTACCAAGAGAGATGAATTAAAATCTCCACTGCTATTCATTCGTTTATTTGAAAGTAAGCTCTGCACCCACCATGGGGCTTGAACTCCTGGCCCTGAGATCAGGAGTCACATGCTCTACCTGCTGAGCCAGCCTGGCGCCCCGCCCTCCATTTACTTTTATTTTTGGCCTGTGTCCTGGTGTTTATGTTGTGTCACTTATAAACACCACGTAGTTATTGTCTTTATCTAGTCTGATGGTGTTTGTTTATTAATAATGTGGTTTTATTCCATTTTCATTTACTGCATTGCTACCATGGTTGAGTTCTAATCTTTGGTCTTCTTTTCTTCTTTTTTTTCTGTATCCTTTCAGATGTCTTAAGCATTTTTTATTCCATTTTTTTTTCTCCATTAGCGCTTTAGTAATACATTTTTTTAATTTTGAAGAGCAGACTTTTGAAATGCTTCGACATGCTCTTGGAATGCAAGCAGCGTGGTGGGGGGAGGGGGCTTGGAGGGTCTCCCAGTGGAGCGTGTGACCCCCTGTGACGGGCGCTTCCAGTGGGGTCCGAGGTCTGGACCTAACAGCTTGAAAACCAGACTGTGGTGGCCCTTCCCTCACCCCTTTGGGACTCGAGTGCCACCCATGGCCACAGCTTGTCTCTAGATAGCCCTGCAGAGCCAGAGCGCTGGCTGACTGACTTACAGTGAGCAGCGTGCCCTGGCTGTGAGCTTGGGCAGCCCAGCTTTCCCCATCGGCCACAGACTTCCACAAGCCTGCTGTGATCAGAAAGGGGGTGGGTGAACTTGGACATGGGGGAGCTGGTTAGCAGGGCTGCTTGGACATTGAGTGATCCCAAGCTCTGGTGCCAGCTATGTCAGACCCCACAGCCTTTGGGGCAGGCTGGTCATGTGGGGCAGGCAGACCAGACCCCTCTGGCCAGTGCCTGTGTGAGTGCTGCCAGGTCTGCTATAGACTCTCCCTATTAGATCCCTTACGACACAGTCCCTCTGCTCTGCCACTGTGCAGGAAATTTGCCTACCCTTGCTCTTAGGTTAGCTGTGGGGGGAGGGGCGGGCTGTCGGACACCCTCATTTCTGAGTTTTTCTGGGAGCTACATGTCTTCTCTTTCTCTTGCACTCCTGTGACACTACCTTAGCAGCGTCTGTTGGGAGAGGGGAAGCGTGAGACTGGGGAGAGAGACAGTGCAGGAGTGTGATTAAGAACGTGGAAAAGAAGGCCCTTTGGGCTTCCACACCCCTTCCACTGTGGGGGCGTGTACCACAGCGGGGCCTCCATACTGGAGTGCCTTTGCTCTATGCAAATGGCCTGGGAGCTCTTGAGAACCGAGACACTTACTTTCTCTTTCTCTTCTCTCCGGTATCAGCCTGAGGTTCCACAGCTGGTGGGGGCCAGATCCAGGACCAAACCATGTTTGCCTGAGAGCCTCAGTTCTCCCACCTATAAAACTGGCTTAGGACTTCCATCCAGGGGCCAGGGAAGGAAGTGCACACTGGAGGGGTGATCCTGGCCACTCTCTGATCTGGCCCCTGGGGACGGGAACAGGGCAATCTGTCCTATCTTCTGAATGTTGGCCTCCCCCACCAGAATGGGATGCTTGGGTTTTCTTCATCTGACCGCGTGCAGTCAGTCCCCAGGATTGGCCAAGACAGGTGATAAATGAACTCTAGTGGCTTGGTGACCTTGTGGTCCCCTCTTTGCCCTTGACCTTTTTGGTGACAAGCCGGGACCTCATATCTGAACCAAGGTTACTTCTGTTCCAAAGTTGAGGCTTTAGACACCAGCCTCCCTGTATAGAAGCTTACCTCCCCCTTTAGTCCCACCCTCGCCCTTTGACTGGCGGCCCAGCCACACTTTGTTGAGCCAGAACCTTATCAGCCACTGATGTGCACCGACCCCCACCCACAGAGCAAGGCTTGGCTTCAGGGCAGGGGTTGGCAGCCACAAGCAGGTGGCAGGTACAACCCGGATTGCTTGCTGATCTCTGCTGTTGTCAACCCGGATTGCTTGCTGATCTCTGATGTGGCTGAGTGGTGGCAGCTAGGGGATCTCAGCCCAGGTAAGCCGATTCCCTCTCTCTGGACCTGGGGGCGTTGGCATCCACAAGTTAGCTCCCTAGTCTTTAGCTACCTGTGGTGAAGACCTAGAGAGACCCCGAGGAGGCCTGTCACTCTTCCTAGGCAGTGGGTTGGCTGGGATTGTGATGAGGGATTTCATCCCCAGCCCCCTGCACCCCCGACCTGCTTAGCGTCACCCAGACAGCATCCTGACTTCGCCCCTGAACCAGGCTTGGTTTGTGTCCCCCACCTCCCTGCTCTCCGCCCAGTACCTTCCCTGCAGTGGGGTCCCACGTGTGCCTGCCAGTGTCTGGCTGCGAGGAAAGCTGGGATGTACCGAATCGAGCTATTTTTACCCAGTCCTGTCCCTGCAGAGCTGTTCTTTTGGCTCTGAGTTACCGCCTGGGAAGTGGAACTACAGCCAGGGCTGGGGATGGATGAGCCGGAGCCTCGGAGCCTCCTGGCCTCCCCTGCCCAGCCTGTATCTCAGCCTGACACTTAGTAAACTGTGTAATTAGCGTGCAGAGGGAGTAAGTGGAAGATGGCCCCAGTGGGGAGAAAGGAAGCACCTGCACCTCTGTAACTTGCAAACTTCAGGCTTCCAGAAGCTTGAACCCAGCCAGCATCCATCTGGTGTGTCGCTGGGGGTCAGCGGGATAGGGTCCCAGGGGGTTGGATAGAGGCCATCAGGCCTGGAGACACCCTGGTTGTCTTCTCTCAACACAATGAAGACCATAATAGCTCAGATTTATTGATCCTTCTCTGTGTGCTTAGCACGTGTACTAATTCGTTTCCTGATGACCAGTAACTCCCTTCTGCAGATGGGGAAACTGAGGCACGGAGCAGTTCAGTAAACCTAAGGTTGCAGAGCTGAGGGGTGGAGCTGGGGTTTGAACCCAGTCAGTCCACCTCCAGAGCTCACTCCCAACACCGTTCTGCACCCCTCTCTTCTCTGCCATGTTCCTAGTACCTGTGAGGTACGGGGCAGTGTTCTACGTAGGTTCTCTATGGCTGTCTTGCCAGCTGGCTGTTTCCAGCCCTGTTTTTAGATGAGGCTCAGAGACTGAACAGCTTGCCCAGGGTTGCACAGTGGCCAGTGAATGAGCCAGGCAGGCACCAAGGCCTCGGGGTTACCGCAGCTGGGCTCTTCCAGCGCCCCGTTCTGCCGCGCAGTTTGCGGCCACAGGTACCCACCACTCACCTGCCATGTGCCCCCTGTGATGCTGACTGCTGGGGGTTCGGACGCAGACGTCCCCGTGGTGACCTCCTTGAGGGCCTGCCTTCTCACAGGGAATGTGGAAGTGGGGTCCCTTGGAGTCCATGCCCTAGCTGCCTCGAAAATGGAGTAGTGGTGTCCGTGACTTGAAGATGGAGTGCCACTGGGGCGGTTGGGGGATGGGGAGGACCAGATGAAGTCCTCAGGTCTGGGCCCTTCCATACCCCCCTCTGGCAGTGTGGACGGCAGGGCATTGTTGGCCTCTCTGAGGCCAGGATGACCTCTCCCACCATGGGTATTTTTTTTTTTTAACCAGCTATTGAATTCAGCCCATGCCAACTTCCTACAGAGGAAGGGGTGACTTTGGGACCTGCTGGCAGGCAAATACTGCCCTCCCTGGAGAGGGGCCTCCGTGGCCAGCCTGTGTGCCTCTGGGTTCCCACCTCTAGCCTGGCCCAGCTACATCCAGTCCCAGCCAGAGACGGGCTGGGGATATGGAGGGGGACGCTGGAGATGCAGACCTGCCCTTCCAGAGCAGTTGGTTAGGGCCTGTTTTCCCAGCTGCAGGCCTCCGATCTCTCTAGAAACCCTTGGTTTCTGATCATTCCCCAGACCTAGCCTCTTGAGGAAGGCGTACTTCCTAGTCTCCAAGCCGATGAGTAGTTAGTGGCCTGTCTAGCACCTTCCAGCTACCACCCATGCTTTGCCTCCTTTCCTGAGGTGTTTGGGATCAGAGTAGGCTGTGCCCACTTCCAGCAGCACCCCTCCCAGGCCCGGTGCTACACCAGGCCCTTCTCCAGAGGGCCCAAAGGGATGGGAGCAGGCTCAGGACATTCCCGAGGGAGGAGCAGGGGTGATGGGACCACTTTTGTCCAGGACAAATGCCAAACCAGTACTGACTGTCTCGACCAACCAGGGTATCTAGTTACTTTTCTTATAGCTGTCTTTATATTATTTGAATTTAGGGAGAAACTACTAGAAAGGGTTTTGGAGTCCTAAAATTTTTAACTCACCTTGGGCTAACCACAGTGGTATGAATGAAAAGGTGTTAATATGGGGAGGTAATTGATTTTAAGAGAAAAGGCTGGAGGTTGAGAGTCTGCATGCATGTGTACATGTGTGTGCACACGTGCGTGCGTGCGTGCGTGTGTAGCGAGGGGACGCTGAGGGGCCAGGACTCCACATGTCAAGAGCCTGGCTTCTGTGGCAGGAAGTCCTAGGGCAGTGCCGGCCCACTCTGAGCCTCATCCTCCCCAGGTGTCCCATGAAGACTACGAATCCTGTTCGCATCCTGGATCTCCTCTGGGGCTATTGTCAGGGCCAGCTGGGGCTGTGTGTGTGGGAGACAGACCACCTGCTTTGTCGACTGTGAAGGGCCAGGCACATGTGGACTCTGCTCAGTCAGAGGATAGAATTATGCCTGAGAAGAGGGTGGTCTTTTTGGGTGGGAGTGACCCCTGTGGGGGCATCTGACCCCTCCCACCCGCCTGTGGCTGAGGACAGGCCATTCTTTCCTCTTGGCCCAGCTGTTGGGAGTGGGTATGTTGCTCTAGGACATCCGGTGAGAGGGGGCCGTGGTCCCCACCTGCCTGTCGTGAGCTGGGTGTCTCTGGGCAGAGTGCCTGGCAAAAAACGGGGCCTCTACATCTCCGTGTCCAAGGGAACAAACATGAATTAGCCACCGGCAGCCCGGGCCGAACGCCTGCAGAGCGTGGCTGCTGGTCCCTACTCAGGGCCCTGCCTGCCTCCGGGGAGTGTGCTGGGCAGCAGACCCCCAGGACCCCTGACGACCGAACTTTGAGAGCAATATAGGCACCGGTACCCCACAGTCCAGTCCTGCCCTGCCACCAACTCCCATGGGGCCCCAGGCAAGTCCCCCCGACTCATGGGGAAAAGGAGACCCAACTCTTGGGACTGTGAAGACCAGAAATGGCCATGGACTCCTGGAAGCCCTGGGGCAGGCCTTCCTCGCAAGCGCTAAGCTCCCACTGCCGCCATGGCTGAGAAGTCAGAGAGCTCGCAGGTGAAAGAACAGAGCTGGGCACTGCCCCTCTGGGGGCCCCCGCTCTCCCCGCTGGGCTGCCTGGCCCCGCGCCTGGCCCGCGGTGGGAAGCAGGTGGCGCGGGCGGGAATGTCAGGCTCCACACTTACCAGCACACTCCTCTGATGCGCACTCTTCTCGTTATCACCCCAAGATGCAAAATGCGTGACGTGTGGGTTGCAGTGGAGCCAAGCCGGTGGTGGCCAGAGAGGTAGGGAGCCCTCGGCCTGCTGGCCGGAAGAGCTCTGGAGTTCTGGCAGGCTACCTTCTGAGCTCGTGAATACCCTCGTTCGTGAACTGGGGCTAAGAAGCCCCGTTCTGAAGTGTTGTCATGAGCCCACAGACTCTGTGCTAATGCTCAGCTCTGTCTCTGGACCTTGGGGACTGCTTAGTACATGGTGGTTTCTCCTGGGACGCAGCTTCAGGCTTGCCGGTGAGGGGACCTTGTTTAGGGCCCCAGATCCAATGAGGCTGGGAGCCGTGTGGGATTGGATGAGTGACCTCGAGGTAGAAAGGGCCATGTGAACACTAGGGGTGGTTTTAATTACCCAGCCCCTCGGCCTCCACAGTCAGGGGACCCTGGCGGCCTGATGCCAACTTTATTAGTCCATCTGATGCTTGGCCCGAGTCAGGGCACAGGCAGGAGCCAAGCTCATTAATTGTCATCTCTCCTTAGGCCAGGAAGTGTTGGCCAGGAGAGACCACCAGGAGGGCTGCCTGCCTCCTTTCTAGGGGGGCCCAGCCAAGCCTGTCGCTGACCACCTCCCTCACATGTGCCTGATCCTGTTCTCATCCCAGGCACCTGGAGGCCCTGCCCAGGCTCTGTTCGGTCACGCCTCTCGCAGTCCTGGGGCTGCAGGGAGCACCTGTCACGGAGGGCTCTGCCAGCCATCACCGGGGAACACACCTGAGAACCTCGGGAGTAGCTTGACATCTCAGAGGGGAGCAGGGGGAGGCAGGGCCCCCTTGGAGGTGGCAGCTCCAAGAAATGGTTTGCAGAGAGCTGCCTCTCTGAATAAAGCCAGAGCGCTTAACCTGGAAGGTGAGGTTCCAGCAAGTATGTCTCGTGCTGACATTGGGCTGGGCCGTGCTGGGCACCGGGGACCACCCCCAAGCTCAGAATGGAAGGGCCCAGTGTTCTCACTCCCCAGCATGGCTGGGGTGGGCCCCGGCAGACTGCCCCTCTCAGGCTGAAGCCCCGTCTTATGGCCAGGATTCATTCGCTGAGGTCCTCCTGTGTGACGCCGTTATCCTCTGAGATCCCATTGTCTTTCCCAATTTCGGGGGAGAACTGTGCTTCACAGAGGTCACCTGACACACCTGGAATCATGGCGGGCAGATTCCATGCTGTTCCAGCTCTGTTAGGTCGGGGTTGTCACTCTTGAGGGCCATTCATTACAGCTCTGCCCTTAACTCTGTCACACAGCATTTGGCTGCTTATGCAGACCATGATGGGGACCCTGACGAGGCTGTCCAGGTGCCCTCAGCAATGTAGCCGGCCCCCTCTCCATAGATGGCTGTCCCCGGGGCTTCTGGCAGCCACTGTGAGAGGTCCCAGACAGATCACCTGCCAGGCATTCCTGTTCTCAAGGTCCTGGGGTCTGGGCCTCCCTGTCCCCCACCCTCTGCTGTTCCTGGCCCTGCTGACATTCTTGCGGTCTGATGAGGTGTGCTGGGCCCCAGGGAGCCAGTCTCACTCATTCTGTCCCTCTCTGTCTTTCCCAGGGCAGCGAGGTGCCAGGCCTGACCTTTGCTGATGGCGAGCTCCTCCCCAGGGACCCCGGCTTCTTTCCCGAGGACGAGGAGGAGGCTATGACACTGGCCCCACTCGAGGGCCCCCCCGAGTCAGACATCGACAGCCCCATGGAGAGCACCCAGAGCCTGGAGGGGTCAGTCGCCGAGGACAAGGATGGAGGGCTCGGGGGCCTGTTCCTGCCAGAGGACAAGTGAGTCTGTCTGGAGCTCCAATTACTGGAAGGTGGTAGTCGAGGCCAGCCCGGAAACTTGGGCAGGGAGGGGGTGTCAGTATCAGTTGAGCCTATGAGATCATCAATTCTTCATCAGTTTTGACCTTAAAAAAAAAAAAGACAATTTCACATACATTTTCTCAGTGCAGGGCCTGTCTGGGAGTCAGGCTGTTCTCGGGGGTCTTTGGAGTTGTTCGTCCATTTTGGGTCCTGGGAACAGTCTGTCAGCAGTACTGTGACCAGCCACCGAGGACAACTGGTCAGGGACCACAGACCTGTTGACCATCTGGCTAGCCATTTGCTACTTGGTCATTCACCTAGTTTTTTGGGACCAGTCACCAGGAGGCAGCCGGCTGGCCCTGTGGGGGCGGGCGGCCAAGAGTTTTAGTAAAATGGGAGAAAGAGAGACCAGGATCGCTCAAGGGCAGGGTGGGAGCATTACTGCTTCTGACCCCACTCGGTTGTCTGGTTTGGAGTGTGGAAGCCTAGTAGGTCGGAGAGACCGTCTCTTAGGAGTGATGATACGCAAACACGACCTCACAACAACTAAAGGGAATATCTGTTCCTTCTCAGGTTGCAGACAGGGCTCAGCCCGCCCCTGACACGGTCACAGGCCACGGGGGGCGGGGGGGGGTCACCCCGAGAGCCCTAGGGTCTCTGACCCATGTTCTTTGAAGCGAGGCTTCTTTGGACTAGAAGCCGCCTCCATAGACCAGGAGGAGCGCCTCCCTTGGTAGCTCGCGGTTATTTCTTTTAAAACTTCATTTCTTAAAAAAAAAAAAAAAAAAAACTTCATTTCTTATTAGAGTCCAGGTCAGTTAAACAGAACCTGAAAAAGGTTGGAACCGGAGAATGGAGGGGAGTAACTGAGCTAGTTCTCATCCCACCACCCAGCCCCCAGCCCCATGACCACGGAATCAGTTCCATGCCCTTCTTTTCCTTATTCTGTAAATACATTTTACTTTCTCCAGCTTGAGTTTTTACATGGAACTTTTAATTCATGCTTATTTTTCCATATTATTGCTAGTATTATTTACAGACCTTCAACAGTTAGATAACCTATAATTTGATAGTTTCATTTCCTAATCCATATTCTAATTTTGCAACCGCAACTTAATCATTTAATGCGCTAATATTAGCAGTATAGAGTGTATCATTTTATACTGTAAATGTTATGATAATTTATTGTGACTCAGTGTAGGGAACCCATTAGGTGGTAAGCAGTGTTCTGCTGTTCTGGTTTGGACGTCTCTTGTGCAGAAACCGTTTCTGTGGTGAGGTGTTTCCCTTAGGATGAGGTCCCCCAAGTGTATTACCAGGTTGAAAAGCAAAAACTTGATCAGGCTTCCGATCTCTGGGGTGCCGACTGACCTCCCAGAAGGCTGGTGGGTTTCTCCAGCACGGGCCGTGAATAGGGTTGTGTTACCGGCCAGCCTTCTCTGACACCCAGGTCCCTGGGCCACACTCCGTCCATGACCACGTCAGACCTCTCCACACACTCCACCACCTCGCTCATCAGCAATGAGGAGCAGTTTGAAGACTATGGGGAGGGGGACGACGTGGACTGTGCCCCCAGCAGCCCCTGCCCCGATGATGAGACCAGGACCAACGTCTACTCGGACCTGGGATCTTCAGTGTCTTCCAGGTGGCCCCGGGGTCTGGAATGGCATTTGGGGTACAAGGAGAAGTGGCAGAACCAAACCAACCTCGTCCCAGGGGTGTTCAGAGGGCAGAGTCCTAAGCTGCATGGGTTCTGCTCCCAGGGTTTGGGGGTGCTGCCTCTGCATGCTGGTTGGGGATCTAGAGTTCCTTCTCCCTCCTCCTATCTTGAGGAGGAAACAGAATAAACCCACCTAGGAGGCTGCAGACTCGGGAGTCTTCTTTGTCTTGCTTCCTAGGAGAAACTTGGGATTGAAGGATCCTTCTCGGTGACACATATACCTAGTCATTGCTTACTCTGCCTGTAGCTCTCAGTTGCCATATCTGTGAAATGGGCTTCTCATTCATTGGCTTGTCAGAGTATTAAGGGAAGGGAGATCTAGTGCTGTATTTCTACTTCCTCTGCCCCTAAATGCACACACACTAGGGTCACCAGTAGCGAAATCCGGTAAAGCAAGCTCAGGAGGATGGGGTGAGGCTGCAAATTGGAGAGCAGGGCATGATTTCCTTCTCTCTCCTGATTCAGTGCGGGGCAGACTCCTAGGAAAATGCGCCACACCTACAACAGCGAATTGCTGGATGTTTACTGCTCTCAGTGTTGCAAGAAAATCAACCTGCTGAATGACCTGGAAGCCCGACTGAAAAACCTGAAGGCCAACAGGTGGGGCCCCAGGAGCCAGCCGAGGGATGGGAGGCCAGGACTAGGTGGGGCGGGGTGGGGGGGTACCCAGCAGGGGAAGCCGCAGGCGAGGTGGCCCCCCTATGTCTGGACAATGAGAGCACTGTCGGAGGAGGATTGACCCTGGGGAGCTTGCATTTTTCTGTGACAGGAAGGTCGGGGTGCTTCTAGTTGGGACCAAGCTGATGGGTGAATTCCCTGCCGGGGGTGGGACAGAGCCCTGTACTGCACTTTGGTGGTCTTGCAGGCAAGGTATAGTAAGCGGTGGGCTGGAGCCCCTTCTGTTCAATGACTGTCCTCTCTCTCTATATATATATTCTCTCTCTCTCTGTAGCCCTAACAGGAAGATCTCTAGCACAGCCTTCGGACGGTAAGGCCCCCCTTGGGAGGAGGGGTTGAATGCTGTCTCCCTTAACTATGTTCCTATTATCGGGGCCACCAGCTGAGCGCCCAGAGGGGAATGAAGAATTCTAGAAGTGCAGGCCAAGTGGCCGGAAGAGGTCTACTTCTGAAAAAGAAGGGCCCCACTCCTCCCGCCCCCACACTTTGCGCCTTCTGGCGCTGGACCAGTTGGCCTCTCCCCAGCCCCTGGCTGTTTCAGCTTCAGGCAGGCACATCGGGGATGCCCCGAGAGACCCAGCCCATTTCCCAGCCCTTGGTGGCCCTCTCCACACTCTGGGGCCAGCAGCTGGACCAGCACCTCCCAGGGCTCCCACTCACAGAGATTGGACAGCAGGTGCCCCAAGGGAACTGGTCACGTGGCTCCAGGTTACAGCCTGCGCAGCTGACCTCCGGGCACTTCCAGGATCCCACTCTGGATCTCAGGATCCATGTTGTCCTATAGACTGGGCTGGGTCCACGCCTGGCGCTCTGGGAGCTGCTGGCGGTAAGCACCCAGGCTCTGGCTCGGGAGCAGGGCTGGGACAGGAGAGCCTGCTGGTAGAGACACTGGCTGCTGCCTGGCAGGGAGCGGGAAGTGGGAGCCCCTGGAGAATGGGAGCTGGGTTTTGCTTCTGGCAGGAGTTCCCCAGGCACATGTTTCCTGTTTGCAGACCCACCTGGCCCACTGCCCTACCCAGTCTGGGTGGGCCTCCTTCCCTCTGCCCTCAACCAGGGTCCCCAGGGATGCAGCAGAGCCGATTTGACGGAGGGGATTGAGTCTTGGGGGAAGGCCTCAGGAGGACCCTGTGCAGTGGCCTCTGCAGCCCTCTGCTCCTCCCTCACCCCTGCAGTCCCCAGAGGGCTGGCCTCTGTAGCCCACCTCGCTCCTTCCTACAGGCAGCTCATGCATAGCAGCAACTTCAGTAGCAGTGATGGCAGCACTGAGGACCTGTTCCGGGACAGCATTGACTCCTGTGACAATGACATCACGGAGAAGGTGGGTCCTGGGAGGCTGGAGGGCGGGCTTCATGTGTGCGTGCTCTCTGGGGCTCATGGGGAGGGTGCCCACAGCTCTCTGGGGGTCTGGGAGGTGGAGACCCTGTCCTCGCTGCAGGAGGTGGGGAAAGGCAGCCCTGATAATGTGGGCACATATGCCCACACCCTCCCCACCCTCCATATGCAGTCCCCTGGGGGTGCTGACCATCCGTGCCGCGGTTTCTGCTGCTCCGTCCTGTGGGCTCAGGGGTCTCCTCCTCCCCCACTACTGCCTCCCTTTTGCAGGTGAGCTTCCTGGAAAAGAAGGTGACCGAACTGGAGAATGACAGCCTAACCAACGGGGACCTGAAAAGCAAGCTGAAGCAGGAGAACACGCAGCTGGTGCACAGGTCGGGTCAGGGGGCTTGCTCAGGGGGCTCTGGCTGTGACTCGGGAGCAGTTGTTGGTCTCTGTTGTGAGGGCCCCTGAGAAAAGCTGGGGAGATCACCCACATGTCTTGTCCCTCCCCTCTAGATTTGTGATGCATCAGCCCCTTGCTATGTGGCCCTGCCCCTGCAGGTACCCCAGAACTGGTCTCTGGGGACTCAGAAATGGGTTGGAGCTTGACCTTGACACCCAGGTGTGCAGCCCCGGGGTGGGCAGGAGTTGGGATCCACTCTATTTCTCTGACCGACAATGAGGAGTGTCTGATCCCCACCCCCCAACCATCTGGGGTAGGCTGTGCAGAGGGAGATGGCTGGTGTGAGTCGGGGGCTTGCACCTGCTGCTGGTGGAAGGGCCCGGGCTTCACTGCCCCCTACCCCCCGCCCCCCAGGGAGGCCCACTCACCGTGACTGCAGCGAGGTAGCACATATAGAGTGTAGTAATCCTCACAGGATGGCATGACACTTGGTAAAATGATCCCCAGCGGGGCTCTGGTCCTCAACCTTGTAGGGTCCAAGGATGGGTTCTCCTGGACACCCCAGAAGGTCAGCCTCCTAGAGGAACTATTACCAGTGAAATGTATGCTAGACTGCTCCATTAGCTAGGCTGCCGGTGGGACCCAGCCCTATCCTGGGTCTGGCACACTCAGGGCCACTATCAAAAGACTTGCCTGTTTTTGGAATCAAGGCAGCCAGTCGCTGACTTGCTTGTCAGAGGGCAGTGGCCAGGAAGGAGGAGAGCAGAAAGAGGAACTGGGGTTCCCGGGGGCTGCTTCATGCAGCCAGGGCGAGGCCTGCCATAATTCCCCATGCCTGGCCCGGGAATCCCACCTTCCCCGCGCAGCCTTGCTCCCCTCTGGACCAACCGCCAGCTCCTCCCCTGGGTGGTGAACTTGGCCTGTCCACCCCCCTTCTGTGATGTGGTGTCCCAAAGTCATGTCAGCGAAGCTGCCAACCCCCAGGCCTGGAAAATAGGCCGCCACTTCCCACAGTGGGGCTGTTACTGAGCTGGGGTCTTGGGGCCAGGGGCTCCCAGCGTCACGGCCAAGGTTGGGGTGGGAAGACAGCAGCCATGAGGGCTGGCGCTGGGCCAGAGTGTGCCCTCCCCTCCGCAGGGTGCACGAGCTGGAGGAGATGCTGAGGGATCAGGAGGCCGTGGCCGAGCAGGCCCTGGAGGAGGAGGCGCGGCGGCACCGGGAGGCCCACAGCAAGCTGGAGAGGGAGAAGAGCACGGAGATCGAGCTGCTCAACACCAGGTGGGCCTCTGCCCCGAGCAGGCTGGCGCGCGGGACAGGGCCTCTCCCCAGAGCCCTCTGCCCTCCGACGCGCCCTCCAGTCCTTGTGCAGGCCTGGGGCGGGCACTACTCCTATCATGGAGACCGGAACACAGAGCCTGAAAGACCAGAGCCTGAAAGGAGGCTCCCTGTTCCAACAGTTCTCCTCTTGGTGGCTGAGCTCCGGGACGTGTTTCCCGGGAAGTACATAACAGACCTTGTGGTCCCACTTCCACACCAGGTACAGCTGGAAACAGCACCAGTCTGTCAAGGCAACAGGTGGAAAAACGTCTTTCCCCTTGTCCTGGGCTGGGTCTCATGTCCAGGCTGGGAGCTCCCCCTGCTGTCAGATTCTCCCTGACCCTGAACACTTGGGTGCATTGACCCCAGGCCCCAGGGGCCAAGGTGAATGGAAAAGCAGGGCCTGGTTTCCTCGGGGCTTCTGAGCTGCAGGGATAGCTGCTGGGAGCTGAGGCTGGTAGAGAGAGAGGAGTAATGACCTGGGAATCTGGGTTGGTCACTCTTTAGCTCCATGACTTTGGACTACCATGTCCTTTCCTGGACCTCTGTTTCCCCATGTCTCATCCCTCCCTCCCAGCCCACCAGAGTGACCTGAAGGCAGATGAGTCAGGGCCCCGTGGCCCTCACTAATGAGTCAGGCCGGCGAGGCCCCCTGGAGACCACCTGGATCCCTGGCAGGGAGGACGCCTGCCCCTGTGCTCCTGGGGAGCCCTGGGGAGCCCAGAGGGCAGTGGAGGCCTGGAAGCCATTGCTCCAGGAAAGAAGGAACAAGTGCAAAGGAGAGGGAATGTTCTGTAGGGATCAGTGGCAGAAATGACCCCTCCCTGTTCCATTGCCATTGACATAACAACTTCGGGCCCCCTTCTCAGGTCATTACGATGACCTGGGTACCTGGGCTGTGTCTCCCCGTGGAATCCCATTAGTATGGCCCCCCATGAACACTGACACAGAGGATTATGACCGTCAGAATCTATGTCTGTGGGTATGCAGAGGCAGCTGCTGGTATGCCAAGCAAAGAGCCTGGGAGGCAATGCCAGGGTGAGAAAGATAAGCAAATACTGTTCCTCTCTGTGAGTTCTAACAGGAAGGCCCAGCCACAGGAGGACTTTCTCTCTGTTTAGCAGAAGAACATCCCCTGTTTCAGGCTCTGAGGACACATGCAGAAAGAATCCTGCGTTCTTACTCACAGATGAGTGTTTTCTTTACATAAGGATGGTCATTCAGTGTCTTTACCATTTGCCTTGGGTGACAGGAAGCTCTTATTTGCTCTCTGTTGCTTTCTGGTACCTTCCCTTGTCCAGGCAGCAGGGAATCGCTGCAAATTGTCGATCTATTCTAAGCCCCTCTCCTTTCCCCAGGGTGCAGCAGCTAGAGGAGGAAAATGCTGAGCTCAGAACAACAGTGACCCGGCTCAAGGCACAGACGGAGAAGCTGGACGAGGTGAGCGGCAGGTTTGGGTGTCTCAGACTTGGGTATTTTATTGTTCTTTTTAAGATTTTATTTATTTTGGGACGCCTGGGTGGCTCAGTTGGTTAAGCAGCTGCCTTCGGCTCAGGTCATGATCCCAGCATCCTGGGATCGAGTCCCGCATCGGGCTCCTTGCTCGGCAGGGAGCCTGCTTCTCCCTCGGCCTCTGCCTGCCATTCTGTCTGCCTGTGCTTGCTCGCTCTCCCTCTCTCTCTCTGACAAATAAATACAATCTTTAAAAAAAAATAAAAATAAAAAAAACAAAACCTTTAAAAAAAAAAAGATTTTATTTATTTTATATGACAGAGAGACACAGCGAGAGAGGGAACACAAGCAGGGGCAGAGGGAGAGGGAGAAGCAGGCTTCCCGCTGAGCAGGGAGCCTGACGCGCCCCTCGATCCTAGGACCCTGGGACCTGAGCTGAAGGCAGATGCTTAACACTTAACAACTGAGCCACCCAGGTGCCTGACCCTTCTTGAGCTGAATCCCCAGAGAAGCAATGTTGGCCACAAAGGCCTTCAGTTGCTAGTTTCTGGAATTCTAACAGAATTGCCCTAACAGCAGCAACAACAGGCAAT
The DNA here is from genome assembly GCF_010015895.1 of Lontra canadensis. Lineage (NCBI taxonomy): Eukaryota > Metazoa > Chordata > Mammalia > Carnivora > Mustelidae > Lontra > Lontra canadensis. Next base: position 1,725,563 of record NW_022631157.1, read on the forward strand.
AAAATATGAATAGTAATTTGCCTTTCTATATTTTTGATTTTCTAAGTTTTTTTTTTTTTAAAGATTGATTGATTGATTGATTGATTTGACAGAGATCACAAGTAGGCAGAGAGGCAGGCAGAGAGCCGGCGGGGCGGGCAGACCCCCTGCTGAGCAGAGAGCCCGATGCGGGGCTCGATCCCAGGACCCTAGATCATGACCTGAGCCAAAGGCAGAGGCTTTAACCCACTGAGCCACCCAGGCGCCCTCCAAGTTTATTTTTTAGAGTGAATGTAATAAATAATAAGAGAGAAGGAGGTTAGCTTCTGTTTGGCCACCCTGATTCAGGTTTCTTCTGCCACCACTGAAGGACGTCAGAGGCCTGGCATTTTTTCAGCTGTGTTTCTAGAATCCTAAGGGACCTGGCTGTTTCTTTCTTTCTTTCTTTTTTTTTCAGATTCTATTTATTTATTTGACAGAGATCACATATAGGCAGAGAGGCAGGCAGACAGAGGCAGAGAGAGAAGCAGGCTCCCTGCCGAGCAGAGAGCCGTATGTGGGGCTCGATTCCGGGACCCAGAGATCATGACCTGAACTGAAGGCAGAGGCTCAACCCACTGAGCCACCCACGCACCCCCTGGCTATTTCTTTAAGCCATGACTCCACGGCTCTGTGCCTGCGGCTGACGCAGATCCCCACTGAGTCCCCAGGGCATAGGGAACCTCTCTGGGACTGCTCTGCCCTGACCCGGTCACCCTCCCCACACACACCCCCGGCCCCCCACTCCAGGAGCGGCAGCGCATGTCCGACCGGCTGGAGGACACGAGCCTGCGGCTCAAGGATGAAACTGACCTGTACAAGCGCATGATGGACAAGCTGCGGCAGAACCGCCTAGAGTTTCAAAAGGAACGGGAGGCGACGCAGGAGGTGGGTCCCGGCCGGGGTTGGGGGGTGGCGGTGGGGAATGCCAGGGCTCGCTCCCGCCGGCCCCGCCACCTCCAGCCTGCCTGTCTCCCACACAGCTCATAGAGGACTTGCGGAAGGAGCTGGAGCACCTGCAGATGTACAAGCTGGACTGCGAGCGACCGGGCAGGGGTCGCAGCTCGTCCTCCGGCCTGGGCGAGTTCAGCGCCAGGGCCCGAGAGGTGGAGCTGGAGCATGAGGTCAAGAGGCTCAAGCAGGTGGGCGCCAGGCAGCCTTCCATCCCTGCGGGCTGGGTCTCCCCAGAGGGGCTGAGAGCTGCGGCACTGCCTTCCCCCGGCTGGCGGGGCTGCTCAGGCCCAACTTGCTGCTCAGCGAGGCGGCTTCCCTCCCGGCTGCGTCTCATGCAAACCCCAGGGCCTTTGCTTGGACACCACTCTGCTCTCCTTGGTGATGGGGGGAGAGTGAGATTTCACCCAGTTACGGATTGGTGTCTTGCTGTGTTGGCTCCTCCCAGAAGCAGACCCCGAGCCCAGGGTTCCATTTCAAATAACTGCTGGGAGCAGTCATGTGATCAGAGACCAGCTGGGGGAAGTGGGATCGGGGGGCGGGGGGGGAGCGGGGGGGGCAGAGACCAAGCGAGGGTGTGCTGGTGAGTGAAGCCCCCACTCCGCAGCCCGACCCTGGGTGTAGGGAACTGCTCTAAGTTACACCCCTGAATCAGCCTTTCCCGCGCCCCATAGCAGTCCTAAAACCCCAGCCCTTCCTCGTTCATGACAGGATGTCCAAAGTCCCAAGTGTGAGCACTTAGGAGACTTGGGGCAAACGCTAGCATGTGGTGTTGGCCCATGGGGTCTGGGCAGGGCACGGTGGGGCCACCTGCACTCAGGAGGAAAGGTGCCCCTGGAAAGAGTTCTCCCGGAGCAGGATTCCTGAACCTAGCTACGTACGGAAGGAGCCTAGATCCGGCCTGCCGGCCCAGAGACCCCAGAGCCTCACTCTTTACAGAGGTCCGCTGTTGGAAAAGGAGCCACCCGGTGGGGCATGTCCCCACGTGGGGCATCAGGAGCTCCTCTTCTGGCTCATCCTCCCCCAGGGAGGAAGCGTAGACAGGAGCCCTGCCCCTGTCTGGAAATGTAGTTCCCCCGAGCAAGCCTGTAACTCCTCCTCAGGACCCTATGACCTCCCAAGATCCAGACCTCCACCCTAAGCCTGGCAGAGGACACATCATGTATAGGCTTCTTGAGCTGGCCATGACACACACGAGGGGAGGGTACTGGTAGCAGTCAGGAGACAGTGAGTGCCAAGAAATGGGTTCTGGTGGGTTCTGGATGCTTCTGGGAGTTGATGTTGCCTTTGTCCTCCTGCACAGGAGAATCATAAGCTGCGGGATCAGAATGATGACTTGAATGGACAGATCTTGAGCCTCAGCCTCTATGAAGCAAAGAACCTCTTTGCCACCCAGACCAAAGCCCAGTCTCTGGCTGCAGAAATAGACACAGCCTCTCGTGATGAGGTAATGTGCCCATTCCTCCTTCCTTTGGCGCCTCGGCCCCTCCTCTATGAGTCCTGTCCCATTCCTGTGTGCTGTGATGATAAGCGCCAGGCCACCCGGAGCAGGACTGATGTCCTGCACGTGCTGGGAGAAGCCGGGGTTTGGGAACAGAGCGGAGTTTGAGTCTTTGCTCCGCCAGAAGCATGCCATGGATCAGCAGGCTTGCTTCCATCAGCAGGTAGTGCGGAGAGGCTAGAATTCCTCTCCCTCAAGCCAAGAGGGGAAGGACCCTAGCCTTTCCTGAGCAGCTGCCTGTCTGTATCTTCTGACAACTGGAAGGCTTTCTGGATGCTTCCATGTTGCAGCTTGGGGAACCAGGACACAAGATCACCCAGCCTGGGAGTGAAGGACCCAGGTCTCCAGAACCGAAGTCCATCCTTTCTGCCCTACTAGGGTGTGGTTATGAAGGCCCAGGCCTCCAGAATGCCCTGGTTACATTTTAACATCAATTGGAAGAAGTCCCTAAACCACCTAACCACGTGCTTGGGACACAGAGCTAAGAGCCCATCCCTAGTCTCGGGGGCTCCCACCTGGAGGCAGAACCAACATCTTCTCCTAAAGGACATATCAGGAATGGACCCACACAGGCGGGGCTGGGGTGGTGACCGGGCCATTCCAGGTAGAGGAAACAGCCAGAAGCCGTAGGAGTCTTAGGGCCCTGGGACTTAGGATGTCGTTCTTGATCATAAATGTCTTTGGCTAGTGTCCTCAGCCTGTCCCACTTGGGTCCCTCCACAGACCATCTGGGGTTGGGGCATGGGCAGGTGCACAGCTCACACTCCTCAGGTGTGAGCGGCTGATGCTTTAGCTGGTTCCAGAGGCTGAGTGCCAAGGTTGGTCCTGGGGCCTGCCTTGCCCAGGGTCTCCTGAGCCCCTTGGTCGTCGGGCACTGGCTCACATGTGAGCTGACAATCAGCTACCTCTGCACCAGAGCCCGGGCCTGGCCTCTGACCTGCATCTCCCATTCCCTCCAGCTCATGGAAGCCCTGAAGGAGCAGGAGGAGATCAACTTCCGGCTGAGGCAGTACATGGACAAGATAATCCTCGCCATCCTGGACCACAACCCCTCCATCCTTGAGATCAAACACTGAGACAAGGGCTGGCTGCAGAGCAGCCTTGGGGACTCAGACCCCCGGACCTTGGGACCAAGGGGCAGACCCTGCTTGGGGATGCAGCCCAAGCCGGGCCACACACGCACTCGCATGCGCGCACGCGCGCGCACACACACACACACACACTGTAAATGTATTTCCGGCCACCACGTTATGTGTACTGGTGTGTATGTGGGGGAAGCCGTGCACACAGCAAGGGGTGAGCGTGGGGCCGTGGGTGTGACATCTGTGCCCTTCCTGTCCCCTCATTCTGTGGCCTGTCTGCAGGGGCAGATGGTCCTGGATGTGGGAGGGGCAAGGTCTGCGATCGGGAGTTACTATAATAACAAGAACTGGAAGATGGCGTCTCAGATACTGGACAAAAATGATTCTACCTCTGGGGAGGAGGATTAAAACATGCTCTAGTGAGACAAGCTCTTTCACACCAGTCCCCGTTCCCTCCGGGAGTGGGAGCTGATGTCTGATCTTTTTCGGGAACTCAGATGCCCGACGACTACATCCTCCCCAACCTTTGACCACCTTTGAAGCCTAGGTGCTCAGGCCCTCCCAGAGCCCCCTCCCCAGCTGGCAGCCCCCACGATCCTTGGGCACTGTGTGTCCAAAGGACTCAGGCCTGCAGAGGCCCAGCTAGCATGGGGTGACCTTCATTCCAAGAGTTCTTGGTATTTTTAGAGTTCCCTGTACACCTCCCCATCCCCGCTTACCTACCTCTTTCTGTTTTATTTTTAAGACCATGAAAAATAAGCAGCATTTAACTTGGGTGTACAATGAAGAGATTCAAAGGAAGGAGCCGGGGGACACCGGGGGGTGTCTACAGTACGTGTTGGCATGGGCCATCCAGAGACCTGCTTTTCAGGGAGGAGCACGCTCATACCCCTGTTCGTTTCCTTCCCACTGCTGCATCCTAGGAAAAGCGAAGCACCGGAGGGACTGTTTCCATGGCATCGGTGGGCGGGGAGTGGACCTTCCTTGCTGCCCAGCTCCCTGGTCTCCACAAGGCCTGGGGATTCTGAGCTCTGGGCTTGGCTCAGCTGGGTGTCCCCCACCCCCACCCCCGACCCCGGGTCCCAGCTTTTAGAAACACTCTTGCGTTCCGTTCTCAGCCCTGCGAGGTGTGCTGGTGAGAGACACAGTTGGACGTTGTATGGAAACCTTAACCTTCCATCCTCAGTGGCACGTGGGGGAAATGCACCCTCTGGATTTTTAATGCGATCTTTTGTCTTGGGCAGCTGGGAGTACATAGGGTACTTTGAGTTTTCCCATTTGTCTCAGTGGTACATGGCTTGTGATTCGTTTCCTTAATCCGAGTATGTATAAATATGTATGGTCTTATTGTTTCCCCTGCAGTTTCTTGTTGTCTTCAGCAATTCTGGTGGAAAAAGGAAGGTCTGGGCATGTTGGGGAGAGGCCTTGAGGGGTGTTTGCAGAGAAGAGAGGACAGTAGAGGGTGGAGAGGGGCTTTGGGACTGGGGGATGAATGTTTCCTGTTCACAAAGGCAGGACCGGTCTTCACTCCGTGCCGGTCAGCTTCTGCTGCTGTTGGATCGCGTGGTTTCTCTCTAAGCCCATGTGTGGGCTTTGTTTCACGCCACAGATAATGGGGCTGCGTTGGTCTGATTCAGGACTTTGGGGTCACTCACCCCAAGAAGACTAGGGCATTCAGTTTTCTGAGAGTGTCTCAAGCCCGTAGGACACTGGTGTCCTTGGGCACCTCCTCGGGTCCGAGAAGCAGCAGCAGCAGTAGAAAGCAGGAGTAGGTCTCCTGAGAATTTGCTAAGAGGCGGGAATGGCCCCCAACTAAAGGAAAGGAAAGAAGACGTATCATGACTTGGCTTTAGTCTGGATTTTCCACTGGAAGGAGTCCTAGGGAAGCCAGCCGCATCAAGGTCCTGGTGCATGCAGGATTCGCCCCAGGGGTGAGCATTTTATATATGTGTAAAACTTTCTGTGCCCTTTAGCTGCACTGATATGGAATTCCAGAGAAGGCCCCAGAGGCCTGGATTATACAGTCACTGTGGGGATGGGAATTTCTGCTTTTGGAAAAGGGGGTGGAAAGCCATCGACTTGCAATGTTTTGCTGCCCCCTTCCTGAAGGGAGCACTTTGGCAGTGGCCTTCCTGAGGAAGCCTGAGTCTGAAAGGCCCCTAGGGACCGTCCTGGTGCTGGCCTTGGGGTCTCTGGAAGAGGGCCGACTTTAAAGTGAGGCGAAACTCCACATCTTCACCCAGGCGTCACCCATCCAACCTTCTTCAGCCGAAATTGTCTTATGAAACCTAGGCTGTCATTCCAGGTGGTGTTTGTAAGTGCTCTTCCATGAGTGAGAGCTAGTCCACGGGAGGCCCATGCCCCGGTGTCCCAAACCATGGCCCCCAGCGAGGGTACCCAGAGGTACTAACTCTGGGAGCAGGTGCAGCAGACCCCGCCCCCTTCCTGGGCTGCCCCCTCCTTTGTCTGTTGTCTAGTTGGGAGGTCTGCCGCAGCTGCCAGGTCGTACCCACAGTGCCCCACTTGGTGTGCATTTCAGGCGAGCAGAGCAGACCTCCCAGGAGGTGTTCTGTTCCATGCAGTACTTGGGACACGTCTGAAATGGAGAGATTTTAAAAATTCGGATAACCTGGGCCGAACTCCCAGAGGTTCAGTGTCATTGGTGTGGAGTGGGGCCTGGCTGTTGGAATGTTTAAAGAACTCCCCAGATGATTATAACTTAACTGAGTGCCCGAGGTGTGCTTTGTTTTGATTTGTTTTTTGTTTGTTTGTTTGTTTTTGCTAAACCAGGCAACTCTACCAAGTAAGGATTAGTAGTAACTCTTCCAAGGTTGTGAGGTGTTTGGGGGGCACCCGGAGGGGGTCCTGCAACAGACCCACCTTTTTACACGGCACTTGACTATCCTTAATTCAACGGGAAGCCAAACAATTTGCAGAATCAGTGAGTGAGCTTTATAAAGTTCTAGTAAAAAAAAAAAATACATATTTTTAAAATTTTAATTGGCCAAGTTAGACATATTATTTTAAGCTTGTAGATTCTTTGAGAATTGTCGGGGGGAAATTCCTTTATTTTGACTTTATTTCTCACTTATTACACAAACAGAGCCCAAGAACCTCCCAAAGCACTTGGACCGGAAACAGTGGTTTTCAGCTCAGGCTGTGCAGTGGAATAACCTGGGAAGATTTTCGAAATTCTGCTGACTGGCCTGAACCGGCCGCCGCCCCACCCCAAGATTCCAATTTAATTGGCATGGGTGTGGCCCAGGCATCCAGATATTTAAAGAGCTCCCCCGGCCATGCTGATGTGTAGCCCAAGGTGGAGACTAGAATGTTCCGCGTCAGGGGTGGAGAAAAGGGGTGGAACTGGCTGCAGGGTTTGTTAATCCAGGTGCTGCCTTAATGGTGGGGGTGTCGGTGGTGGCTTTGATGGGTGATGAGAAGTGAGCAGATCCCTCACCCCAGCATGGGAGGCCAGATGCCTTCAGGAATTGGCATATCCAGCTGTTTTCCGCAGCCTGGGGGTAAGCAAACCTGAGTGGGCAGGTCTCTCCCTGGTGCCTGCGGAATCGCGCATGGGCCCATTCCGGAGTCAGGGGTCAGGAAGGGCTGTACCCCTGACGACAGCCCCAGAAACAGTCCTCTACTTGCACAGCCGAGCAGGAGGGGATGCTTGCTGGCTTTGTGGGGTTTATCTCTGATCCGTTTTCAGGCTGGGTGGACGAGCGTCCCCCCAGCTCTTCCACTGTTAGTAGCCAAACCAGCATCCCGGCCTATGTTCTGGAGGCTCTGGGGCCCTCATCTGCTGGCAAGTCTGGTTCCTGACCCCATCAGGTCTGGCGGTCAGGGGGTGTAGATGCTTCCGTTCCAATAAGGGGCTTCATAACCAGCAGAAACCTGCAGGGGCCAGTGGGGCCTGGTGGCTCAGCGAGGAATTAAGCCATTTTTTGTGCTCTGTGGCTCTGTGTGTTCAAAGCAGTAGCAAATTTAAACCCAAAAGCCAGGGAAGTTTGGGGATGGTCACCATGCCAAGGAAATGACTATTTGCCTGGCAGGTCCACAGTGACTCTGAAAGCACTGGGGAGGGTTTTAGGTTGAGGACTTCAGTGCTGGCATTTCCCCCACCCCCCGGCTGTGCCTGCTGAGGGGGCTGTCAGCCAGAGGGGCCACATACCCCCATGTGACTTCAGGTTCCTTCCCTTGACGCGCTGACCTTAGGGACCTTCTGGGCCTGCCCTAGCCTCGTGGCAGAACAGCTCTAAGGCCCTTCTGCCACACTCTGCTGCCTACCCAAGAAAATCGGCGCCTTCTGGAAAGGCTTCTAAAAGCATAGACCCTGGTGAAGTGTGATGTCATAGGTCACTCCGATCTTGTAGGCTCCTCTCTCCCCGGGACTGTAGGGGGAGGGCTATCTGCCGTGAGCCGAGGGTGGCTGAGAATGGCATGGCCATGGCCTCCCACGCAGGCTGCCACTTGGGGGAGACTGCGCCTCCTGCCGGGCCCCCGGGGAGGGGGAACCTCACCTCCTGCCAGGCCCCACTGCTTTGCTGTGCTGCACAGGCCTTGTTTTGTCTGCATGGTTTGGGGTCGTCGTCCTTGTGCCTTTTTTCTTCCCTGTCACCCCTGTACAGGAGTTTCCATGTCCCCACTGCCCCTTTTCTACATCCTCTCTTTTCCTCTGGTCCTTCCCAAGCTCTGTAAATGTGTACATAGTGCCTCCACAGCGCCCGGAGTGCTCCTGGGCTAGCCCCTGCCCCCCCCGCCCCCCCCGCCCCGCACACTGATCCACTCCAAGAGGCTCAGCCTTCCCCTCTGCCCGCTCCACCTTGCAGACTCGGTAACTTTGTACAGAACTCTTTTCATTATGGTCTTAGCTTCCAGGGCTTGGACCCACTTAACGCCTCCACCCCTGGCACCTCCATGTGGCCCACCGCTAGTTTAGAAGCCTTGCACACCAGAAAAGGGTAACTTTGTGTAACACACCTTCTCCCCCAAACCTCTTCCTGTATTGGTGTCAATATTTCTAGAAAGCAGGGCGCCCCTTCCTCTCTGTGGGTCTGCGGGTCTGCAGCAGCGTCCCTGGCCCCGGGGCGGGGAAACTCCCACAGGAGGGTTCCCAGTGCTTGGCATTCAGCCGCCTTCAGGATCACGGCTGCCTGGTGTCTCGAACAGCCTTGGACTCCTAGTGGGCAGAAAGAAGAGGTGTCTGGCTGCTGCTCTGGCCGGCCACTAACAACAGCCGAGCTCTTCCTCCTCTGCCCAAGGTGCTCAGACCCGAGTGCCATTAATCCCCCCACTGCCGGGCTGCGGGCTGCGCTGCCGGGGGGGACCTTGTTGAGGTCTTGCTCTCGGCCTGCCAGCTCCCTCCATCCCAGCTTTTCCTGCTCTCTTGGCTAGGTTCCTGGGGCCCAGACTGGATAAGGTGCACATGTGGCCTCGTGCCCAAGGGTTGGTTAGACAAGCTTTGACTCTGTGGGATTCTCCCTGAGTCTCACCCCAGGAGCCTCAATCTGGAAGCAGGCTTAGCTCTGGCTCTGGGGCAAGATATCCACCCCCAGGGGAAGGGTGAGGGGGAAGGCCCAAAGCTATTCCCCCGGGGCCTCGAGCTCTCTGCCCACTACCTGCTTCTAGCCAAAAAGGAGCAGGCTCTCAGAGGCAGTCTCCTTCAGGAACTCTAATGTACAGACCAAGGTGTAAATAAACAGTTTGCTTTTCCTGCCTGACTTGGTGTGTTTCTGTGGTTGGGGGAGGGAGGGCGGAAGAGGGGAGACCTGGTTCCAGGGCTCCTGGGCACACACCAGCTTCTTAGGAAGAGCAGGCCCCATCCAGCATCCCAGGGTGGCTAGTGCTGTCCTCCAGGAGCAGGGGGTCACCCCGCAGACCCTCATTTTGGCCAACTGTCCCTAGGAGAGGAGATGGGGATCCCAGAGGCCCTGGTAACACCAGCATGTCCATCCCCAGAGCTTGTCTTCACTGAAACCACGTCCCCTTTCCCAGCAAGGGCCTGCTGGGGGGCCTCACCTTGCTCTAGTCACTCTAATGAGTCTCCAGGGCCATCTTCCTCCATGTCCGCCACTGTGACTCCCCTGGGTCACGGGCCCAAGTCCTTCCCTCAAACCTGGTTTCAGACCGACCTGACAGCACTAGTCCTACTAAGCCCAGGAGCATCGATGTAGAGAGGTAGAGAGGCCCAGACCCCCAGCTTTCTGCCTTTGGTCTGCCCCTTACTCTTAATATGGGATTCCAGGGGTGGAGAGGGGATTCACAGGTGGTCCAGGCCCAGCACCTGGAGAGGAGTCTGCTCTCCCTGTCGGCCCAGACCCCCAGGACAAGCATGACCAGGTCCCTCCATGTCCCCACACAGGCCCTTGGGTGGTGGGTCAGCTGAGAGGCAGGCAGCTCCCCCCTCGGTGGATTTCCATGGCCTCCTGGGCTTGGGCAAGTCCCTTCCCAACACTGGGAATTCGTTGTCCTGGATCTCTGGTCCCTCCATCTTCCTAATGTGACTTTTCCCCTCCTTAGTGGCCAGATCCTGTGAATAAAAATACAGGATGTCCAATTAAATGTGAATTTCAGATAATTTTTCAGTTTAAATATGTCCCATGCAATACTTAAAAATTACCCATTGCATATCTGAAATTCACATGTAACCGGGCATCTTGTGTTTTATGTGGTGACCCTATTCTCAAACCTTTCCAGGACCTTTCTCTGCCAGGCAGGTGTCTCCAATTCCTGAGCATTTGTTTGCCTTGTGCTCACTTTCAGAAATCGATTCCTTCTTTTTTTTTTTTTTTAAGATTTTATTTATTTATTTATTTATTTTTACAGAGAGAAAGAGAGAGAGCCAGAGAGGGAATACAAGTAGGGGGAGTGGGAGAGGAGGAAGCAGGCTCCCTGCTGAGCAGGGAGCCCGATGCGGGGCTCGATCCCAGGACCCTGGGATCATGACCTGAGCTGAAGGCAGATGCTTAACCACTGAGCCACTCAGGCACCCCGAGAAATGGATTCCTTCTTAGTTTGCCACTCCTTTTTTTGAGACGGCTTCTGCCTTCCCCACCCTACCCAGCTATCCAGAAGCAACCTCTGGCCTTTCCAGAAGCTGTTAGCCCCCTTGATCATCTGTCTTCACACAGCCATCTTCCCTCTACGTATCTGTGTTGTTACAAAGATCCCAGACGTTGGATTAGGCTCCACCCTAACCCAGGATGCACTTGTATCAGCAAACACCCGATTTCCTAATAAGGCTACATTCACAGGTACCAGGGCTTAGGACTTCCACATCTTTTAGGCAGACACAATTCATTTACTATCCTGGAGAGAGGCGGGAGCAGGCCCTGCTGTGGGTACAAGTGCATTTTCTGCTTGCCTATCCTGGAGAACCATTCTTAAGTCTTGGCTACTTTGCACCACATCATCCCTACGCCCCCTGGAGGTCACACAGTTCCTGCAAAGGGTGCACTGTCAGATCCCAAACTCACTAAGCCCTCACATTTAGAGCCTTTAAAAAAAATTTTTTTCTAAGATTTTATTTATTTATTTGAGAGAGAGAGAGAGAGAGAGAGCAGAGCAAGGGGGAGGTGCAAAGGGAGAGGGAGAAGCAGACTCCCCACTGATCAGGGAGCTCCAGGACATGGGGCTCAATCCCAGGACCCCAGGATCATGAACCGAGCCAAAGGCAGATGCCCAACCATCTGAGCCTCCCAGGTACCCCCTTTAGAACTGTTGAGACTGGTCTGGGCCCTGGCCAAAGTCTCCTGAAGAGATAAAAAATATCTGGGTCTGAAATCACTCAGCCAACCAATTTAGGCACTAGGGGTAGGTACAGAAAAGACAGCAGGGACTTACATCGTCCTGGGAGAAGGGGAGTCACAGCTGACTCCCAGGTGATGAGCTGCAGGTGGGAAAGGTCTGGGGGTGGAGCTGCAGGAGCAGGGCAAGGGCACTGAGGTCAGCTGGGGATCAGGGACAGCTTCCCAGAGGAAGGGGTATTGCAGAGGAGCCCTGGAAGACTGTAGGACCCAGGAACCACATGTGGGAGAGGCAAGTAGAAAGCACAGTCCTTTGAGCTGGGAGGTGGGACTGGTGAGGCAGTATAGAGCCTGGCCGGCCAAGAGTGAATCTTGTTCATCCATGAAACAATTGTTTCATCAGCACCTAACAGATACATGGCATAGGGCTAGGTGTGGAGCTCTGACCCTGAGCAAAACAGCTCTGCCCCTCATCCCCAGACGCAGGGTGCCTCCAGCATGTGAGAAGGGGAGGCTCTCAACCCTGCCTGCATATTTGAATAACCTGCGGGGGAAACCCCACGGATATAGGCCCCAGCCCAGTGGGTTGGATTCAGGTGGTAAGCGGTGGGCTGGACACTAGGGTTTTTCCATAGCCCCCCAGGTGATTCTAGCTTGTGGGCAGGTGTGAGGGTCCCTGGTGTGTAATCCCCCACAGATCATTTGAGGGGTCAATTGAGGCCAGGAGGAGGAGACCAGGTGAGGGAAACTGGGGGGGAGAAGGGGAGGGAACCCATCAGGTAAAGAGGCCTAGCCGGTGGGGAAAGCGGAATAGCCGAAGGATCTTAAGCCAGTGAGTGACCGGCTCAGAGCCCAGTTTCAGAGGGTGGCGGCGGGACTAGGCAACAGCCTGAGGGCGGAAGAGCTAGGTGAAGGCGGCCTGGACACTGGTGAGACCTCAGTTGTTGTTTGTTTGCGGAGCGGTTGGAATTGCCAGATGTCAGTGGTCGTTTGGGCAAGGCAGCCTGGCTTCTCACAGCCTTGCCGGGAGGGCCTCCTCCAGCCAACCCGTCTCCGGAAAATGACTAAGCTACGTGCAAAGGTGGGCAAAGCTACTCCCACAGCGCCTCGCTTTCACACCCGCCCGGGGTCCCTGGGGCCGCAGGAGCGACGGCAGCCCGCGCCGGCAGCCCGAGACCTGTGGCCAGCAGGGGGCGCTCGCTGCAGGAGGAGGCGGGTTCTCCTTGGGTCCGGCCCGCTCCGGGCCGCGGCGCTCTGATTTTCCAGCCCTGGGGAAGTCGGATTTGGCGTCATCCCTCCCCTGTGCCTGACGCCGTGCGCGGCCCGCGGGAGGCAACAGCGAAGTAGTTCTTAGCTTCCGTGTACTTACGGCTTGCTGAGTGACCAGACTGGTGTGCACTGGGTCCTGTAATCCTCCCAGCCACCGCGAGGTGAGCGGTAGTGTTCTCCCCATTTTACAGATGAGGAAATTGAGCCATCACAGGTGACCTAAGTTGCCACAGGTGGCCACCCAGGGTTCACACCCAGCCAGCTGGTAAGGGGAAGAGTCATCCCAAACCGGGACTCCACTGATTAGCCTGAGGAGTGGGTTGCTCAGAACAGGGAGGCGTCACTTCAGGCTGGAAAGGCTTCAGGGAGAAAGGAGGACACGTGCCAAGCCCTGGAGCCGGGGGCGGCTCTCCGTGCGCTGAGGGGCTGTGAAAGGCACCGTGGGAACAGGTGCACGGAGATGGGAGCTTGTGTAAGGAAGGATGCTGGCAGGGCCCTACCTTACAGTGGGCTGAGGGTCACTGATGTTGCAAGCCCCCTAGGGCAAGGTTATGGTCTCTGGGGCTCAGAAGTCCAGAGCCGGCTTCAAACCGGTCCTTCCAGTAACTAACCCAATGGCTGGGCTGGGGCTGCAGGAAGTTCCCCTCACTCCCCCGTCATCCCTGCTGTGGCCCTTGGCTTTCTCCAAGCTCTCAGCACTGGGTTCTGATTTGGGCTCTGTGACACTGATGTGGTCTCTGGGTTAAAAAAAGAAAAAAAGAAAAAAAAAATGCTAGACCTCCTACTAGGCCCAAACTCAGGGGGCAAAGCACTGAAGTCTGAGCCCACTTTCTCCAGCGTATTGGATGGCGCTAAGCCCAGGGGAGCCAGTGAGACACTCATCCCCTGCATTTTAGCCCCTTGGGCCCTTCTGCCCCCACTCAGCTTTCCCAGCTTATCCAGTCCAGCAGGCTACTCCCAGGCATCTGCTGATCCCTGGCTGAGTCTGAGCCAGACCTCCATACTCTGACCCGCAGTTGTGGGTAGGAGTGTGTTTGGCAGAGTGAAGGGGGAGGAGTGTCGTGAATGTCAACTCCGAAGGCAGGCAGAGCTGGAAGGAGATGGGGAGACCATCTAGTCCAACCTGTCCCATCAGAGACCCCTCAATATGAGTCTGATTTTTGAGGTTGGGGTAGAGACAGAGGACATCCATCCACCTCCTATCTTTCTGCATCGTCTGTGGATCCAGCCCCAGGGCTGAGCGCCAATCAGTGCTTATACTCAAAGTCATGGTCAGTGAATGATTTAGATGGTAAAGGCTCCAAAGATCACCAGCTTTGGGATGGCCCTGTGCCTGCTTTGATCAATAGAGGGAAACATGCATCATTGGTGGCAGAAGCAGTCTCCTGGGACTTCTCAGCTCTAGCCCTATGAAGCGACAAGGAAACGTGGGGCACCCTCTTGGAGGCCCCGCTATGAGGAAGCCCAAGCAGCCACATGGTAGACAGAGGTCCCAACCCAGGAGCTCCAGCTAAGTGCCAGTCATGGGAGGGAGGCCATGGGGGGGACCTTCCAGCCATCCTAGCACCTAAGCCAACAACAGGGGAAGGACAACGGCCTGGCTGACCGCCAGGACCTGAAAAGGGTCTTGTTTTAAGCCTCTGTGGGTTGGGGTAGTTGGCTACACAGCAATGATGCACGAAACAGTGGGTCCTCAAGAGTCTGCTGTCGGGCCCCCTCTCACAAGATCCATCTGCCCCAAAAGGAATCCACCCAAGCATCTTGGGGAATGACTGGGTCCGTCAGTTCTCAGACCTTCCGCAGGCAGATCTCTAACCATGTAGGAGCCCCATAGAGAAGGCAGAGTGTCCATGAGAGCTGGCTCACCTTCAGTGAAAGAACGAGTGCCCCGGTGGCTGGGGGAGCTGCCCACTGGCGGTGCTCACTAAGGCTCCTGCCTCATTTGGGGGCCTTCTGAGGTGGCCTGATTTTATTCAGCCTGTGACCCACCCTGTGAGCCCTCCTGGCTCCTTTAAAGTCCACAGCCGCCTTGAACCATCTTGTTAAGCGTGGATATTCCACCAACAAGTGGAGGGGTCAGGGAAAGGGAACTGAACTAACCACCGAGAAGGTGGCGGGGGGAGACCAAACCGCATTAATCCTAAATATGAAAAGCAGCCTTCATTTAAATGTATACAAGTGTGGCCAGATCTTCTAAAAAAGCTTCAGGTCAGTTGACTTTTTCTCCTATTTAGAACAGCAGCCTTCAATTCAGAGTTTTTGTGCTGGCAAAGGGACCACCACACCTGACCAAGGGGGAAAGTGTCAGGCTGCGCAGAAGGAAAGAAGGTCAAGTGGCATCTCGCCCCCCTGCTAACTTTAGCAGTGAATAATGAAGAAGGCGTTCAAATTTTAATTAACGCGGGGCTGTGGCTAAGAGCTAACCAGACTCTCCTACTTTGTAGCTAAGGAAACGGAGGCTAAGTCACCGCTGGGGGGACACAGGGCACGGCCCCTCCCGCATTCATCCAGCATTGCGCAAGACTGAACGCCTCCGTGCAAATAACCACCAGCCCACAAACCTAGTGGTACGTAACCTGCTGTGTCAATGAACTATTATTGCTAGGTAACAAAGCACCCTCGAAACGTGGTGGTGCTGGCTTTCAGCTGGGAGA
This sequence comes from Lontra canadensis, assembly GCF_010015895.1. Taxonomy (NCBI): domain Eukaryota; kingdom Metazoa; phylum Chordata; class Mammalia; order Carnivora; family Mustelidae; genus Lontra; species Lontra canadensis. The sequence goes on from NW_022631157.1 coordinate 1,740,783, forward strand.
CTTGTCATAAGCTCTCATTCCCCAGTAGCTAGACTGCCTTCCTTACACCGTGGGCTCGGGACCTGCTGGAAGGGATCGAGCGATCAGAGCAGGAAGCCGCAGGTCTCTTAAGACCCAAGCTTGGGTATTTACTCAACATCCCTTTGCCACATTCTACTACTAGTCAAGGAAGCCAGATGGCCCGCCCATGTCCCAAGGGGGCAGGACGTAGACTCTGCCTCAGGAAAAGGAAAGCAGAAAAGCATGGGAGATTTCATTTAATCTACTGTGCCTGTCTCTTTTAAAATTACAACTCTCCCTCCCACTTCCAGAATGTCCTATCCTTCCCTTTTGGATTTTTCTCCCTAGTACTTATCATTATCCGATATAGTATATGGTTTGCTCATTTAAGAATGGAAACCCAAGGAGGGCAGGGGGCTGTGTCCCTTAGTTCCTGCTATAGCTCCCGCACCAAGATTAGGGTCTAGCACATAGTAGGTGCTCACTGAGGATTTGTTAAAAGAATGAATGACGGGATGCTATTACTATTGTGCTATATGGAGGTGGGGATGGCCTGATCTTTGCTGCTTAAGAACTCTCTGTTCTGGAACCAGCTCTCAACCTTTTGGTTAAGTTTCATAGCAACTTTGCCAATGCAAAAGCTCAGTATTAAAAATGGTACATGAGTTTAAAAAAGAGAAGTTAGATCCTGTTCTTATGGCTGCTCACTCCTGGAAGGAGACAAAACCAGGCTCCTAGATCTACCACCTAAGAAGTGGACCTGGATAGACCCACAGCAACCCCACTAAGGAACAACCCCAGGGCAGCCCAGGGTTGGCTGGGAGTCAGAGCAAAGAGTGGAAGTTATCTACTTTTTTCCTTTTAGGGCTTTTTTTTTTTTTTAAGGTCCTTTTATAAAGCAGACTTTACTTCTTAGAGCAGTTTTAGGTCCACGTCAAAAGTGAGAGTTCCCATATTACCCCCTCTCTCGTGCACAACTTCCCTCATTATCAGCATCCCATACCAGAGTGGTACAGATTATAGTGGATGAAATGATCCACTTCTAAGGACGTGGAAAATGCTCTTCCTACAATCGTAAGTGAGAAAAATCAGGACACCGTGAAACATACAAGTGTGAAAATAGGAGTCTGACTCTTCTGTGTTATATATACTCAATTTCCCCAAATTCCCCAATTAAAAAGCTATTTTATGGGCCATTAAAAAGGGAAAAAATACTACCAATTAATTATAAGGCTCCATCAACTAATCAGTTATCATCATAATTTCTAATTTGTTAAAATGTGAGAAAAAAACCTGCATCTGAGAATAAGTAAATTACGGTGTGTTCTATACATACAAGAAAGAGGGCCCTGTGCTTCTCTCTGGTGGTGACTACCGATCCTTTGTGTTCTCCTCATCGCACTTTTAAACCCTTTCCTGCTTCTTCAACAAATAGTGTTGGGAAAGCAGGATATCCAAAAGCAGAACAATGAAGCTGAATGTTTACCTTATACCACATACAAAAATTAACTCAAAATGGATTAAAGATGTAAACATATGACCTGAATTGATATAGCTCTAGGAAAAAAGAGGCGGGGGGGGGGGAGCTTCATAACATCGGAGTTGGCAATGACTTCTCAGATATGATACCAAAATCGCAGACAAGGAAAACAAAAACGGCCAAATGAGAATGACTACACCAAACTTAACTTCTGCGCCATAAAGGAAACCATCAACAGAATGAAAAATCAACCTACAGAATGGGAGAAAATATTAGTCAGCCATATATCTGATAGGTTAATATCTAGGATCTACAAAGAACTCCAATCCATCAATTAAAGAAAAACTCAAATAACCAGGATAAAAAAATTGGCAAAGGACTTAAATAGGCATTTCTTCAAGGAAGATATGCAAATGGCAACAAGCATATGAAAATATGCTCAACATCACAATCAGGAAAATGCAAACCCAACCACAATGAGACACTACCTCATACCCACTAGGATGACCAGTATTTAAAAAAAAAAAAAAAAAAGTACTGGCACAGATGTGAAGAAATTTGAACCCTTGCACACCATCGGTGGGAATGTAAACCAGTGCAGCCACTATGGAAAAGAGTATGTAGGTTTCTTGGAAAAATTAAAAAGAGAATTACCATAGGATCCAGCAATCCCACTTCTGGATTATATAGCCAAAAGAACTGAAGACCTATTTGCATACCCCTGTTCACTGCAGCCCAATTCCCACGACAGCAAAGAGGTCAAAGTAAACTACATGTTCATTGAGGGATGAATGTTATTTAAAAAATACAATGAAATAGCAAGCTTAAAAAAAAAAGGGGGGGGAATCATGTCATGTGACAACATGGGTGACCCCTAACCGCATTATGCTAAGTGAAATAAGCCAGGAACAAAAAGACGAGTATGGTAGGACTCCACCTGCTACCCAACTCTGAAACACAGTTAAGTAGAAGGGTGGCTGCCAGGGGCGGAGCAGAGACTGCAGAAGGGAGTAGGCAGAGTTTCCATAAACCTTCCATTTGTTGCACAAGGATGTCCAGAGAGCAGACACTAGATTTTTAAATGGTCAAGATGGTAAACTGTATGTTTTTTAGCCCACACAAAAACCGCTTTCCTGGGTTTCCCCAAATCTCCACAATCTATACTTTTTAAAAAGTTCTATAAATAAGCAAGAATGACTTCGGCAGTGACGGTGGCCAGGTGAGCAATGGTGCCATTGGTCTGATTTGTGTCCCGCCCCCCCCCCCCACCTGGGGTGCTGGCCTGGAGCAGGGCTGGAGGCAAGCAGTTCGTCACGTCCTGCCCCCGGAAAAGGGCTCTTCGCCCACCCACCTCTCCTGGAACAGACGCTATGGCCACAGGTCAGACGAGGACAGAGGGATCTAATTTCCTTAAAAAAAAAAAAGAGCAAAACGCAAGATCTACAAAAAAGTATACAGTATCATAATCACCCATATTCCCATTTCAGCTTTTTGCCTTTCACAGAAAAGAAACCAAACATCACCAGTAAGGTTCCTTTTGTCCCCTATCCCCAGTCAGTCTCCTTTATATTTTACTCTTACCTACTTTGTACGTCTTTTTCTTTAATCAATGGTTAGTATTGTCCTATATCCTGCTTTTTAAAATCACATGTGCTTCTGCGCACTACCTCCGCTGACCATCATTCCTTTGAATCTAGATCGGTCCTTTCAATTAAGTAACCCACTGTTCCCCGGCAGGACAGACTACTGGCTTCCTCCACCCAGGTGGCCTCCCGTTGTCCATTCCCATTATTAGCACTGTGTCCGCGAACATGCCTGGGGGCATCTCCGCCGGTCCCTCCTGGGCAAGGCCATCTTGTCTAAACAGAGATTTAGGCGGAGTCTCCCGTCCCAGGGCTGTGAGGGCAGGGGCGGACGCGAACAGGCCGGGGAAGGCTTTCCTGACGCAGGCCGCCGCTCCTGCGGGGTCAGCGAGGAAAGGTCCCCTCCCCTCGCCCCAGGAGCGTGGCCCTCGTCCCTTCCGCTCCCTTGCAAGTTTCTCCACCGCAGGTCCCGTACTTGCCCGCACCGCCTTTCTTGCCCCGCCTCGGCTCCTGCGGCGGGGGGGGCTCGGCGATGCCCGCGTAACCTGCAGACCGCACGGAAAAGACCCGGCCAAGGTCACACGGCAGCACGCGGTCGCCCGGCCCTGGCTCGCTGGCGGCCGCGGTCCCCGCCTCCGCTCGCGTCGTACCAGGCGCGGGTCGTGGTTTTTCTCCCTTTGGGCTGCCTAGCGAATCCCCGGCGGGCCTCTGTCCCGGCTCACCCGGGGACGCGGGAGGAGGGCGGGGCCGGGCCGGCGAGCCGCGAGTTCGGGTCCCGCCTCGGGCAGGAAGCGGCCGCCTGGCCTCCGCCCTGAGCCGGCCCTGAGCTGGTCCAGCGTCCGGCAGAGTCAGGTCTCGGAGGGCGGGTCTAGAGGGGCGGGCGGGGCCGGAGGCGGGGCGCCGCCCTTCCCGCGCCTGCGCCGCCTATCCTCCACTGAGAGCTTCCACCGCTTGCTCGGCTGTCAGGCGCGGTGGCCAAGTGGTAAGGCGTCGGTCTCGTAAACCGAAGATCGCGGGTTCGAACCCCGTCCGTGCCTGGGGCATGAGGTTGGGGTTTGGCGGTGGGGTCTCTAATGTCCCCACGTGCGCCGTCCCTTAACTGCGTGGCGTTTTTTACTTTTCGGCTTCTGTGGGCCTCCTCGGTCTCTCCCCTCCCCCAGGCTGCGCAGTCACCGGTGCAGGCCGGGCCAGAGCGCCGGGGCTCACCAAACTGCTGGTGGACCTGCGAGGTCCCTGCCACGCTGCGCTTCGCTGGCAGGACCGGCACCTCGTACCTGTCCCTCCCCTCGTCCCCACCGCGCTGCCCTGCAGCGGCCCCACTCACCCTGCCGTGCAACGCTGCCTCTTCTGGGATCCCTGTGACCAATGGGGACACGGAGGCCCCAGGGCAAGGGCCCAAGCTAAGCACTACTGTCGCCGGCGGGGGAGGGGCGGTCCTGTGTCGCTGGGTTTGCGTGTGTTAAGGGTGGGAGAACCTTCCAGAAAGGACGTTGGAATTTCTGGAGTGGTGTTTTTTGGTTTCTGTGTGTTGCTTGTAAGGTGAGTTATCCACCTGTGCTCGCTGCTTGTGTTCTTGTTTAGAAAGCCAACGCATCGCTCAGCTAATGGGCGCTTAGTCCTTTCCCAGGCCCTGTGAACTGACAGTTTGAGTCTGGTGCCTACCTGTGTGATCCTTTAGATCTGGCCCTTAGCCGGTTATGACACTCCCAGGTCATCGCTAGGATAAACAACCCCATGTAATATGACATGATGTCGAGAGCCTCTCATTCCCAAATTGCTCTAGGCGTTTTGTCCCCTTCTTCAATTGTGATCCTCAGCACTGAAAATACTACTTCAGACATAGTTTCATGAGTGGAACTTTGCCTCCCTCATTCTGCATCCCATACTTCTATTAATGTGACCCCAAATCACAGTACCTTCAGGGGCCCCACTGCACAGTTGACCGTGAGGAGCTTCCGGTGGATTGAATGTCAACAGAGTCTCTGAGGTGGTGTCTAGAGTTACCAGAAGACAGGATGTGGGGCTCAGGGAGCAGGGAAATATATTGATCTTTTCCTTAAGATGCCAATAAATGGAAGAAATGGCTTTTGAAGAGAATGCTGAGCTAGGGACTCAGTGTTATCATGGAATTGTTAGTAAATACAAACTGAGACAGACTGCAGATATTCAGAAATAGGAAGAAGAAAGGTCCCAAACTATTGGATAGTGCCTTGAGTCTTATCCCTTAAATTGGATTCCTGATGAAAAGAAACTCCAAGGTTAAACACTGGGTTTCCTATAGTAGCTGGAGAGGAGAATTTCACCCTGCAAGGGCAGGCAATGAACCAAGGCGAAATTAATACAAGAAGGTCAAGGTACATAGGTCAACCTACAGATATGGGAAGAAACATGAGTCCCCAAAGATAAAGGGCCAAAGACAAGGATCAAATACAGATTCCACGTTAAGGGAAGTTGGAAGTGAAGGAGGGGCAGATCCACGTACCAAGATGAGCATGGAAACAGAGGTCTCGCGGTTACCTTTGAAGGCCCACAGATATCTACACTCATCTCTGCAGGCTGCGGGTAGGTCATTGACTTACAGAGTGAGGGCACAGGCAGAAAGAGATACCTATGTTGAGTTTATGGCATGACCTCCAGTAAATCACTGGCATACTCTGGACTTCAACTTTCTTAGCTGCAAACTTGGAAAGTTGAAAGGGATGTTTCCTAACTACTTTGTGGCCTGAAATTTGGTTTCTGCCTCAGAGTCCAGATCTTGGAGAGAAGCAACCGGACCTGGAGCTGTCTCACCCATTTTTCTCGTGGCTGCCGAGGTGGTGGAAAATAGGAGTCTCTTTCACAGTGGGGCCTGGTGATCTTGACCTCATGAGGAGATTTATCTGACTCTGGGTCAGAGTTACAGTCAGTCCCCACCATGGGCAAGATGAGAGCTGCAAAGGTGCCCATTCCTGATACCCTGTAGTCTGTCTGTCCCCTTCTTTAATTGTGATAAGCTACTCCAGAGATAGTTTCATTGACTGCCAGTTTCCCCTTGCTCAGACCTCCTCCTATATGCTCCCCCCAGGTTCTAGAACAGAACACAGGGCCTCTGGCTCTCCACTTTGAGAGCCACGTAGGCAGACGGCCATTTGTGGGCAGCTAAAAACTCCAGGATATTTTTTAAAAATATACACTACTTTAGGTCAGGCCTCTTCCTTCCCGAACATGAATATTATTTAACTTAAAAGCAGAATTTGGCAAGCAGAATTTGTTTTGCCTCCTGCTGTCAGTTTGAATCCAATATTCCAGCCTAGAAAGAGATATTTTTAAATCTTTTATTGTACAATAAAACAGATTCAAAAGCCACACACATAGGTCAATGTCTTAATGAATTATGTAAGAAGAATACCACTAGGTCAGAGAACTTTGGCAGGCACCTCAGAAACCTCTTTTATGTGCCCCTCCCAATCACAGCCCCCTACAGCCTGAAGTCACCATACTCCCTCCTTGTATAGTAATCACTTCCTTGCATTTTTACATATCACCTTGTTATGCTTCTTTATACCCTATAGTTTGAATTTGTTCATCTTTCAAATTGATTATCTCTTAGGCTCTTTTCAATCATTGGGATTATCTTCCTTCCCTTTCATTTCCTTGCAATGTATCAGTGAAGGAAGCTGCCCTGTTTGACCTGTAGGGTTTCCCATAGCCTGGACTTTGCCAGCTGCAAACTTTTGGTGCCGTTAACCAAGTTCCTCTGTCATTGTATGTCCTGCAAGATAGCAGCGATGTCCGGACACTGGATCAGAGTCAGGTTCAGCTCTTTGGCAAGACTCAGGTATCACCTCCTTCGAGAAACCTCTGATTCCCCCAGGTAATGAGTGACTCAGCTTCTTGTCTAGGACCTCTCTGTATATCTCACACCATGATTGGGAGACCCCTTAGGGCTGGGACAGTGTCTCACTCATATCTGGGTTTTTAGTACCTGGTGCAGAGATGGAGCCGCAGCATAAGAGAGGTCCCTATTTGGAGGTGTGGGGAAGTCTTCCATGAAGAGGTGACATCATGGCTGGGCTCTGGAGGATAAATAGGAGTTCGCTAGAGCACTGCGAGATCTTGGGTATTTCTGCCCTCATTCAATCATTTTTGACACTCAAATACCATGATTTAGAATTTAGACTGAAGCTAACTAGGCAGTGGTAGGTACTTTTCTTTTCCTCCCAGCCCCTCTAACTTTGCACATAAAATGAAATTGCAAATTAAGAAACAAAACCGTAGTACTTATAAGCAAACATGAAGGGTCCAAACCCATTCTTGGGGACAGAGGTTACCAGTTTGGAATCGCAGGCTGATAGGAATGAAAATGACCACCAGTCCTCTTATTTCACAGCCACAGAAGCAGGTAGAGAGAGGGAAGTGAATTCTTCAAGGTCATCTAGAAAGCTCTACCTGTATATATAATACAGTCTAGGCTCTTCCACAGAATGAGCACAAATCTGTTTGAGAATGTCATCTCCATTATTACTGGACCCGTACCCAGGAGCTGGCCCATCTCTTTGCCAGCCTGTGACCCAAGCAGGTACAGTACCTGTCTAATATTCACCCCCATCCACAGGAAAAGCACACAGGGACAAAATCAGAGGCTTGACCAGACCACTCAGGCTGTAGAGGCGGGAGAGGGACACAGACCCACACTGCCAACATTTGGAATCCCCAGGATACTGACTACTAGCTCCTCTGGACCAAGGGCTCTAACACTGTCCAGGCACTTAGCACTGAAAGTTTGGCAGAGCGCCCCGGTTGGGATGGCTGGGACTCTGGGCCAGTAAGGCTCCTGATATAAGCTTACTTCGCACCCTCTCTGCCTCACTCCTTAAGTCACGTTCAGAGGATATAACCCAAGCAGAGTGTCAGACCACCTGCCCCTGTCCTACCCCCCATCATGCAGGAAAACAGAATCCAGCTCAAGGCACTCACTGCCGTGACATTGCTGAACTATTATCACACCTGAAAGAATGGACTCCTTTATCCAACCTTTTGCTTCTGCTTGTGGGCAAGCGTTGCGTTTTCTCAAATGACCAAGATAGATAAAGGGGCTTTTTCTATGTTGACTGAATGAATGAATGTCTACAACAATTAAAAAAAAAAAAAGTCAGCAACTTCTTTTCCTATAGTTAAGGAATAGGCAAAGCTGGGAGAAACCACAGAGAAAATCCCATTCCAGTTCTGTCAGTGATGACACAGAGGCCCAGGGGCAGAGAATAACTGATGGAAGGTGGCACAGGCACGAGGAACTGAAACAGGCTCCAGATGTGGACGACAGGACCAGCAATCCCGGGGGTGGATTCTCGGCAGCAAAGACGTTACGCCCAGCCTGTCTTTCTCCTGAGCTCTGGGACTCTCCCCTCTGGCCAAGCCATCTGGGCTGGGAAAGAGAATGCATGTAGATTGCCATCTGAACAGAATATACTGTGTCTTGTCACAGAGCTCTTTCTGACTGATGGCAGGAAGCTGGAAAGAAGCCAGCACAGTCTGGGACCGTGGATGTTGCCTCTAATAGAGGCTGGGTGGTCCAGAGGCAGAAGTTGAGCTGAAAGAATGCAGCATAGAGTGACCTTGGGTAAATCATTGCATCTCTGTCAGCCCAGTTTCTGGGTAAACTAGTGTTCCCCCACCCTCTCCCCCCACCAAGGCTCTGCCACTTCATAATGCTTTGTGGGTTGCTATTCAAGTTCTCAGCTGAGAATCAATACCGTAGCACGAGGTGGATATTAACCACCTTGCATGGTTTGGGCATTGGAGGCCACGTCAATGTTGGCCCTTCTGTCCTGGGAGGGTATGGTCACCCACTGAGAGGAAACTGGGGAAATCACTAAGTGTTGGAGGGAGTGCATCTGTGTGGCTCAGCCCCAGGGGGCCCCTGGGGAGGGTTTGGGGCAGTCAAGCCCATCCAATAATAGCAAAGCTGGGTTCTCAGGGCAGTGTAGGCAGGACTGAAAGGCATTTGGCAAATATTTACTGAGTGTGCATTATGTGTGAGGCACTGGGACACAGTAATGTATGAGAGAGACAGAAATTCCTACCCCTGTGGAGCTTATATTCTGGGAGTTGGAGGCAAAGATCAGCAGGGAGACAGAATAGATACTCAAATGAGCAAAATATGTGGCACTTTAGAGGGGAAGGGGCTATGGGAAGGGAAAAAAGGGAGGTTGGGGGATAGGATGTGATGGGGAAGGGGGCTGCAGTTTAAAATAGGGAACCAAGGAAGACCTAGGGAAGAATCTAGAATGGGGGAGGGAGGAGAGAACAAGGTCAGTGTCTCCAACTCTGTAAGATTTTGTCCCCGAGGCAGTTTGGTCCCTCCCAGCCACGGAGCTGGATATGGGCAGGAGTCTGTCAGAGTGTCTGGGACCTTAAGAATGTCGGTGTCGCATCACACCCTCCCCTCCCCCTACGCCTTAAGGACGCTGAGTCTAGCTTGCTAAAGAGCCGGGGACTCCGAGGGGTCATCTGTGGGGGAGGGGGCGCAAAAAGGGCAGAAGCACGGAGAGGTCTTGGAGAGACAGACTATGGTGGGAGGGTGGGAGAAGAGCAAAGGTAGCATGAATGACCCTGGCTGCTGGGCTTTTCTGAGCTGCTTCCCCAGAGCAGCTGATGGAAGGTGCACCAGACCAGAGAGGAACTGGGCAGAGAGGGGCTGCTCTCAGGCCTGTACTTTACTGCGGCAACCCTGGCACATAATGCCATCTACAAAATGTGGACAATAATAATACCCATCTGAGGGTCGGTGTGAGAACCTAAGGAGAAGCACGGGGTCTTGGCACCTAGAAATTTCTCACTGAGAGCTAGCTCACCTGGGCACATTCTTGAAGGCGGTAGTTTTCAAATTGCCGGAGGTACATGAGTGGATCGTGAAAGACATTTTTTTTTGAAAGATTTTATTTATTTATTTGACCGACAGAGATCACAAGTAGGCAGAGGCAGGCAGAGAGAGAGAAGGGGAAGCAGGCTCCCTGCTGAGCAGAGAGCCCGATGTGGGGCTCAATCCCAGGACCCCAGGATCATGACCTGAGGAGAAGGCAGAGGCTTTAACCCACTGAGCCACCCAGGCACCCCGTGAAAGACATTTTAACAGCTTGTGAGTAGCATTTTTTTTTTTTTGGAACAGAATAGGCAAGGATAAGAAAACTGTCATGTGCATAAGAATTGTTTCATGAGACATTTTATATACATAAGTAGGTACAGATATTTCCTACCATGGGGCATGACTAGAAGTTTGAAAGTTACTGCCCTTAGACAGTGTTTCTATTAAAGATGGTTGGAAGGGATGTCTTTTTAACTTACTAACTGTCCCCATTTTGGCCATATCAGAATACTTATTTATTTATTAGAGAGAGAGACAGCCAGAGAGGGAACACAAGCAGGCAGAGTGGGAGAAGGAGAAGCAGGCTCCCCACTGAGCAGGGAGCCCAATGCGGGGCTTGATCCCAGGACCCAGGGATCATGACCTGAGCCAAAGGCAGACGCTTAACAACTGAGCCACCCTGGTGCCCCTCAGAATACCTTTTCTAATAGTAGAGACTTAATACTTGGCTGTGAGCCTTCTCACTAACCACTTTTTCCCATCATTGTGACAACGATATTCATGACATTGACATTGAAAAATACACATCACATTTTTTTTCTACCTGAAACTGTCTGACACACAGGAGCGCTGTGCTTGGGGACACGGGTACGTCACGGTGAAAGCACTTGGCTCAAAGTACAGCTTGGAGGAACTGTGAGATGCAGACCAGCCCCGGCCCAGTGCCCAGCTTCTCCAGTCCTTGGGGTTGACCTTCCCAGTGTGGCCCCCTCAAGGACAGTCCCTGTCTGCTTGTGGACGAGGCTCTGGATCTTTTGGGGGATGTCACTCCCAGGGGAGGAGGCCAGAGCCCAGCATCTAACTTTGTCTAGTGAGCTGCCACAAACTCCGCAGAATCTCTTTTCTAGTCCAGCTTTGATTCCATTGATGGGATTAGGTGCCCCCTACGGCCATGCGCTTTGATGTGGTCAGGGGGTAGCAAGGAGATTTCAAGCTCAGGGAGCAAATCTTAATCTTCTGCAGGCTTCTCTGGGATCAGCGCTGGGGTAAACCCATTACATCCCTGCCCTTTCATCCCCCCAGGGCACCGGCTCCTCCAGGCCCCTCCAGGCTCCGAGATCCAAAGGGTTTGTCAGATTTAGAGAGAGCAATAAAAGGGGAAGAAAAAGCAGAGCATGAACCCCAGGCCCCCTCTAGCACCGGCAGCATCACCAGCAATGTCAGTGCATCTTCCTCTTTCTTCCCTTTTAATCCTAGGCTCCCACAAAACGGGGATTACAGACACTTGGGGCCCACTGCTCACCCTGCCCCAGCACTGAGCACCTCTGCCCGCACCTGGCCACCATCTGCCCTCCATCCCTCCCAAAGCCACTCTCTCCTGGGAGCTCCGGCTCCTGCACTTCTGTCTGTCCAGCCCCAGACTCTCCCCTGCATGGAGGGAGCTGGCCAACTGTGCAGATAAAGCACTTCTCTTCCATCACAGTGAGGTTTTAAGGCATGTTTTGGGTTGGTGAGGCCAAGAAAAAGACAGGAACATAGCCAGTATCTACATGAGGCCACAAACAGGTATGTCTCGTGATTTTCTTTAAATTAAATCAGACTCCAGCTCCAACTGAAGAGAAGCAGGGGGGACTGCATCTCAGTGGTGATCTGGGCTTTTCCATCATTCCCTCTTACTTCCTTCTCCATGTTCCCTGGAATCCTGGCCATCTTGAGGGTGGGCATCTTGGCAGAGGCCCGTGGATGCCCCAGATCGCTCTCCGATGAGACAGGCAGTTACTCCCCGACGTCCTAGCGTCTCTATAGAGAGTGGGTCAGCAGGTCCCCACAAAGGGGATTCCACTGACTTCTGACCCCTTTCCAATCTTGGGAAAGCTGTCGCCGGGCCTCTCAGCTTTTCTCTACCACCCTTCCTCCCTACAGTCCCGCTAAAGGAGCTCAGGTTTTCGAAACGCACAGCCAGGAGAAGAGGGGGTCTGCAGGCAACTGGAAGAGGGGGTGGGGATGGGTAGAAAACACACAATTAACATCTCTACAAAGCACGCTGCGGGGTACCGTTGCGCTTGGCGCTTTACATTTATTATCTTGGTTGGCCACGCAAGGCCCCAGTAAGCGTCTGGATGGCTCCGGGTTCCAAATGGGGAGGTTGAGGCCGGCCGCCTGAGAGCTCCACCCGGGCGGGGACACGGCCTAGGAGCAGCGTGGCCGGCAGGGGGCTCTCCGCGCCGGCCTTCGCGGGAGGACGCGCCGGCAGCCGTTCGGACCGGTCAGAGGAGGAAAAGGGAAAATTACTGGAGCTCGGGGGCGGGAAGAGCTGCGTGACTGGGACGAAGGCACTCGAAACTGTCGAGTCGGGCCCCTCGCGTCCGGACTCGACCCCCGGGGCGGCTCGGGCAGTCCGGGAGAGGGGCACCCAAGCCACCTCCCCGCCCCCGCCCGTGTGTCCTCCCGCGGGTGCCGCAGCCGGGGGCGGTGCCGCCGGGGGGCGGGCGGAGGGCGGGCCGGGGCGGGGCGCCGTCCGCTCGGCTCCGGGAGGCGGTGCGGGCGGGCGCTGGTCGCGTCCGCCCGCCGGGAACCGCGGGGCGCGCAGCCTTCCTGATGTGTCACCAGCACGTGGAGCTAGCTAGGGCCGAGCGAGCGGGCGGAACTCCCCCAACTTTCGAGGGGTCTCGCCGCCCAGCTCCTCTCACCGCAGCGCCGGGCTCGTGCTCTTTGGGGAGGGGGCGGCAGCGGCCCCCGGGTCCCGGCAGGTTGAGCGAGGCCCCGGCCCCTGGCCCGGCGCGCGCGGGACAGCGGGACGTCGGGGCATAGGGTCCGGCCGCAGCTACTTCCCCGGTGGCGGAGGCGACCCGGGCTCTGCGGTGCGGGAGGGCGCGGCCTGCGGTGGGAGGTGCCCTACCGGCGGCTCGGCCCCAGCCCCGCGGATCAGAGCGCAGGTAACCGAGGGACGCGGAGCTGGGCCTCGCGGGCGCGGCGTGGGATCGTGGCGAAGTTTCTCCGCGTGTGACTCGAGCGCTCTTGGCTCGGTGTGCGGGGTCAGGAAAGGCTGGGTCCCCGCAGCACCCCCACGCCCAGCACTGTTCCTCGGCCTGCGCCGCGGTGGCCTGGAAGCCGCGGCGCCGAACGTCGTGTAACTCTTCGGGGGCTAGTTTCGGAGCCCGCGGGCCGAGGTCGGGCGGGGCGGGTGCCTTCTTTCGCGGACGCCGCTTGGGGGAAAGAGCCTCGGCAGAGCAGAGCGCCTTGGAAAGCGGGTGGCGGGATCCAGCCCAAGGAAGCCCGTCGGGGACGCGCCCGCCACCGAACTCGGAGACGCGGGGGAGCTGAGGGCTGGGTCTTTGCGGGCGAGATGAGGGTGTCGGTTCAACTGGCCTACAAAGTCCCAGTCCTCGGCCCCCAGGACCGGCGGCTTCTCCCAAGCTCCAGGCCGGCACGGCAGGAGCTGCACCCAGGCGGGAGTGTGGACCCCTGCCGGTGGCCACCTCCCGGGGCCACTCTGGAGAGAGGGTGGCAAGGGGCGCTCGGTGCGGGCTCTCTGGACAGATTCGAGGGATCCCTGTGCTTCGCAGGAACAGTGGGAACGTGCTCAGAACTTTAAGTCGGTCACTGTGTGCGGTCGGTGTCGGGTCCGTGTTCTTCGGGTAGAGCTCGTTGCCTCCAGGGCGGATGTGGGGTGCGGGGAGAGACAGCCTCCTGTTCCCCAGCTCCCCACGCCCAGCGGCAGCTTTGTCCTGCCGTACTTCCCAGAGCAGCAACCTTGAGCGTGAAAGTGGGGAGGATCGCCCTATTCTTGGAGTTGTCTCTGGAGTGGGGAGATGGGACGGGATGTGGCAGTTTAGCCTGGGTGGAGGGGGAAGCCCCTGCCTGCCCCTCCCTCCCACCGTCGTTTCTTCAAAGATGCATCTTTGTGGGAGTGTTCTTTTGTTCCCTGATCCTGTGCCACCTAATGTTGACTGCCCAAGTCAAGTTTTATGCCTCTTAAACCCTCTGCCCTGTCACTTTGTTCTAGCCCTCCAAAAGAAAAAGCCCACCCAGCCTGGGAAACCTTGAGTTTGTTGGGTGTTGGAACTTCTAGTTTATTTTTATATTGGGTCTTGGTTCTCTTGGCGGCGGGGGCCTTGGAAAAACATTTGGGAACGTGCGGTGAGGTGACCTGAGCTGTGTGAAGGGCAGGCTGACAAAACGGGGCACCTTGGGGCACCCTTCTGCCTGACTTGGGAAAACTGAAGGGTTTTCTAGAAGTAGGAGGAGGCTGAGGGAGAAAACAGCCCAGCCAGGTTGGCCCACCTCTCTGAAAGTTGTGCAAAGACCCCATCTGGAAGGTTTTTCCACAGGTTTCTGCGGGCTTAGTATAGAGTGGACTTTCCTGGAACCCAGTGTACCTGCTCTCCATGTTTGGGTGGCCGTGTTGGGGTGAGGGGACCCCATGGGCTGTGGGGTCACTGAGGCAAGGTTGGGCATGTGAGTCCAGGAATGGGCACAGCCTTGCTCTGTCGTCAGCCTGCGTGTTTTCAAGTGTGAGCTTTGTCCTGCGTGCCCTAGTTAGTGTAAGCACAGATGCCAGAACTATGGGGAAAAGTTTGGTCTTATATCTAAATGCACAAGTATCTTAAATTCTCCATTTTGAGGCAAAAGAGTCTGGGAGCAGGCTGGTGGGAGCTTCAGCTGGAGGCCTTCCCTATTTAAGAAAATCAGTGTCCTCTTCAGAGTACTGAACCAGGTTGGGAAAACAGAGTTCTCTCCCTTTGAACCCATGCCTCTCCCGGCCCCGGGGATGAGTCTCTTAAACTAAATGAAGTCCATGGAAATCTCCAGAATGTTGTGGTCGCAGAACTGGCCTGAAGTGATGGGATGCAGAAAAGCTGATTAGCAGCCACCCTGGAGGGGATAGACATGGGAATAAGGAGCCAGCAGTGTCCCCGGCTTCCCTGGCCTGGTTCAGGTGGCTGGCAGTTTCCCCTCTGGCGTAACTGGGGCTGATCTGGGTTTTAGGGCTTTTTAGGAAATGCCTTAGTGTTTCATTGCTTTGGGGGAAGTGAATGATTACGTTTTTCCTTCTTGGGATTTTTCCTTTGCAAAGTGTGACTGAATCGGCAACACAGTGCACTGGCCTGGCTTCCAGCAGCTGATTTGTGCTTTATTGTGTTGTATTTAGGAATTGGGCTTTGGTTGAGAGCCTTTGGATTTTGCGTCCCTTTTGAATTCTCGTAGTCTCCTGAAACAGATGCCCCCCACCCCCACCCCTCCCTTGAGTCCCTCCCTGTTAGCCAGGTCCCTCTTGGCTCCTAGGGAAAGTGGCTGACATGGGCAGACTTGTGCCCTGGAGTGGTCCTCTGGAAGCATCTGAATGCAAGGTGGAAAGCTGGTGGGAGGGACGGGTTTCAACCAGACCCCCAGGGTGACCCACAGAAGACTTAAAATCCAGCTGGACTCCTGGTCCTGCCTCCTGGGAGGAAACTTGTATTCCCTCAACTCTTAAGTAGATTGCAGCCTGGTGAATAATTAACCTTGCCCTTGCAGCGCCTTTTTTTTTTTTTTTTAAAGAAAAATCCAGTCCCAACCTTTGAAAGATTAAAGATCCGTTTTTGTCCAGCAGGATCAGATTGGCAACGGAAGGGTTGGGAGAAGCCAGCCCTCTCATGTCCGCCCTGAATGTCCTAGCCGCTCTGGAAGTTAGGTTAGTTAGAAATACCTCCAGCGTTTCCCTGGTGGCCGTCCCAGGGAGTGGCATCTGAGCTGCTTCCCCAGGTCTCCCTCAGGCTCCTTGGCCTAAAAGCCAAGCTTTTTGAACGCCTGGCAAAGGTCAGGATTCTGTCCCCTGCTTTGCACTTTGTGTGGCCCTCACTCCTGCACCAAGTAGATTTGCTGCCTGGCCAGTCTGGGGCCTGGCTCAGTTCCTCTATACAAAAGAACAGCGCTCCTAACAGTGACACGTTCGGGAAAGAGTTGTCTGAGAAGCCAGGGGTCGGCTTGGGTTCTGCGAAGTGTGTTTCTGGAAGCAGCCTAGTGTGAGGGTCATGAAGACAGACTTGGGGTCCAGATGGGCTTGAGTTGGGAGTCCTAACTGCCACTTGCCAGCTGAGTGGCCTTGGACCAGTAACTCCTCTGTGCCCATTTCTTCCCTTGTGAATGAGAGTTCACTACCTGTGTCGTCTCGGCATGGTGAGCTATATAGGAAAAATGGAGGTTCAGTGCCGGGCACACACCAGTGGACTTTTGACTGGTGCTCATTCCTCGGCTCTCTTATTTGGAATTTGCGTGTGTGTACGTGTCTGTTGAGAAGGGTGCAGAGTGATGGAGACCTCAGGCTGGTGGGTCTGGCCAGTTGCAAGGTTGTCTCTGTTGCTGTCTAATGTGTAGCCTTGGGCAAGTTACTTAACCCACTGGGAACAGCAGCTTTGTGATCCTAAGGTGGGGCTCATGCCTGGGAACCTCTTCCCTGGACTCAGGCTTTCTTGTCTACCAGCCCCATGCAGGGGATGGGGCCAGGCTGGGTTATAGCTGTAAGACAGGCACGGTCCTGAGCTGCCCACTGGGATTTGTCCTCTACCTGTGAGAGCAGCTGAGGGCTTCTGAGTCTTCTCATGGAGGAGGCTGAGGCTCAGAGAGGGAGTGGCTTCCCCAGCATCTCCCGGCTGGCTGGGTGCAGTAGGACTTCCCAGGTCTGGAGCCAGCAAGCATGAACAGGAGGCGGATGGGGCCCGCATTAGCCAGCACAGTCTTTAAAAAGTACCCTGGCTGTGCCGACGTGGCGGCCTTGGAACATAGGCTCTGCAGTACCTCCAGTCTGAAAGGCCTGGGGACTCTGGTTCTGAAACTGAGCACATTTTGTGAAAGGGCCCCGGAAAAGGTGAATTTCTACAGCTGCTCTTGGCTTGCTCGCTCATTGACCCAGTGGGCACAAGAAATGCACTCTGGTGGGACCAGCGAAGCAGGGTACAGAATCAGGGTGGGGGTGTTGGTGGAAGGAAATTAGTTGATATTCCAAAGTACACGGCAGGGTAATCAGCATGGGAATAAAAATCAGAGTTTCGTTGGACTTCCTTCTACTTTTTTTTTTTTTTTAATGGCTCAGTGATGTTCTGATTTCAAACCAGTGATTGAGAAAGACCAGAATCTCTTCAGTGCTTTCGAGGCCTTTGGGCAGTAGGCTAGGCTCACAGATGGGCCCCAGAGCAGGTGACTTCTCACCCACTGTGCAGCTCCCTCCCTCCTCCCTTTGGCACGGTCTGGGGAATTTGGAAATCTGGGGAATTTTGAAATCGCCCTGTAGCCAGACCCCTTGTGTTTGCTGTCCAGGAGCACTGGGGAGGGAGGTGCTGTGTGGAAAGAACCATCTCCTGATCTTAATCTCTGCTCTGCCACTCTGGGCCCCAGAGCCCCCTTCTCTGTCTGTCCAGCGGGGGAATTGGACTGAATACAGCATCCCCCCCCCCCTTATAGCCTTAATTTCCACGATTCTGGGCCACATTCTGGGCCAGGAGGCACGGAGGAAGGCACAGCATTGGAACCTGGGGCTGCGGTTGGGAGGGGTGGGGAAGGGACTCAGGAGATGTGCATCTGGGAAATTTGGATCTGTCCGTGAAGACTTTGTGGTTCATTCTCATGAAACTCACTTCCTCTCACTGGATTTCTGCCCCGGGGGGAGGGGGGTGGTGGTGGTGGGGTTCAAGGGAAAAAGTAGCTTCTCCTTCTTGGTGACAGAGGCTTTCATTCCAGTCTGCAGTTTTCTCTGTTTCTGTGTCCTTTGCAAGGTAGATAGACCTCCCCCATTCTTCCTAAACACAAAGAAGTGGCATTGCTGCTTATCTGCTCATGGCACCTGGCTTTGCAGGAGATTGGGGGAAGACAAAATCCTTTCCTGCTGAAGGCAGGCATTGGTGAAAAGGCATAGGCCTTGCAATTGGAAACCACGCTCTCCCATGGACTAAGCTGAGTGACCTTGGACCAGTGACATGCCTTCTTGGGACTCAGTTTTCCTGGCTACGATGACAGCACGCCTGCCGTGTTTGATCAGAGGATCAAATGAGGATATGTGGGTGAAAGGCCTGGGGCCGGGGCGGTGTGCACGGTGAGAGGGGCACATGTATAGCGGTTCTCAGAGGACACCACAGTTCATCCCAGGAGCTGTGGGGCCAGTGAAGAAACCGAGTGAGGTCAAGGAAAGACGACTTGAGCCTGGCAAGCTGCTTGCTGGCTTAGTATCTGGGGAGAAAATATGGGGAGAAAAGCAAGTCCTTGCTAGGGGAGGGAGGTGGGAGGAGAAAAGAAAGTCATTGCTTCTGGTTGGGGCGGGGGTGGGGTGGGGGAAGGGGGGGTGGGTGTCGCTGACTCTACCAGGGGTGGGTTCATGCATTCCCTGTGCTCCAGCCTATGTGAAGAGACAGGTTAGTGGGAGAATCTCTTTCCCGCACAGCTTGCTGTGGTGAGCTTAAAAACATGGGGAAAAAAATGTGTCTCTGCTCTTGGAACTTTGAGGGTGATTAAGCAGATACTTGTTTTTTTTTTTTTTTAAAGATGTTATTTATTTATTTGACACTCAAGAGAGACAGTGAGAGAGGGAGGCTGAGGGAGCGGTAGTGGGAGAGGGAGAAGCAGGCTTCCCAAGCCCTGTGGGGGGCTCGATCCCAGGACCCTGGAATCATGACCTGAGCTGAAGGCAGATGCTTAACGACTGAGCCACCCAAGCACCCTAAACAGATAACTTGGAAGCAGGACTTGCATATGAGCAAAATGTTGGTCTCCAACTGTATACCTGAGAAAAGTCAACCAAACCACTTGCTCCCAGCAGGTCCATGTGCAGGGTTCGCCCTCCCCTGGCCTCAGTCTCCCTCTCCCCCTCCCCACTGTCTCTGCTTCTTCTGTGTCTGGGGATAGCCTGCCTTCATTGTCACTCAGGTCTGGACGCACACTAACCTTGGCAAATCACTGAATGTTAAACATCTGGCAAAATACCACATTTCGACAATGGGCCTTTTCTGTATAGATGAGGATAGAGAAGGGCAGTGTCAGATGCTGGAAAACCACTTAAGCAATGACAGTGGAAAGGGGCAGGGTCCAGGATCCTGACTTGAATATGAGGGGTGGTAATGTGGGGGGGCTGCTCCTTAAATAGAAGGTCGTGGGAGGAGGCCCTGTCTGTAGGGCCTGAGTGGGGGGAAGGGGGCTGCTGCCAAACTACCTTGGCATCCTCCCTTTTGTCCTTTCGGTGGATTTTGTTGTAATTAGACAAGTCGTGACAAATATCCCATTGCCCTTTGGGCTGGGGAGTGAGGACTCCTGCCTGGAAACCCAGCCTCGTTCACTGGGGAGTCATAATTAGGCAAGAGAACAGTTCTTGGGCCCTTGATTCAATAAAGACCCTTTTATGATGTTGGTTTTTCCCAGAAAAATAATACCACTTTGCCCCGTTTATTGCATTTAGATGTGTAATCATATTAGAGCGAAACAGCCCGGGGGACCGAAGTTACGCAGTTGGGGTTTTCACCAAAGCCTGTTACCGGGTCTTCAGAGGAAAACCGTGTCCTCAGAAAAAAAGGAAAACGACAAGGAACGTTTTTGAGGATTTTTCTCTCTTGGCATTCAGAGGATATTTTCTTGCATCAGGGTGAGAGGTGGCCCAGGATGAAAACCAGAAAGTGAAACTAACTTGAGTGGCCCTTGTCAGTGCCGGCCCCTGGTTCTCTGCGCAGCCCTGCCTGTGCCCAGGCCATGCGTGCCCAGCATGGTCCCTTCTTGTCGTGCAAATGGTATTCGTCAGATGGGCAGCACGTGCCCCGCTGAGGGCTGGAGGAAGTGCCAGAGAGGATGCCTGTGCCCACTCTCCACCAGGAGTCGTGGTGTCCTAGCACGTCTGCACGCGGTGGCTGGGCTGCGGACGCCCGCGCTCACAGGTGGCAGGGCTTGGCCTGCCCAAGCCCCTCCCCCTGAAGTGTAGTCAGCCCTGACTAAATATAGTCCTGGAGGTCGCAGGCAGCTTTGATTGGTTGGGAGGGTTGGTCTGGCCGCGCCCACGGTCGCTGGCCACGCCCCTCCAGGTGGTTGGCTTTGGTGGGGGAATGCCCTATCCAAGGCGCTCTCTCCAGCGTGCAGACCCTCTTCTGCGCCCACATCCCCTCTCACCTTCTTACCCCAGACGTTTTGTCAGGCTAACCATGTTTCCCAATCCCGCCGTAAAATCCCTCCTAGAAATCTGCCCAGAGCCGGGTTAGGCAGAGCTCATCAGTGGAGCCCAGAACCTCTTTCCCAATTTGGGGTTTAGAAATCTCAGGCGATGAGGAAATTTCTGGGAGTCATTTGTAGGAGTGCTCTGTTAAGAAACAGAGGGTATGACATTTCAGAATGCTGAAACCCTGTTGCATGAAAAGGGGGGAATCCATTTAATTCCAGGACAGCTGATGGGAGTTACTGCTGAAATACTTTTAAGTTATCACCTTTACTGCAGAAACGCTGCATTTCATAGATGATTCCACTGTTTATAGATAATAGGTATTAAAATATTCTTCTGGTATGGCTATTGTAAGGTTTGAGGGTTTTGGTTTTTCAGACTTACTAGACTTTCTGGATGTTTTACACTCTGGACGAAGTGCTATTGAACTATATATACATAATAATAATCATACTGGGTTGTTGGGGGTTTTTTTTACTTTTTTTTTTTTTTTTTTTGCTTCTCCAAAGTAATATAATTAGAACATCTGAAACCAGATTACCTAATTAGTACATTTTTCTAATTAGCCGTTAGGAACTTGGGATGATATAAATTATTGTAGATTTCCAGATGGAACTTTAATGACAGGGAGGTTTGGAGCAAGTACCCACAGAGGGAAAAAATCATCTGTTTTCCGTTTTGGCTATCACCCCCTCACCTGTTCCCCACAAAACACCTCGTGTGCCTTCCCATGTGGCAGCCACAGTGTCCAGACAACAGTTTCGTTTTCCTTATCTCAGGTAAATGGAATTGGAAACATTTCTCATCTATGTCAGTTTCTTCTGACAGTGGAACGGGTCTATGAAGGCAGGGTTCAGATACTACTTTTTGACATTTGTCCGCAGTAATGTTAGTGGCTGATCTTTGAGGAAGAACGTTCTGGTGATCTAGTTCATGTAGTTCGTATTGTCGTATGCCTCCTGAGTGCTCGCTTTTGTGCCTGGTGGCCATGGGGCAGTCTGCGGGGAATGAAGCCAGGACCCAGCTTTTGTCCTTTCTGGCTGTTCTTGGGTGCAGGCTCCCGGTCCTTAGGTGAAATTCCAAATGCAAGAAAACTGCAAACCAAAAGTTTGTTGTTATAACTAATATCGTGGGAAAACCTGACCCACATGGACTTGAGACTATGAGAGTCCCTCTTTCTCTCGGGCAGTGTGAGTATCTGTGGGTTTCACTACAGAGAGATGAGTGTGTTCCATTAGGGGGGCTGCCCTGCTGGGGTGTGGCAAAACAGGCGGTATGTGTACCTCATGGCTTTTTTAAACCCTGGAAAATTCTGAAATATGTATGGTCTGAGGGCTCCAAGGGAGAGTGCGCAGGTCTGAGTCGAAGCCCGGCGGTTGGGTGGGGGGGGTTAGGGCCCCAGCCTTTCTGGGGTGTGTTTCTCCTTCAGCACACCCGAGCAGCAGCAGGCCTCAACGGTCCTCAGAGCCCTTCCCTCGTCAGGCCTCAAACCCCACGGAGGCCCAGAGGTTTTCCTCACTGTTGTATTCTCTGTGGAGCACACTAGGTCCTGAGTGAATACTCACCGGAAGCAGGTGTCAGCGAAGTTTCCCTGTGAGGAGCCAAATAGGGTTGCTCTCTGTGGCAACTCTGCTCTTCTCTTTCGGTGTGAAAGCAGTTGTCGATGCTGCCTGAATGAGTATACCTGTGTTGTAATAGAACTAGATACAGAAACAAGAAGGGGTCTGGGTTGGGCCCCCAGTCTGCCAACCCCTGTACGAAGGATAAAGGCATCTTTAAACGTAGACTCTTCTTTTCCTACGGTTAGCTGAGCTGTCTGCATGCCTTCTCGGCTTCTCTTGTTTCCCTCCCCCGTGGAGTCTCCTTAAAGAGATAAAAGTTGTGGCTCTGATGGACAACTCATGCCTGGCTTTGGCTCTTCCAGAAGGTCTGGAACTGTGGATGAGAGGAGGGCGCCGTCTCCCTGAAGCAGCCTCATTAGCAGCCGTGGGTGTTTGTGTGGCAGATGTGCTCAGGCTGTGGGCCAGCCTTGCCCCTGGGCACTTGGACCTCCACTCGCTGATGAATTTTGGGGGGCGGTGCTGAGCCAACTCCAAGGCACACTGGTCAGTCGGCATTGGGCCAGGCAGGGCTGGAGAGTTTGTGGGGCGGGGGGAGCAGAAGGGTGAGTGTAAGCATTCAGGAGCTGAGGTGTTCTTGGCAAAAGAATTTCTGGCTGAGAGAGATTGGTTATCGTAAACCTAGGGATTCTGATGGATGATTACAGGTCTCCTGGCTTTGTTCATCCCAGCCTGTGGACAGCCGGTAGGGGTGGATGGGGCCCCCACGTCTAGGAGGGCTTTCTCCCACAGCAGAGGCTCCGAGCCATCGAGCCCTCAGGCTTCCATCTCCAGAGCAGCTGTCCTGGAGCTGATGGGGTAGGTGCTGGAAGGAGGGCCTACAGGCCAGCTCCCCAGAGCCGGAGCACCAGCAACCCTCCACCTGGCCTGACCAGCTCACTCTGCTAGGGAAGCTTGGCCCCTGCCTCAAAGCGTGCTTGGCCCCTCCAGGCCCCAGGACAAGCCTGTCTCAGCTGGCCTCCGCCGCAGGCCCCAGTACCCACCGTCTGTGTGCTCAGTAGCTTCTCTGGAGGAGGGCTTCCCCCAAGACATTTCGGGACTCTTGCCTTGTGCCTGACCACTTCCTTCCCTCGTCAGGGTGGGACTGGCACATTTCTTTCTAAAGCAAATTCCAAACAAGGGCTGATAACTCTGCTTGGCTTTTCTTTTTCCTTCCACCATGGTTTTGTGGGTTGCTGGCTATTTTAGGGAAGCCACACTCAGAGAGGAGCCTCCTCACGGTGCAGCGACTCTGGAAGCCTGGATGGCTTTTCACCCCCACCCCCTGGTCATCCATGTGTGACTGGCACAGGCCAGGCTCAGGGAAGGCCCGGGGACCAGGAAGGGGTGAGCTCTGCTGTCCGCCATACCCCTACCACGGCTTGTGGGGGGCAGTCTCTGGCCACGACCTGGGGCAGCCCACCACCCTCACACCGACCTCACCGCATTATTGAACACCTGCATCAGAGACTGCCTGAGTGGGCGGCCTGGAGCGTTGGTGCCCGAGCATCACACAAAGAGCCTGTTTGCAATGTGGACTGGGCCCCTGGGAGCCAACCACGGTGATCCATGCTTGTGACAGGGATGTATGTGGTTTCAGGACTGCGGGCCCAGGGCGGGGGTCAGGAGGTAAAGCCGCTTCGCAAGCATGGGGTCAGGGGGAGCCGGGAGAAAGAAAGAGGCACGGGGGGCAGGAAAGAAAGGTCACCCAGAGGAGGGAAGCTGAGTGGAGAAGAACACAACAGGGGGTGGGTCAGGATGGCTCCCCCCCCATGGAATGTTCTGGGCCAGGCAGAGTTCTAAGCCTTTGACAGGAGTGAACTTCAATCCTGCCAGCCACCCCTGAAACAGGTAGGTACCCCGATCTCGCAGAGGAGCGGACTGAAGCACAGTGGGTTGGAGAGCCCAGCAAAGGTTCTGTGGCCGGGAAGCAGGGCTGGATCTCACCCTCTTGCTCTGTCTCCCACAGAACCAGGGCACCCCAGGTGCCAGGACCCGCTCACACAGAATTTGTGCAAACCTCAGGCTGGGACTTCTGAGCGTGCCAAGCATGGTGCCATCCTGCCATCGAATGGTCCTCAGATGGCTTCAGTCCTCATGTGTGGGTGACAGCTTGGCTTTTGGCAGAGGAGTGTATGGCTGTGATCTTGGTTAGGGCAGAAGGCTGTGGGCGAGAGGACAGTTGTCATAACCTAGTTGGGCGAGGGTGAGACTCTAGCCCGGCGGCTGGGTTTCTGGGCACACTTCCTCTCGGTCTGAACCAGGAAGGACCTGTGGTGTGGGGCAAAGGCTCAACCCTAGTGTCAGGAAGCCCCGAGGTCTGTGCCTGGACCCATGTCCCGGGTGCTCTTCCCAAAGGGGAAGAACTTCCAGGACGTGAGTCTTTGGCAACTTCTAGGGCGATCCTGGCCCAGCCCCTGCCCTCGGGGTCTGAGGGGAAGGGGGAAACTGCTCGGAGAGGATGATACACTTCTGTCAGGAACCTGCTGAGTGCTTTGTATACTTGTTCCCTTCTACCCTCATGCCACCCTGTAAAGTGGGCAGCTTATTCCTGTCCACAGATGAGAAGGCCAAGGCACAGAGAAGCAAGGTAACTTATACACGGTCACATAGCAAGTAAACAGAGCATGGCACCACGTTGCCTTCACCACAGCGGGGCCGCACAGCCCCACTGGTGACAGGCCCCTGAGGGATACGTGCCGTGTCAGGCTGAGTGGGGGGTGGAATTCAGGCTTCAGGGCACAAGTTACCCACTGAGGGGTGGCATTCTGTACCACGAGGTTCAGAGGAGTCAAAAGCCCAGGGTCTGTGGAGGGGGGCTTCTGCTGCCCCAGAGGCCTGCCTAGACTGGGGAGCAGAAGGGCTCATCCCATAAAGAAGGACCATAAACCAGGCTCTTGATTCTGGAAGCCCTTCTCATCCTCCCACAAGAAATGCAATCTGTCACCATCCTCTCCCCTTTCTTCTTGGTCCCTTTCTGACCATCCCTTCACCCCACCAAACCCGTGCTTCCCAGCAGAGCCTGTCAGCTGGTGGATTTGAACCTGAGTACCATCCGGGACTTACCAGCCGTCTTTGCCCATCATAGGCAGTTTTTGTAGGAGTCAGGGACCTGTTGATCAGGCCCACCTGACGCTTTCGCCTCCTCCAGAGCCCACCTCTGAAGAAGGGCTAGAGCGGGGGAAGGCTGGATGGACCCCACAGTGTGCTGTTTGTCGCACACCATACTTCTTGCCTCCCACCAGGGACAGAGCACCACCGGGGACAGGAATGTGGCTGGGAAGCTGGGAGCTGGGTCTCACCCTCTTGCTCTGACCCCCACACACACAAGTTGTGCAAACCTGAGACTGGGGCTTCTGAGCGGGCAAAGCATGGTGCCGTCGTGTTGTCGAATGGTCCAGGTGGCTTCGGTCCTCGTGTGTGGGGGACAGCTTGGGTTTTGCTGGAGGAGTGTATGGCCGTGATCTTAGGGCAGAAGGCGGTGGGCAAGAGGACAATGGTCAAAACCTAGTTGGGTAAGGATTTTCAAGAGCTGACCCTTTGGTTCCTACAGCAGAACTGAAATTCTCTTACTGCCTCTGAAAGGGGAGAGACCGCTGGGAGCTCAGTTCCTCTTGGGCCCATTGTAGAGACATGGTCACCAAGCCCAAAGCTGGAGGGACCAGAGTTCAGATCCCCTCTGACTCTGAGTCTTTTGTCTCTCAGCTGTTCTTCGAGAGGGTTTTAGGAGTCGAGCCACTATGACTCTCCCCAACCTCCACCCCATATCCTCCTCTCTAAGGACCTAGCCTGGCCTCCCAGGAAGTCTGGAGCTGACTCGCCTGCATTCCCCTTGCCACGTCAGGCCTGTGAATTTCCCTTGGCTCGGCAGGAGCTCAGACTCTACAAGATGGGTCTACACCCCACAGGGGAAGACCCTTCTCACAGGTCTTACTGCATTCCCTGCTTCTTGGGACTGCCCTCAGCCACCTGGGATTCTGGTGCATTCTAGTCTCCCGCTCTCTGTGGGCAGAAAGTGCTGGGTTTAGAGCTGGCTCGGGGTGGAGGAAAGGCTGGTCATTCCTGAGCATGCTGTGGGGGCAGTGAGCTGGCCTCACAGAGACTGCCAGCTGCCCTACCCCCCACAGAGCCTTCAGGGGCCAGAGGGCGGTGGGTGGCCCGGGTCTGGTGAGGGGACGCCCTCTCCACCTCGGCTCCCCTGGGCTGGCCTGTGGATTGCTTACTTACCTGGAGAGCGTTCAAGGACAGCAAGAAAAATGAGGGACTTTCAGGGGCAGCTGTGTTTTCTGACTCAGTCATAATGCCCCTAAAAATCCTTATTGTTCTTGCAGTATGCATCAGACAGTGGCCACCAAGCCACCCCTCCTCACCCACCGGGCAGCTCTGGGACAGGAAGGGCTTCCTGGGGTCTGACTGGGACATCCTCCCCTGTCCTCCTAAAATGAGAGCGAATTATTAAAAACAATTCTGTTGGGCCAGTGCCTTGATTTGCATATATTTTTACAATTTCTTTCTTTCTTTCTTTCTTTCTTTCTTTCTTTCTTTCTTTCTTTCTTTCTTTCTTTCTTTTTTTTTTTTTTGTGGTGGCTGAGCATTGAGATAGTCCTGCACAGACTGGAACTCAGGAGAATACAGCATCTCCCCAGTTTGCATGCAGGGAAGGTTCTGGGAGCCTGGCGGCATGTGTGGGGCCCAGGGATGGGCGCCTTAGGGGGCCAGTTACATCAGGAGCGGCAGTGTTGGGCTTGCCAGGATGCTCCGCTCTCTTGGGAAGTTGGAACCGAGTAGGGGCAGGAAATCGTACTATGTTTTAAAAAACAGAGGGAGCCCAGCCCACTCCCTGAGAGCCATTTTGAAAATACGATGCTGGTGGATTCAAAGGGCTTCTCCCCGCCAACCCCTGCTGTGCCCCCACCTGGCTTATTCTTGGCTGGATGTTCTCTGTCCCAGGTACACCTCCTGGGGGCTCCTCACGTCTCAGTAGGTGCCCCCCCTTAAACATTTCAAGCCCACCCCATGGATAGGTTGGCTGAGCCAAGACTTTGTCTTGGGTGGATTTGGGGTTGCTTGCTGGGGGGCTGTCGAGAAGAAATACCAAAATTTGTGACCTGTCCCTCTCAACGCAGGAATGCCAGTTCATAAGAAGGCCCCCAGTTCCCAAAACAGAATCTGCCCCCCTATCCCTGCCGCCACCACCACCCCTAGCTGAGGCCAAGCAGGTGGCCTGCCCGTGCATGGACAGACAGGGAGGTGAACAGGCAGCAAACAGGACTCTGAGCTCCTGGGGTCCACCCCTGAGTTCCTCGCAACCTCACAGGTCAGCAAGGGAAATTAATCCTCTAGGTATTTCTTGGGTTTCCAGGTACAGACTCAACAAGCTCTGGTCACCGGAGAAGATGGCTGTTTGCAGGACCC
Organism: Lontra canadensis; assembly: GCF_010015895.1. NCBI lineage: Eukaryota > Metazoa > Chordata > Mammalia > Carnivora > Mustelidae > Lontra > Lontra canadensis. The sequence continues at coordinate 1,768,087 of NW_022631157.1, forward strand.
TGACCACAAGACTATCCTTCTGGGCAGCCTGGCCCCTTGCTTCTTAGGCTCTGGTCATCTCTCCACACCAGCTGTCCCAGAGGCCATTTTAGACGGCTGGGTTTGCTCAGGAGCCTCAGCGTTCTCTGTCCAGGAGAAGGGACAGCGTCAAGGTAAAGGTTAACGTGAGGTTGGGGGCAGGGTGCAGAGTGATGTTTATGGCTGCGTGGTAAGAGGTGGATGGGGCTTTTGCAAAATGAGATTCTCACCACCTACAGTGGTTGTAGGGTGCTTGGTCATTCCTCATAGCTAACTTCAAAATCAACTGTCCCTCCCTGAGGCCCCTTTGCCCTGCCCTTCCATTCCCTGCCCCCACAAAAACCTCCATATGCTTGAGTGTGTTCCTCTTCCTTTACAACAAAAAGCTTGCCCCCCCCAAGATTTTTTTAAAAGGTCGTACATGAAAAATAAAGCTGAGTCCTATGTCCTCCCCAACTGTACTGCCTTCTACCGTAGAGAATTTCAAAATACAGAAGGCTGAAAAGGCTTATAAAAATGCCCATGCCTAGAGATAATGTCTGCTAATGAAAGAGATCCTTCCAGCACTTTCCCCTATGTGCATACACACCCTCACCCAGTTAGCAGGATTGGGGTTTTTAAAAGGCGTGAGGCTTATAATCCATTTGAGCAATGGCCCTGTGCCTTTGGGAGCCGGAGTCTCTCTTCTTTTTGCCAAGTGGGATGGGCTGATCGCCTGTAGCCAGGAAGCTCTGTGGCAGGTTATTGGAGGCACACGAGGTCTCTCTTCTAAACCAGGATTAATGAAGGTGGTGAGGACGCTGGAGCGGCAGGCTTTGTCCTGATTGATCTCCAAGTGGGCAGCTGCTCTGCTTCTAGACCCTGGTGGCCTTAAGAATCTAGGGAGCCTTTACAAACATCAGTGCCTGTTCCTCCTCCCCAGCAAGGCAGGTTGGACTTGGGTTACCAAGGATGGGGCAGGTTGCACCTAGGGACTGGTATCTGTCTGTCTGCGGTTCTTCTGTTAAGTAGCCAAAGAACTGTCCGGCTCCATGGCCACACGTTAGAGCTGGAAGATTCTTGTGGCTCTGCCTTCAGGGTCTGATCAAGGAGGTGTGACCAGTAGGCAGCACTTTCTCTGTGCTCAGAGGCCTCTTCTGATCCTCATCGAGTAGCACAGAGGCTCACCAGAAGACGCAGCTGGGATGGGGCAGAGCTGGGGTCAGAGCTATAGTTCCGGACTCCCGAGGCGGGTGGTTTCAGTGATAATTACTGATAACGAGCATATGGTCCTAACAGGCGTAGCATGATGCTTACTAATACTTAAGCATTGGGTCGGATGCTACTGTCTCACGGAGGAGGTAGGTGTCTGCACTCCAGGGAGGTTGGCTTCCTGTCCTCAGGTCTTCCTGATGGGAGTGTGCCCCTGGCCAGCCAGGACCCACAGCTGCCGCCATGCAAGCTGCCGTGTGGCCTGGGATCCCAGCTCTGGGCAGGGCAAGACTGAATCCCATTTTCAGAACATACCAGAGGCGTGGCCAAGGTGGAGCAGCTGGGGGGTGAGGCAGAGGCCCCCAGTTCCCTGCTCCTTGCCTGGACAGGGGTGTCTAGGAAGGGGCCGAGCCTACATGGGGCTTGCTTATCTGGACCCTGCTCTGAGCTGGCAGCCCTCAGGGTCAGGACCCCTGCTAGGGGGGTGCCTGAGTCTCCAGAAGGCTGTCCCTGCCCCTCCCTCCTTCCTGCAGAGCTAGTCTCCAGGAGCCTGGCCAGAGGGCCACCTGGGCAGGCTGCCAGTGTGGGGAAGTCATGGGCAGGCACACTGTGAGCTCCAGGAAGCTGTCGGCTGTTCCTGGACCCGTCTGCAGAGCTGGAGGGCCAGCCTGCCTCAAACATGATGGGTGCGGCCAGGAGCTGAGAACACAGCTTTCCCAGAGCCCAGCAGCTCTGGGTCAGGCCCACGGGTTTTCTTGGGCAATGAGGACCTGAGCCTTGGTCACCTCTTCCCTTGTTGGCCTTGGCTCTCTCCTCCCCAGTCAGGCTCTCCCCCTGCCCCCCACCAGCTGTTCTGCAGCAGACCACGCTCTTGGCAATGACATCCATTTAACCTGCTTCCCAGAAAACAGGATGGTTGGGCAGACAGACTCAGCCAGCACCTTGGTGGGAAACAGGGCAGTGGACCTCAGCTCAGGCTTTCCTTGCCCAGGCTTCTTGGGGGACTGGGTTGGGAGATGGCCCTAAGCAGCCTTGGCTTACCTGGGTCAGAAATAACCTTAGTTCAACTCACAGCCTCGAACGATCAGGCTGAGGCCGGAGCTTTGAGCTCCTGGAGCTGGGGAGTGCCAGGGGGTGGGGGGATGGGAGTGGGGTAGTGGGGATAGTCCTTTGCCCTGGAATCTGATCGGGGGCAGCCGTTTACCTCGGGGTCCTGGGTAAAGCCCCCCACTACTGAGTCTGTTGCCTCATTTGGTCAATGGGCATAACAGGGCCCTGTAAACATGTGTCTGAGTGCAAATACGAAGTCGTTGCTCCCTTTCTCACCCCTTCTAGGAGGACTCCAGCAGAGAACCCTGGGAGGTGTCTAGCATGGAGAAGATGCTCTCTTAATGTAGGTGCCGTGCTCAGGAAGTGAGGTTTGATCTCAGTGTGTTGGATTGGTGCCTTCTGTCCTTAGCTCCACAGAGATGACCTTTCCTTCCTCTTCCTCTTCCTCTTCCTCTCTGGCTCTCCTGCCCTGGCTGGACCCTGTAGGGAGGATGGCTCTGGCTTGAGATGCTGCGGTTCCTCTCAGGTCAGGCCCACGGAGACCCAGAGCCCATGGAGGCCTCCTTCCCCTCCTTGACGTTCATCCTGCAAGGCCAGACGCCAACTCCAAGGCGTTCCCTCTGGGCCTGGGCCAGAGAAGCTGTGGCAGAGCTCCTCCTCCTCGCTGGGTGCAGACAGCCCAGCACAGGCAGGAAGGGCCTTCTGTTTGCCATGGCTGGTGGGGAAGAGATTAGTGCTCGCTTTCTGTTTTGACTCTCGTATCGAACTAACAGGCAGGCTGTAACGTCACAGAAAAGCACGCTTGAGCCTTGAATGAGCCTTTCCTAATGCCTGGCCCCTGTAGGGGTGGCTGGAGGTAGGAATGGGCAGTACCACCACCACCTGGGAATGTGGTAAAATGCGACGGCCATCTGTTGGCTTTCCCTACCCAGCGTCTACATCTCTTTCTCCTGATAAATCCCTCTTCCCCTTCCCAGGATCACCTCTCACCCCCTTCAGCTTTAGAGGCAGGCATGGATCCCAGGATGGACACGGAGACTGCCCCTTGGGGGTTTTGCAGCAACTATGGGGAAAGAGGCATTTGTTGTTTGTGCAACCTGAGCCAGGTTGATGGAATGGCTGGTCACCATCCTGTTCTCTACTTGAGGTTGAAGCCAACAAAGAAGAAAAAGCTCAGAGATGGAGAGAATAGGCTGTCTGGATGTCAGTGAGCCCCTGGATCCAGCCATGCCTGAAGCTAACCACACCTCTGGATTAACCTGATTATATGAGCCAATGCATGTCTCTTGCTCAAATCATCCTGAGTTGGGTTTCTGTCTTAGAAAGGGTCCTGATAAATCAGTTCTGAGGTATACTTGACATGCCATAAAACCTACCCATTTTGTTTACCGCCATTGAGATAGAGAACATTTCAAGCTCTGGGACCACCCCTGATCTGCCTTGGTTGTGGAGATTGATTTTGTCTTTTCTAGAATTTCCTATAAATATGATCGTTTAGTGTGTACTCTTTTGCGTCTGGCTTCATTCCGCATGTCTTTGAGATTCACCCATGCTGTGTGCCTTAGTAGTTCATGCCTTACTTCTGAGAAGCCTTCCACCGTGGGGATGTATGAGTTTGTGCAGCCATTTATAAGATGGTGGATAGTCAGGCTGTTCCCAGATTGTGACTGTTATGAATAAAACTGTTTTGAACACTGAACCCAGGTCTTTGTGTAGGCATACGTTTCCATTTTTGTGCCTAGACATCAGTCTCACTTCACAGTTGAGGAGGCCAAGGGTCGGGTAGAATGACTTGTCCAAGGTCACACGGCTGAGGGCTCCTGTGGCTTGCACTGGGAACAGGGCAAGGAGGGCAGTGATGCATCTGGGTGCGCAGGTGTCCTTTAAGAAACGACCTCAGACTGCTTGGGGAGGGGGCGTGTGGAATCACTGCTCAAGAACATCATTGCTGTCATTGCCAGTTGGGATGGTCAGAATGAGTTGTAGCCATGTTGTCTTTATCTTTTCATATCATTTGTTTCCCCTGTGGATTCCGCTGTGTGAGATGATACCTACTAAACAGACTGCATTCGAGAAGCCAGAATCAACTTCCCCAATTATCTGAGCTGATAATCACCCAACAAGCTTGTATGAAGATTGGAGTTGAAAGGCACCAGCCCAGACTGGAGACCGGCTTTTTCTTCTCCTGGTTAGGACCAACAAATCACGAACCCATCCCCGTAGGGGAGGAGGTCAAGTTGGTAAGCCCTGATTTAGTCCAGCCTCTCCTCTCCCAGGTGCTTAGCCAGATCTCTCCCTCCTGGGCTTCTCTCTGCTGAGGTCAGCCCTTGGAGGTCAAGTGTGCATGTTTTGAACTCCACAAGGTTCAGCATCCTAGGGACTCTCAGTCAGCCCTGGGTCCAGCTGTGCCAAAGCCAGATGCACCTCTGGGCCTTCCTCTCCTTTATTGAGCCCCGTACAACTGAAGGAGTACTGGCTCCTATAGCTTAGCTGGGGCTGCACCCTTTGGTGAAGCTTTCCCCAAGTTCTCTGGGCAAAATCAACACACAGCCCGTCCAGTTCACTTCCTGGGGTGGGGTACTGGTGGTGTGGACACTGCTAAGTGCTTCATGTGCATTATCTCCAATCTCTCAACAACCCTAGGGGAGACACTATTATCCACATTTTACTGTGGGGGAAACTGAGGCACGGAGACCTAGGGGTATCATACGCAGAATGCTGGTGCATTGTATGCATTGCATGTGCCTCTACAGAGTCTGTCTGCTCCCTTGCCCACCAGACCCCTGGCTGCGGCTGTTACACACTGAGCTGCCCAGCTGCCTCCCCACTGGCTGACCCACCCAGGGCAAGGGGTCTGGCTCCCGCATGGCCAGCAAAGGGGCTAGAGAGCACACTCCTGGAGCATGGAGGGAGTTCATTCTTAGGAACGTGCTCTGAGCAGTAGGAGGTGGGAGGACAGACCCCTCTCCCTCCTTCCCTCCCTCTGACTATTTGAGGCACGTTTCCCATGTGTGGTCTGGCGTAAAGCAGGGTCCAGCGTAAAGCAGGGACTGTGTGGTTCTCATCACCTCCTGTCGCTTCCCCTCCTCCCCTCTGATCCCATCCCCTCTTTTTTCCCCTCCCTCTTGCTGCCCTGCAGTTCCCTCTGGAAGTCAGCAGTACTCAGTCCCTAGCCAAAGGCTCTGTTTTCTGGGGAGCTCAGGGGGTGTGGCCCCAGGGTCTAAATGGGGCAGGCCGCAGAGAATGTGGGACAAGAGAAAGATGCGTTACAGCATTCCCTGGGGGATGGGGAGTAGGTGGGGAGTCAGGGGGTAGTGGTAGGGGCCAGGGACATTGCCAAATTCATCAGAGCATTCCCCTTTCTCTCCCCCATGCCCTCTACAACCTATTCACTAGGTTTTATCCATCAAATCCTGTCTGACCCACCCCCCGTATTCCAGAGCCCCACTAACCTCTGTCCAGGAGAGTCGAGTCTGTGCTCCCTGATGCCCTACTTGCTAGTAGGTGATGCTTCGAGGTCCTCAGCCTCTCTGAGCCACTTTCCCCTTCTGTAAAATGGGGACAAGAATGGTTTTACCACATAGGACTGCTGAGCGGCTTAACTGACGCTTGGTTTTGTGCCTGGCACGTAGTAGGTGTAGATGCCCTTGTGGATGCTCCCTGTCCAATGTCACCTCTTCCAAGTCCAGCCCTGCTCTCTCAAAAAGGCCTCTCCTCCATTCTCAGTCCCTATTGAGTCTACAGGGCTGTCCCCCACCCCAGTCCCATATCTGTCCCCAGACCCATGCCAATCAGCACATCCCAATACTGACCTGACCTCAAGGATCAGCTCACGTCTGGGAATGAGACCCAAGTCGGAGTGGTCCTTTGTCACAGTGTCCTGGAGTTTTCTGGAACAGTAAGGGAAGAGGTGCTTGCTCTTTGCTGAGATCATTAGCCTGGAGCTATCAAAGGCCATTTTTACTATGTGGCCATTAGAGAATGAGGTCAGAAGGCAGCAGAGCCAAAAGGTGGAGCAGGACACCAAATGTTGAGGATGTCTCTGGAGCTCCTGGATCCAGGCGTGCCAGAAGCTAGTTAACCCCTGGAATTTTTAGGAATTAGCACACAGACGAAATTTCTCTCTCTCTCTCCCCACATCTCCCCCCCCTTTTTTTTTCTTTTTTTTTTTTTTTGCTTAAGCCAGTTCAGGTTGAGTTTCTGTGACTTAAAACTGAAGTGGTCTGGGCTGATGCAGTAAGTTCTGGGTATAATTGCTGCTGTTACTGCAGTTAATATTATAAACGGGCGCCTGGGTGGCTCAGCGGGTTAAGCCTCTGCCTTCGGCTCAGGTCATGGTCCCAGGGTCCTGGGATCGAGCCCCGCATCGGGCTCTCTGCTCCGTGGGGAGCCTGCTTCCCCCTCTCTCTCTGCCTTCCTCTCTGCCTACTTGTGATCTCTGTCTGTCAAATAAATAAAATCTTTAAAAAATACATTATTATTATAAATGCATCACCAGGATGATGCAGGCATGGGGATGCCTAGGCCAGGTTTCCCCAGGGCCCATTGCTGCTCTGCTGCTCTCCACGCATCATACCCTGGATTTTAGCTGCCTGGCCATGGGCTGTATCCCAGGTAAATGGTGTCTGCCACAGGGTAGGTGGGCTAATAGACACCTGTTGCTTGAAAAAAACGAAGTCGGCCCATTGCCCACTGCTGCCTCTATTGTGCCCTGCCTTCCAACCCCCATGCCAGGTACACATTTTGCCCTCTCTGCTTGTCCTTGGCCACCGTCTGAACCCACTGTGGTGTCTGCCAGGAGACCATCTTGGCAACTGAGCTGTTTTCAGTGTCCTCCTGAGGGCCTCATTCATCCCTTTACCGGCTCAGCTAGTGTTTAAAAAAAAAAAAAAACAACCTATCAGAAGTGTCCATTATAGATTCCTATCTCACCTGCTCACGAAAATTAACTTAAAATGCTTTAAGGACCTCACTCTAAGACCAGAAGCCATGAAATGCCTGGAAGAAAACATAGGGAAGAAGCTCCTTGACGTGAGTCTTGGCAATGATTTTTTGGATATTAACACCTAGAGCACCAGCAACAAAATAAAAAATGAACAAGCAGGATTACATCAAAGCAAAAAGCTGCTGGGTAGCAAAAGAATTCATCCACAAGGTGGAAAGCCAACCTACAGAATGGAAAAAATATTTGCAAATCATATCTGATCGGGGGTTACTATCCAAAATATATAAAGAATGCATGCACCTCGAGGGTAAAAAGTCAGGGAGTTTAATTTAAAAAGAAGCAGGGGCTCCTGGGTGGCTCGGTTGGTGAAGCATCTGCCAGCTCAGGTTGTGATCTCGGGGTCCTGGGATCGAGTCCCGCATCAGGCTCCCTGCTTAACCCTCTGCTCCTCCCTCTGCTTGTTCTCTCTCTCAAATAAATAAAGTCTTCAAAATATAAAAATAGGCAAAGGACCCAAAGAGACATTTTTCCAGAGAAGACATACAGATGGTCAACAGGTACATGAACGGTGCTGAACATCACTCCTCATCAGGGAAATGCAAATCAAAACCACAATTAGAAGGGCACCTGAGTGGCTCAGTGGGTTAAGCCTCTGCCTTCGGCTCAGGTCATGATCTCAGAGTCCTGGGATCTAGCCCCACATCGGGCTCCCTGCTCAGCGGAGAGCCTGCTTCCCCCTCTCTCTCTGCTTGCCTCTCTGCCTACTTGTGATCTTGATCTCTCTCTCTGTCAAATAAATAAATAAAATTTAAAAACAAAACAAAAATCACAATTAGATAACAGCCTCACAAGCGGTAACGGATGTTGATGAGGATGTGGGAAAGGTGGATTGTAACTTGACGCAGCCACTGTGGAGAACAGGATGGAGGCTCTTGGAAAGATTGAAAAGAGAAATACCATAGGATCCAGTCATTTCACCACTGGGCATTTACCCAAACAAGACAAAAACTAATTCAAAAGATCTGTGCACCCCTGTGTTCACTGGAATATTATTTACAGTAGCCAAGGTGTGGAAGCAACCAAAGTGTTGGTCAATAGATGAAGGGGTGAGGAACGCATGGTGTATATACACGATGGAACATTACTCGGCCATAAAAAGAATAAAATCTTCCCATTCTTGACAACATGGATGGACCGGGAGGATATTATGCAATGTGAAATAAGTCAGACAGAGAAAGACAAATACCATGATTTCACTTACAGGTCAGATCCAAAACAAAACAAATGAACAAACAACCCAAAAACCAGATGCTTAAATACAGAAAACAAGCTGGTGGTTGCTGAAGGGAGTTAAGGGGGGAGATGGGCAAAATAGGTGAATGAGATTAAGAGGTACAAACTTCTAGTTATAAACTAAATCATGGAGATGTAATTACCGCTGGGGGATTTAGTCAATAGTATTGTAATAATGTTGTATGGTGACTGATGGTGACTACGTTTATCATGGTGGGTTATGAATAATGTACAGGAACATCAAATCACTATGTTGTACACCCAAAACTAATGTAACATTGTCAACTATAGTTCAATAATAACAGTTTTTAAATTTTAATTAGAATGACTCTATGATCCAGCAATTCTGTTTGGGGGAATATATCAGAAGGAAGTGAAAACACTATGTCAAAGGCATATCTGTACCCCCATGTTCATAGCAGCATTATTTAAAATAGCCAAGATGTGAACATAACCTAAGTATCCATTGACTGGTGAGTGGATAAAGGAAATGTTACACACACACACACACACACACACACACACACAATGGATTATCATTAAGCCATAAAAAGAAGGAAATCCTGCCATCTGTGACAAAGTGGGTGAAACTTGAGGGTATTATGCTAAGTGAAATAAATCAGAAAGAAAAAGACAAATACTGTATGATTTCACTTATATGGTGAATCTAAAGACCAAAACTCATAGAAAAAGAGATCAGATTCGTGGTTACCAGAGACACAGGAGGGACTGGGGGATTGGATGAAGGTGTTCAAAAGATACAAACTCCCAGGAATAGATAAGTTTTGGGGATGTAATGATCAATGAGAGGACAATAGTTAACACTGCTGTATGCTGTATCTGAAAGGTAAGAGCAATATGTCCTGAGAGTTCTTGTCATCACAGGGAAAATAACATGCTTTTCTCTTTTTCTTTTTGTATCTGTAGAGAGGATGCATGTAAACTAAACTTACTGTGGTAATCATTTCACAATGTATTTGAGTTAAGTCGGTCTGCTGTACATCTTCAACGTTCACGATGCTGTATGCTAATTATATCTCTTGATGAGAGTGGGGGGTAGGGAGGATGCATCCATTAGGCTGGGTACCGGAGACAGATGCAAAAATGAATAATGCTTTGCCTGCCTTCAGGGAGCTTCTGTGTTAGTGGGGGTGGGGGGTATACGTTGACAATTTGGGTACAGTTAAGTGATGTTTGCCATTTGGATAATTATCTGGTATTCTTCTACAGACCAGATAACGAAACAACTCTGAAGAGCATCTTTTGATTCTAAGCTAAGCTGGAACTCATCAGGTTATTTAAGAAAAGTTGGCAGTGCAGGCAGGGGGCCCTGGGACTCTGGGAGGGTAGAGAAGTGACTCCTACTCTCCAAGCTCTGTACTCAGCCTCCCAAACCAATCTAATAGCTAAACTGGAGTCTGTCCCATTGTTCTGATGGAGAAACAGGCTCAGAGAGGTGAGAAAAAAATCCCTGAGCAGGAATGGGATCTGGACCCAAGTCACTGTGCTGTAGCTGGGCATCTCTGGAGCAGAGCGGAGCGGGGCGGGCGCTTTGGAACTGATTGAGTTCTGGATGCCCCCTGACAGTACAGGTTGTCCGCCTGCTCCAGAAGAACCCTGTATCGGTAACACTGTGGCTCTTCTGCATTCTCTCTTGGGTAACAGCTATTGGTTGCCCTGTCTCCATTTCTCATCCCAACTCCCGGTAGGAGTTGTATGTTGCAGTCGTCCCCACGTCTCCCACAACCCTGGACCCTCTGTCAGCGTCTGGCCCGTGGTAGTCTCAGCACCCTGGGTATCCCCCACATCCCTTCTCCCTTTCTTCCCAGAACAGCCCTGCCCTTCCCCTGGAGAGCTCCTCTTCTACTGCTCTACAGAGCCCTGGGAAAGCTTAACTTCCTGGCAATCAGAGGGTCACATAACCCTGGGCAGGCCAATCAGAATTCAGCATGAGCTGGATTGGTCCAAGGGGTGGACAGCTGAGCCAATCAGAATCCTTCCCTGGAATATTCTGCATTTTCCCCTTGGATCATGAGCTGTATTACCAGAGGCCCTGGTTGGAGCCTGGGAGAATGAGGCCCTGAGTGAGCCAGTGGCCATCAGCCCTTCTGCCTTTCCATTCCTACAACCCCCCCAGAACTTTTAGTTATTATCAAAATAATGTAGGAACATGGTAACAAATCGAACAGTACCAAAGAGCTAATAAAGGAAAGCAGCAGGCTCCTCCCTGTTCTTCCTGCTTCATTCCAGAGGCAAACTATTTGACACATTTCCTTCTGTATTTTTTTCTGATGTTTACTCCATAACTCTAGATACGAAGCTTCTACAGCCATTTCTTGGTTTATAACTTTAGGCTGAATCCACGGATTTCTCCGAAAGGTCTGTAAGAACTGAATTCACTTACACTCCTACCTCCTCCTCCTCCACTGAGGCTTAGAGCACATCTAGTAGGCACCTACTGGTTACCTATATCTAAATTTCTATTTCTTTTGTCCACCTTTAGGCAGTTTATCCTGTCTTGCCAGCCCTTTTTAGAATTAAGGATAAATATGGACATCCCTACCACTCCTCTGCCCATTCACCTGCCACCTTGGTCAGCAATAAGATTTTTTACGTTGTCTGTGGCTTTCCTATTTCCTTCTGCCCCACAATCGAGTTTTTACTGCTTTGCCTACATGTTGACTCAAAGGATCAAAAGCCATGAAACAGCAATTAAATGACGGTAATTGTTAAATCCTGCTTACTGCCAATACCCTCTTAACTGAAGCTCACTAGATTGGGGTTTCTGCTGGTTGTGGCCAGTATGTCCCAACTTACTGAAATTTTGGTGGAACTGGATGAGATCTATGCATGTACCATGGAGACAAAGCTCCTCTGGGGCTGTTTTGTGGACCTGAGACCCGGATGGTACCCACGGCCTGTGCCCAGAAGGGCTCTGTGCTCGGTTTTATGTCCTGCTGTCACCGTCTTGAAATTCATAATCACTTTTTGAACAAAAGTGCTCACAATAATACGGCCAGTCCTGAGCTCATCGCCTTGCTAACAAAAGGCTGAACCTCCTAAGAAACTCTCCTCGGGCAGGCAGGGTCCTTAGGCAAGTCCTGAAGCAGTCATGGGAAACTAAACTAAGACGCTGTGGGCCTGAGCACTGAATGGTGAAGGCAGCCCACCTTGTGAGATCAGCATGGGCTTCTCCAAGCCTCTTCTTACAGAGGGCTGAAAGGTTGGCAAACCTGGGCTGCATGAGGGAAGTGGGACTGTCCACATAGTACAGAGAGCACCAAGGCTGAGTGGTCGGTGCAAGGTCCCATGCTTATAAATGGCAGGTCCTAGATCCAAATCCTGGCCTGATTCCTGGACCCCAGCCTTCTCTGTTCCACCATCTGCCTCCAGAGTAGTGGTGGCATATGAGGTAGCACCCAGGTTTGAGTTCCAGGCCTGCTCCCAATTTGCTGTGTGTCCTTTAGTCAGGGGCTTGCCCTCTCTGGACCATTTACCCCAGGGTCCACTGAGGGAGTGGATAAACTTTAAAAGTTTCTTTTAAATAGAATCACTACATGCCAGATAATAGAAAATAGTATGTTTCTTCTATAGACAGAGTCTAGCTCATAAATGCAGAAGGAATGAAATATACCATTTTGCAGTCCCTAACAAGTTGATTGCTTGAATGGCTGCTAACCTTACAGAAAAAAGAGACTAAGATACCATGTGTCTCTTGATGGAAGAGCTCAACACCATCTAATGAGGTAGTCTTGTCAAAAAAAAAAAAAAAAATCAAACTTGAATCTGATCAGGCCTCTGCTTCTAACTACCAAGTTCCAGGATAGAGGACAGAAGACTACACTGTATCACACCACCGGACAGCAATAAGCAAACTGCCCCAAGACAAACAGCTGGTTTCTTCCCATGAATACCAAAAAATCAAACCAAATTCTAGACCCAAAGAAACTCAAAAACTGATTAACCCACCCATTACAAGATATAGACCTTATTTGGATCAAAATTTAAACTATATTTTTTAAAAAAGCAATTATGAAAAAAAGCAATTATGTAACAGTTGGAAATTTGAACAGGGACTGGGTTTTTGATAACATGAAGACTTTTTGGTGTAACAATGGTGTCGTGATTACGGTGTAGTTTGTAAGGAAGAGCCCTTTTTGAGATACACACTGACATATTTATGGATGAAATGATGTCACATTTGGCATCCTGCTTCAAAATCATCCCAGAAGAGGGGTGTGGCTTGGGGGGGGATGCTCTGGATGAGGCAGGATGGGCTATTGGGTCAATGATTCTTGTAGCTGAGTGATAGGGACGGGAGGATAGGTTATGTTGTCATCTCTGGCTTTACGTATAACCAATTACAGTTTCTACAAGTTTCTTTTCAGTTTTTCAAAAGTTCCTTCAGCCCACAGGAAGGGTCCGTGGGGGCCCCAGCTGAGAGTGGGAGATGGGGGTGTGGAGAAGAGCCACCCCTTTCCTGACTACGGCTGGGGGGCTGATTTAGGGAAACAGTTCTTGTGCCCCCCCGACCCCCTGTGGCCAGGCTGGGCCCTGGGGTGTTGTGGTCGCTAGGCCCAGATGCTGATCTGAAGCGTGGCTTTCCCGGTGTTGGGATGAGCTAACGGAGCAGGACGCTGTAATTATAGATCTCTGGCCCCAGCCCACAAGCCCAGCTCTCCCCTCCCTGGGGGACGCTGGCTCCGCATTCCAGGCACATCTCTAGCCACGTCAAGCCATCTGGCTGCCAGCACAGGGCAGGAGAAGGTGCGGCAGCTGGTGGGAACTTGGGGGCATTCCCAGACACATTTCCCATAACACCCCTGGTGCCCATGGCGTGGCCAGGGCTGGGCGCTGAGGACCCAGAGGGTCATAAGGCCATTCTCAGGTCCACCACCCAGGAGTGCTCCCCCAAGGGAGTGGGTGCCAACCCCCTTGGTGCCCAAAGTGCCTACGTGACCTTGACAAGATGCTTTCCCTCCCTAGGTCTTGGGTTCCCCATCCAACAGAAAGCGGCACAGTGTTTCTCAATGGGCTGTTATTGATCTTCAGGATGGAAGATCCTTCTTAGCCTTCCCAGCCCCCCGCCCATTAAACACCACCCGCAGTCCCTGTCACTACGCCAACCAAAAAACACCCCACGTATTTCCAACCATCCCCGAATCACAAACCACTGTGGGTCTCTTAGGACCTTGCCAAGCCCATGGTTCTGTGCATCTGTGTTTCTGGAGAATTCAGGACAAACTGAGGAAAGGAGGGGTAGACATCGTTATGCAGCTGACAGTCTTGTGGGGAGCTGGTCTTTGGATGGGTCTTAAAGTATAAGTAGGAGTTTGCTAGGTGAGCAAGAAGGTATGGGGACTGGGCCAGGGGGACCCAGAGGCTTCTAGGTGGAAGGGTTGGCCTGGGTGTGGCCTAGAGATATGGAAGAGCCTGTAGTGTCTAGAGAAGTACAGAAGGTTCCTGGGGCCCCAAGCTTTGTCCTCTGTGGAGAAACCAGGCAGCAGAGGTGGGACATTGACTGTGGGCCACAGGAAATCAGCCAGGAGCTTCCTATGGGGCAGGAACAGGTTTTATCCACCACAGTCCCTCTAGACTATGAGATCCCCACACCTATGCACGAGTCAGGAGAACGTCTCCGTCTTCCTAGGAAGAACCCATGCGTCAGAAGTGCAAAGAATGCAGGTCTGCAGCTGGGATCTCCTGCCTCAGTGGTCCCAGGGAGGGAGGGTTGGGAGAGACTGGGAGGTGACAGTGAGGGAGGAGGATGCTCAAGCTCCTCAGATCACTGAAGAGGTCTGCGTGTCTGCGCAAGAGTGTGTGTATGAGTAGGTGAACAAGCATGTGAGTGTGTACGCGGACCCTTAAGAAAACAAAACCACATTCCATAAATTAGATTGTATCCAGGCTCTTGCAGGGGACAACTGGAGTGGAGGACCCTCTGGATCCCTCTGGATGGGGGGAGCTGGCAGACCTCTCAGAGCAGGTGGCACTCGAGCAGAGAACTGACAGTGGACATTTCCTGGGCCTGGGCGATCAAAAGCACTCTCCTTCCTAGCAGGATTTTGGGGGATGGCCTCTCCCCGCTGGACAGAGCCTACCAGGCTCCCTCTGCCCTCCCCTAGCCACAGGGGGACAGCGGACCCAGTGTGGCCAGGGAGAACTTCCTTCTGATTCAAGCAGAGTGCAAAGGGCCAAAGACCCCCGCCGCCTCCTGCCGGTCCTTCCACTTGGCCCTCTGGAGTGGTCTCGGTTCTTGCCCCTTCCCACAGCCTGGTTTTCTGAGCCTGTGTGGATGTGCCCATCTCTGTGGGTTGGGTTTGGGCTTTGAAAATAGCAAAAGCCAGAACAGGAGTGCGAGGGGAACCGATGAGGCACACACAGGAGGTTTGCCAGGAGTCCTCCCCTCCTGTTATACTTTGGGAAGGGGGTGCCGAGGCCACTGTGCTTCCCGGAGCCGGCCCCTCAGCCTGGCACACACCCATGTGCGCACACACTCAGGCGCCCTGGCGGGCCTTGTGGGGAGGAAATGCCAGCTGCATGTCTTTCAGGCTCCTTCAGCCTCCCAAGAGACTCCCCTCCGCTCTGACACTTCCTCTGAGCCATGTCGGAGAGCAGGCCTGGTTGCCTGGGCGGGCCTCCGGCGGGGGCCTGTGACTCAGGGCTCAGTCAGGCGGAGGCAGGATGTCAGCGCCATTCACTGGGCCACGAGGAATCTCTCTGCTATTTATAGGCAGCGCAACTGCTGGCCCAGCCTGGCAGGGAAGAGGCAGCCTCTGCCACAGGGGTGTGGGGGGAGTGGGAGTATCAAGTCCAGGATTAGGAGGAAGCCAGGCCTCACCACCCCCTCCATCTGCCTCAAGGGGCTCCAGATTAGGAGTGAACTGGACTAGTCATTCCACTCCAGAATAGTCGAGGCAGGGGGCAGGCCAGGACAGTGAGCCCAGAGCCTGCAGGAACCACTAAGGGAGCACGCCTGAGGTGACAGACACTTGGGTGGCGTGGCCTGTGGTGGCCTTGGAAGGGTGGGCCTCGTGGGAAGGGGTCAGGCGGAGGTAGTACCCAGAGGCCAGGAGTCCTGAAGTTCGGCCCCAGAGAACGCACCCTATGCATCCTGTATTCGGGTCCCAACTTGCTTTGTCTGTCAAAGACCCCCAATCCCACCTACAATCTTGTCCAGTGGTCAGGATGGCTCTTTATTCTTAAGAAAGCTGAAATCTGATACCTGCTAGGAGCCAGGCCCTGCCACATATATTCCCTTGTTCAGTCACACAAAGCCTGGTAACACAGGTATCAATAAACCAACTTAACAGAAGTCAAAACTGAGGCTCAGCCTGTTTGTTTTAAGATTTTATTGATTTGACAGAGAGAGACAACAAAAGAGGGAACACAAGAAAAGGCAGCGGGAGAGGGAGAAGCAGGATTCCCACCGATCAGCGAGCCCGATGTGGGGCTTGATCCCAGGACCCCAGGATCATGACCTGAGCCGAAGGCAGACACTTAGTGACTGAGCCACCCAGGCACCCCGAGGCTCAGCTTGGTTACGTAGTTGTCTGGTTTGGTGCATGCGCAGAAAAGTGCCCCGTAGGTACCGGTGTGCTAAAGGGAGCTACACCCCCCCGTCACAGGGTGCTGTGAGGACTGAATGAGCTCACATTGGCTGTTACCGGTCACCATCTCTTTACGGAGCGCCCATCCACATGGCTTACTTTGTCCCTGGCTCAGCTTTGCGTCTCTGATCACATTGCAATATTCACGTGTCACATGTTCGTCCGTCACCTGCACTGGGCAGGGTGAGGAAAGCGTCTTGCTTCCCCTGTGACCGCAGCCCCCAGCTCAGAGCCTCGAACAGGAGCAGTTGCTCTTCGGCCCGCCCCGGCTCAAGGACCGTCAGAGCTCCCCTACCCTCTGCCCCTGAGGCAGCACCCCAGCCACGTGGGGTCTGTGTGCCCCGCAGACATGCAAAAACTGGAAGGACCACAGCTTCCAGAGGGGCAGTGGGACGGGGAGCCAGGCTCCAAGCTCCAGGCCTTTTGTCCTCCTGTGCTCCTTGTGAGATCCAATTTCCTGAACACGAGGCCCTGCCAGCGGAGGCTCTTCACCCTTCCTTCCACTCCATGCACATCGCCTCCTAAGAGGATCAGCAAAGCTCAGGGTCTTCTCTGGGTCTTGCAAATTTTGCAACCTCTGACCATCTCCAAAAGCATCTCTTCCCAGGACACAATGAGGGCATATGGGAGGGATTAGGGCTGGGAGTGGAGCGGGAGGCTTGGTTCTGAGACTCCCTGAGGGACTTAGGAGGAGTTCATGTAAAGGGAAAGGGGGCCCGAGGGGTGAAGATCTTGGGGAGGGGAGGTCGCCTACAAGAATGCGGATAGAGGGGCGCCTGGGTAGCTCAGTGGGTTAAGCCTCTGCCTTCACCTCAGGTCATGATCTCAGGTTCCTGGGATCGAGCCCCGCATCGGGCTCCCTGCTCAGTGGGGAGCCTGCTTCCCCCTTTCTCTCTGCCTGACTCTCTGCCTACTTGTGATCTCTGTCTGTCAAATAAATAAATAAAATCTAAAAAAAAGAAAAAAAAAGAATGCGGACAGAAGAATGGAGCGCCTGGGTGGCTTAGTCAGGTTCGGCTCAGGTCATCATCTCAGGGTCGTGAGATGGAGCCCCACGACAGGCTCTATCTACTCTGTTCGTGGAGCCTGTTTGCGATTCTCTCCCTCTCCCTCTCCCTCCCCACTCTGTCCCTCCTCCTGCTTGCAGGGGTGCACTCTCTCTCAAATAAATATGATCTTAAGGAAAAAAAAAAAGAATACGGAAGAAGCTCCAGGTGGCTGAAGGCCTGAGGCGTGGAGTCCCGGGGTGCGGTGGTGGGTAGTAGGAGGCTGATCACCAGGCCCTGAGGTCAGGCGAAGATTCCTTCTGAACACAACACTGGAAACACAACACTGGAACCCATCAAGGTTGTCTGGCAGGTGCCGTCTAGAAAACTCCTTCTGGCCGCAGTGGGTAAAGGGGCTGGAGGGCCAATTAGGACCAATTAGACACCACTGAGCCTTCGTGGTGAGAGATGAACTTGGGATAGAGTGGAAACACGGGATGGATGGGAGGGGAAGACTGGGATAGAGCTATGATGTGGCTTTGACCAGCCTCCCCGAGGCCCGCCCTCACTGATGAAGGTTGGGGTGACCAGGGTGGGGAGAGGAGAAGGCCCAGGAGACCCTGTCACCCGCGCCAGCTGGATGGGTGCAGAAATGACATCATTTTCGTGTACTTAACACAAGGTAAACAGGGGTGAAAAAACCCAAGCACTCATTATCTAACTTGGTCGCTGGTGGCTGGCTCCTTAACAACCTGTTTCCTGGGATTCTGCAGGCCTCAAGGGGAGTGGGGGGCACCGGGCGGAGGGGTTTCCCTTCCCTGTGCATGGTGAGTGTGACACTGGCCCCTTTCCCTGGGCCTTTTCCTTGAGTCATTCTCTCCATGTTCATGGAGCTCAGAGCCCGCTGAAGGCCAGGCACCTGGCTGGCAACTGGGGCATGGCAGAGAGCAGAAACAAGTGTGCTCGGGGGGCAGGGAGGGGATTTGATTTTAGCAACCAGGTGGGCTTGGGACCCTCCAAGGAAGGAAGTGGGGAGACCAGTGGGGAGGTTGTCATAAGCATTCCAGCATAAGCTGGACACATCCTAAAAGACACCTTGCAGATCATTCAGTCTGAACTCTCGATTCTACGATGGGTAAACTGAGGCCCAGAGATGTCAGAGGATGTATCTAGAGTCATATACTGGGCAAGAAGCAGGGGCAAGACTGAAACTTAGGTATTCTGATGTCAGTGCTTCTTTCTGACAAATCCACTGAGAACTGGCTGACTTCAGAAGAGGAAGAAAGAAAAACAGCAAAGCTTATAGTCTGGCCTTCCCTAAGCTCTCACCATCTGACCACACACTGGTGTGGGCTTTCCAGAAGGTCAGAGAGAGAAATGTTTTTTTGCTGGGTGGGTCCCAAGTGCTTTCCCTTTGTCCCTGGAACCCACCCCACAATCCAATCAGATCTTCCTCCTTGCGGAAAGAGCCAAAGTCTGACCAACAGTGGCCATGCAGCCTCAGGGGAATGGGCTGTGGGCCAGCACGGGGAGCACCTGGCCCCTCTCCATCCTCCCTTCATAAAAAGCCTCAGTGAGGGACAATTTCCCAAGTCCCTGCAGGCCACCTACACTCAGGGGGCTCTGGGCTTTCCCTTGCAAAGCAAACCACACCCACCTACTCCCCCCCAAAATCTGGTAAGTTTTATTCTTTGCCTTAAACAACAGCAGTATTTCCTTTTCTTAGTGTCAGGTGAGTGAAACAGACAGCATGGAGAAAAGCTGGAGCACTAGCCCTGTGATTTGGACAGATCCCTAGTTCCCCTGGGCTCCAGGGTCCCTATCTGTATTGAAACCTAAAGGTCCCTAAACTTCACTCATTTGTGAGTGTGAATAACTACTTAATATTAATGCCCAAGCCTACTAAGTCCAAGCTCCCCCTTCTCCCAGCAGTGCTTTCTGGGGGCATCATGCCTGTCCTTTGAGGTTACACGGTAGGGCCCCCAAAAGGTGGCCACACCCTAACCCCTAGAATTTCCTGGGAATACGTTATAATACACGGCAAAAGGGGCTTTGAAGGCATGATCAGATTAGGGGTCCTGAGACGGGGAGATGATCTTGCATTATCTAGTGGGCCCAATGCAGTCACAAGGGCCCCCATCGGAGGGGACAGAAGTGTCAGAATCAGAGACGACAATGTAGGGACAGAAGCAGAGGAGACAAGGCCAAGGTCCGAGTGATCCAAGGGAGGGGCCAGAAGCTGGAAAAGGCAAGTGGATGGATCCTCCTCCAGAGCCCGCCGGCCGAAGAAACGCAGCCTGGCCGGAAACTTGATTTTAGAGGACTTCTGACCTCCAGAGTGCGAGAGAGAAAGACCTACCGTTGTAAGCTAAGTTTACAGGAGCTTGTTACAGCAGCAATAGGAGACTGACATGCAGAACCAAACTCCCGTGGACGGACGGCCACTCCTATTCCTCCTAGAGCACCCTGCCTGTCCTCCTCTGCCCCTTCTGCTGGGCCACTACCTCGTCCTTGGTGGCTCCAAGTCAGCCAGCAGTCTCTCCAGGGGCTCCCCGCTGGTGCCCCAAAGCCTGGAGGTCTCTGCCTGTTCACCCCAGCAGCAAACATCTGCAATCTTCATGGAGCCGCGCTCGTTTGCTCCTCTCCCGGCTCTCAAGGATCACAGGTCCACACCTGCTCTCTCCACCGAGCACAGAGCCACCCCACGCTGGAGCAGCAGCCACAAGACAGATGGGACCAGCCTCACCAATAATACTTCAGGTGGTCTCTGAGTGGGGCTCCTTACACCAGAAGTCCCTCACTTATTCATGAATTCTTCTCAAGAACCCCCATTCTCCACCCTACCCCTCATCTCCAGGATCACCATTCTCTGTACGAATGCCTCCAGATGTGTATGTGGTTCAAGGGTTAGGTGTTTCTTCCCCCACACAAAGCAGGTGACCCATATAGATACATGGTAGGCGGTTGCTGGGGGGGCATGGCAGTGCCGAACTCCATATGCCATGAATCGACCAGGTATTAGGTTCAAGGGCATGACATAACCTGTCTATGTAGCTTGTAAGCTGGGTATATCTGTCTGCTTATGAGACCTCCCACTACCTCCTGGCTTGGGGTCTGGATGTCCCCCAGCCCCTCCCTGCCTCCAGGTCCCTTCCCTACCTCTTTCTCACTGGTGGCATTAATTGAGACTTTTACAACTTTCATTTAGTTATGCAAGTGACAGATGTTCTCTGAAGAAAACAGTTAAGCAAAAAACAAGACAAAAGCAGGCCGGAATAACCTAAGTGTCCAGCAACGAATGAATGGATGGTGAATGGACAGAGATATATACACAATGGAATATTATTTGCCCATAAAAAAGAAGGAAATCCTGCCGTTTGCAACAACATGGATGGATGGACCTTGAGGGTACTTTGCTAAGTGAAGTCAGTCAGACAGCGAAAGACAAATACAGTATGAGCTCACTTATATACGGAATCTTAAAACATAAATAAATAAAACAACACACCACAAATGAACAAAAAACCAAACTCATAGAAAAAGAGACGAGATTTTGGTTGCCAGAGACGGGGAGTGGCGGGTGGGGAGGGTTGGATGACAGTGATCAAAAGGCACCAACTTCGGTTCTGAGATGACTAAGGACTGGGGGCGTAATGCACAGCACGGCGACTCCAGGTCACACTGCCGCATGGTGTATCTCAAAGCTAAGAGAGTGAATCCTAAGAGTTCTCATCACACAGGAAAAAAAAAAAAAACCACCATTTTTTCTTTTTTCTTTTTGTATCATATGAGATGAGGGATGTTAACTAGACTTAAATCCACGATAGTGATCACTTCCCAGTACATGTAAGTCAACTCATGCTGCTATACACTTTCAACTTCTACAGCACTATATGTCAGTTCTAGCTTAATAAACTGGGAAAAAAAATTAAGCAAGGTATTTTCAATGTGTTTGGATAAATGCAGAAAAAATAAGCAAATAAAAATGGTCTCTAATCCCACTAGATAGAGACAACAATCCAGTAACCCAGGGCACATGGGTGGCTCAGATGGTTGGGTGTCTGCCTTCGGCTCAGGTCATGATTCCAGGGTCCTGGAATCGAGCCCCGTGTCTGGTTTCCTGCTCCTATATTAAGCCTGCTTCTCCCTCTCCCTCTGCCACTCCCCCTGCTTGTGCTCTCTCACTGTCAAATAAATAAATAAAATCTTTAAAAATTTTAAAAAAATAATCCCATAATCCACTGCTGACATTTTGGTGTGTATCTGATGTATACACTGATATATATCTCTCTCTTAACACTCCTGGAATATTATTTGTTTGTTTTAACACAGTCATGATCGTATCAAATGTGCCACTCTAACACAGGCTGTTTTCTCACCCAACAAAGGCGTGATGAGCTGCTTTCTGGGTCGATGGACACATGTCTGCAGCACCATTTTTCATGGGCATATGGTATTTGCCTGAGTCAATGTGCTATTTTATATTAAGTCTATTGTTGGACAGTTATGTTTCCCATTTCTCAAAGCTGTAAACAATGTTGTCTTGTAAATACTTCTTGGCCCACTTTTTCATCTATTTTGGGAGGCTGAATTCCTAGAGGTGAAATTACTGGGTCAGAGGGTGTGTGCATTTTTAAGGTTTTTGGTGCATATTTGTGGCCTGCTCTTAATTCCAGATTTCCTGCTCTGGATTTGCCACCCAGTTTAGTATTAGCTCAAGGACAGATAAATTGAGGTGGTAAATCTGCTCTTTGTAATTCTGCAGGCTATGTCTCACCATGAATATGTATGACTGAAAAAAATTAACCCCAGTTTCCATTTTTAAAATGCCAAGCATATTCTCACCCTGATGTTCCAGTGAACCTGGGTCTTCCTAGTAGTAATGGGCATGGGATTAAATGCTGCTTTTCCCTCCTAGACTAAGAAGATCCTAGTTAGGCCAAAGACAGTGTCATTTCCCTGAACCTCAATTTACTCATCTGTAAAATGGAGATATGAACTGTACTTGGCAGCATTTTCATGGGGGGAGAAAGGAACCCCGCTCGGTGTCTGACACACAGTGAAACCTCACCATTTTGCTTCTGTCCTACACAGCTCGGGCCCTGGTGTCATGCAGTGGGGTCTTCTGGCCCGCATGTTGATACTGGATGGTTGGGTCCTTCTAGCCCCTGCTCCTGACAATCTCTGCCCACATTTCCAGCTTGTCTCGCTCAAGGACAGCCCCCCAGATTCGCTCTACCTTAAAAAGCCCTTGAGCTCTCAGAAGGACAACGACACAAGAGAACAGAACATTAGAGAAAATTGCTTGTCTAAAATAGACAAATAATTTTCATTTCATCCTTACCTCCGCGTTCTACTTTATCTGTCCCTTTGCTGTCCCTTTTTCTACATAAACCAGGCATGAGGGCGATATTATTCTTATAAATTCTTGAGATGGATTACATAATAATCTAGACTGGAACTTCAAAAGAAAGCAAATGCATGGGAAAAGGACAGAAGCCTTTGCAACTATTTAAAGAGACAAAGCCCAGATCACCCCTGGCCCCCTGACCCTCAGTTGCTACCTGGCCTCATTCTTAGGCTTTCCAAAGAGAGTCCTAGCTGAATCAGTTCAGAGCTGTCTGGCCTAACTTCCTAAGTGATCAGAATTCCCTGGGAGGTTTGTGAAAATGCAGATTCCCGGGCCCCAGGACAGCTCTCTTGAGTCAGATTCTCCAGGGGAAAGAACCTATATATTTACAATATACATCATACATTTAACAAGTGGCCCCAGGTAATTTTTAACATCAGGAAAAATAATAAACACGCTATCACAGAGGGAGAAAATGTTCATAGCTTTCAACCTTGGTGGCAAATTACATTCTCCTGGGGACCTTTAAAAGCGCAACACCCAGTTAAATCAGAATCCTGATCGTCTTGAGAACCCCGTACAGTGGCCAATGGGAAAACCTCTGACTACACGGGAGCCAAGAGTCCAGGGTTCTGGCACTGGCTTTGCCACTAACTCATTGGGTGGCATCCCTAGTCCCCAGCTGCCACATATGCAAAAGGAGGGACCTGGGTGAGCCCAGTGGGAAAATGTTTTGTCCTGTGTGTCAGCCAGACTAATGGGGAGTGGCTGTGTCCCAAGATAGAAGATTCTGGGGTTGGAGCTGGGCTAAACAGGAAAGTGCCTTAATTGATTAATGATGTCTACCGTGGGTGCAGACAGAGGGCGTCAGGGCTTGCTATCCCTGGACTAGTTCCCCTCTAAGCTTCAATGACATAATGATAACAGCACCACATGTGTTATATTGAGGAATTGAGATAATCTATGCAAAAAACGACCTTGTAGCCTGCAGAGTGCCATACAGATGGTAGTTATTATAGTAATAATTATTACTTTAGTTCAAGGATGTTATTTCTTCAACACTTGGAAGGCAGGGTCCTGAGCTGCAAGGAGGAGCCTGCCTCGGCCAGGGCAGGTTGAGGAGGGGTGCCTGGGTCAGAACGCACTCTTGAATTGGGAATCACGTGGGATTACAGTAATGGATCGCCGAACTCATCAGGGAGTTCAAAGCCCGAATGCTTTTTTTTTTCCAACCTGACTGAGAAGTGTAATAGTAGAGGGAAGACAATAAGGAGGGTTCTGGATTCCAAAGAAATCTCTGCCCCAACCAGAGCCTACTGACCATATCATCTTTCTACAAAGGGTGATGTTTAAAGTCCCTATCCACCTATCCCGCCATCTACCCATCCACCCATCTCTCCACCCATCCTTTTTTTTTTTTAAGATTTTATTTATTTATTTGAGAGAGAGACAGTGAGAGAGAACATGAGCAAGGAGAAGGTCAGAGGGAGAAGGAGACTCTCCGTGGAGCTGGGAGCCCAATGCGGGACTCAATCCCAGGACCCCGGGATCATGACCTGAGCCGAAGGCAGTCATCCAACCAACTGAGCCACCCAGGCGTCCCTCCACCCATCCTTCTACTCATCCATTTGTGCATCCATCCATTTATGGACCTATATTTATTGAGAATTTACCATGTAGCTGACATGTTCTTGGTTCTGGTTGGGGCTGCTGTGTCACACAACTCAAGGGGACAGCATCACTAGGGTGTTCACATAGATATCACACAGATATTTGTATAGATCTACTGGACACAGAAGTGAATAAGACAGACAAGGTCTTTGTTGGCATGGATCTTTCATTCTGGGGGGGGGCGGGAACAGACAATAAAGAAGAAAAATAAATCGAAGAAGATCATGTCATATAGTGACGTGGGCTAAGAAGAAACCAAATCTGGGTTATGTGATAGACAGTGACAAGTATGGGACAGAATGGGTGACTAATTTGGATCTAGTGACCAGGAAAAGTGATATTTTGAATAAAGGCCTGAATGACATATTGGGCAATGGGAATAGCAAGTGCAAAGGTCCTGAGGTGGGAAAGTTCTAGAAACCAAAAGAAGGCCAGTGTGGCTAGAGATCAGTGTGTAATGGGGAGAGTGGTAAGAGAAAATTAATTTTTGGCATATGCAACTGGGTGAAAAGTTGATGCCATTTATTGAGATGGAGAAGACTGACGAGTGGGGGGACAGGTGGACAAGGGAGTGAATCAAGAGATCTATTTTGGCCATGTTACTGTTGAGGTGCATATCAGACATTCAAGTGGAGGTACTGAGTAGGGTTGGACTTTTGAACACAGAGGTCAAAATGGAGGCATGAATTTGGGAGTTGTGGTAGATATGGGGGTTGCTTGTTTAATACCCATACCCATTTTACATGCTAGCTACCCTAATTTATGTTTCTGTGTCCATATCTCCCATGTGCTTGGGGGGATAACTCCACCCCTGCACTAGGAGTGGGATGTAGAGCTCAAGTCTAAGCCAATTATATACCCCATCCTCTGGTCATGTAACTGGTTCAGGAATGGGCATCTGAGTCCATCTGAGGCTGCAGACAAGTGTTAGTTCTCTAGCTCTTTCTAGAACACTCTGGAAGAACCTCTTCTTCCTCCTGGACATGAAGAATCTGGAAGTCATTGGCAGCCATCTTGCAACCATGAAGGGAAGCCAGGATTACAATTAGGTTGATACAATGGAAAGCAGAGCAGAAAGACAAGGGAAAAAGAAAAGGTAAACCTTCTGACATCAAGTCACTGGAGCCCATCTCAGTTTTATTAGACAAGAAATGCACCCAATCATCTAAGCCAAATTGGATTGAAGTCTCTGTTATTCGCAGCTGAACACAACCCAACTCATAATGGCCACAGGGCTAGATGTCATGTGGGGAATACATGGGGGAGAGTGTGGGTGAACCAGGAAGGCAGGTGGACCAGAGGCAGGCTACTGAAACTTTTCCAAAGCAGGGTGTGATCCCTGAATGTGGCAATCCTGGGAGTTTTCCTGTGTAAAGTCTGGATCTCTTTTTTGGAGAGAAAGTAAATGCACTAAAAAACCCCCAAAGATAAAAACCACACAAGCCTTTGTGCCACAGAAGCTAGATTTAAGCAACCTCTGCCATTTGCCATCCGTGTGAGTTTGGACAACTCATTCTACCCTCTGAGCCTCCATTCCTGCACCTGGGAGAAGGAGGTCATAATACCCACATTGAAGGGCTGTATGAAGGTTACTGGTATGAAGAGTGTGCCGGATCATGCCAGGTGACACTTTCTGTCCCTCCCTTGTGCCTTCTCTTTGGTTGGAGAAGCTATGCTCTCTCAAAGCATTGTGAAGCTGAGTCATTTTACTGTAAAACTAAAAATTTTAAGTGCTCCCTCCAATACCCTGATTCCAGAGAAGCCAGTGATCACCAGCCAAATTTGTTCCTGCTTTTCATGCATCTACCACATCTTAGCATGAAAAGAGATGCTGTAATCAGGGAAGAAGGAAGCATCCAGTCTGGTGGGTGCTAAATCATGACACACGTGGAACAGGGAGGAAAGGCTGCTTCTTACAGGGGTCACCCTGATACGATGACCCATCCTCAGAGGTCATGGAGACTATAGCCCCAAGGGTGAGAAACAGATTTTTCTGGAACTGGAATGTAACTACTGGAGACTGAGGCATCACTGGAGGCCAGGATGATGGTTACAGACAGGTTAAGCTTCCCTAACCCCAAACCCGAAAGGAGAGACAGTGAGGTCCTCCTAAGCCATTGCCATACATCTTATAGAACAGAAAAACATTTCTTGGCTGGGTCCAAGTCCCAGCTCTGCTACTGACTAGCTGTGTGACCTGAGCCAGTCACTCGATGCACCTGTACTTCTATTCTTTCATGTGTAAAAGGGAAAACTGGGAGACTAACAATTGTTTCTTATGCACTCACATATCGCTGGCAGGAATGGAAAAATGGTAACTCCTACGGAGGGGAATTTGGTAATACCTAGTAAAATCACATACACAACTACACTTTGCCCCAGCAATTCCATTTTTAGGAATCTAGCCCAAAACCCCACCAGCAAAAATTCAAAAGATATATGCCCCAAGTTACTTGCTGTGGAATGATTTACAGTAGCAAAAGACTGGAAACAATGCAACTGCCCATTGTCTGGGGACTGGTTGAATAAATTATGTATGGTCCATCCATACAATGGAGTTCTACACAGCAGCTAAAAGGCATGAGGACTACTTCGATGTACTGGTTAGGGGCTGGTCTCCCAGATGCGATGTGAAGTGAAAAAAGAGAGAAGTGTGTTTGGTATACAATCATGTATCTAAGAAAGGAGGGAGACTGTGTATCTGGTGTTAGAAAGTGGTTCCGTTTCAGTCTTTTGCATATAGCTGTCCAGTTTTCCTAAGACCATTTGTAGAAGAAACTGTGTATTTTTGCTTCCTTTCTTGCAGATTAATTGACATACAAGCGTGGGTTTATTTCTGGATTCTCAGTTCTATTCCACTGATTTGTTTTTGTGCCAATACCATACTATAGCTTTGTAGTAAATCTTGTATGTAATGTTTGTTCCCAGTATGCTCATATATCCCCAGCAGGAATGCAACACACACACACACACACACACACACACACACACACACACAGTTTTTTTAGTTGGGAGGATAACCAATGAATTTTTTGAATGATTACCTATGGGCGGGGGGCAAAGAGTCTAGATTTCTCTAAACGTGGTTCAGAATATCATTCCCTCTCTTTTTGTGTACGTTTGGAATCTTCCATAATACAAGATATTTTTTTAGAGGCTTCATTTAGTTGAGAGAGAAAGAGTGAGTGAGAGAGAGAGAGTGAGTGAGCAGGGGGGAAGGTAGAGGGAGAAACAGACTCCCTGTTGAGTAGGGAGCCCTATGTGGGGTTTGATCCCAGGATTCTGGGATCATGACATAAGCTGAAGGCAGATGCTTAACTGACTGAGCCATCCAGCCGCCCCTACAATATATTTTTAAGATACTTGTTTCTTTGACCTCCCACTAACCAACAGAAACACTGGCATGGTACAGAACCACCAACTACATGGGCTTATCTCAGCCTTTTTTTTTTTTTTTAAGGTTTTATTTATTTATTTGACAGACAGAGATCACAAGCAGGCCGAGAGGCAGGCAGAGAGAGAGGAGAAAGCAGGCTCCACTCGGAGCAAAGAGCCCAATGTGGGCCTCGATCCCAGGACCCTGGGATCATGACCTGAGCTGAAGGCAGAGGCTTTAACCCACTGAGCCACCCGGGCGCCCCTTATCTCAGCCTTTTATGTTAGAAGCAATAAGCCTTTTCTTGATTAAGTGACTAACTGAATGTTTTGCATCCCTGCATCCTGAAGCCTAGCCCACTCTATGTAATACACAATTCTGCCATTTCTCTTCTAAGTCTTGGCTTGACCTTTGCCTCCTGGCCTTTCCCCTCTAGTCTTCTGTAAGGACTCACCTCATGGAGGACCAACCTCCACTCCTTTTCTCACCATATGTTCTCAAGGATGTGGAAAGCAGAAGTTGGGGCCCTGCCTATTTCTTGGACCCAGCCCCAGGCCCACAAAGGAGTTGAAAGGCCCATTGGCAGCTCTACATTCTTGCTACCACTTGCTCTATAAGCAAGGGACACTTCTTTGGCCCCATGGTTTTGATTCTTGTTCTTCCTTTTAAAATGTAGAGTTCTTGTGTTCAGATCCTACAGTGAACCCAACTTTTTTTTTTTTTTTTTTTTTTTTTTTAAATTTTGTTTATTTATTTGACAGAGAGAGAGGGAGAGATCACAAGTAGGCAGAGAGGCAGGCAGAGAGAGGAGGAAGCAGGCTCACTGCTGAGCAGAGAGCCCGATGCGGGACTCGATCCCAGGACCCTGAGATCATGACCTGAACCGAAGGCAGAGGCTCAACCCACTGAGCCACCCAGGCGCCCCTGAACCCAACTTTTTAAGCAGATTAAAAAAGTAAGCTTTTCTAGTTAAAATAGAGAAGAGTTCAGCTCCCACCGCAGCAGAGCCTAGCAGGTGTCCATAGCATCATGCTTTCACCCCTTCCTCCTTAGTCAATCAAACCCCTATTTTTATCTGAGCATACTGCTGCCTGGAATAAAAGACTATTTTCTAGCCTCCCTTGCAGTTAGATAGAGTCATGTAACTACATCCTGACATCAGAAGTAAAGGGAAATGTCGTATATGACTTCTGGTAAATCTTCGGGGTGCCTGGGTGGCCACAGGGTTAAGCCTCTGCCTTAGGCTCAGGTCATGATCCCAGGATCCTGGAATCGAGCCCCACATCGGGCTCTCTGCTCAGCAGGGAGCCTGCTTCCTCCTCTCTCTCCCTCTGCCTGCCTCTCTGCCTACTTGTGATCTGTCAAATAAATAAATAAAATCTTTAAAAAAACAAAAAGAAAGAAAGGTTGGGGGGGCCAGACCTATCAGAACAAATAAATGAATGTGGTAAATTTGCTGAATTCAAAATCAATGCACAGAAATCTGTTGCATTTCCATACACTACTAACAAAATAGCAGAAAGGGAAATTAAGAAAATAATCCCACTTATAACTGTAACAAAAAGAATAAAATACCGAGGAATAAATTTAACCAAAGAGGTGACAAACCTATACTCTGAAAACTATAAGACACTGATGAAAAAAAACTGAAGATGACACAAACAAATGGAAAGATACAACATGCTCATGGATTAGAAGAATTATTAATATTAAAATATCCATACTACCCAAAGGAATGTACAGATTCAATGTTGTCCTTATCAAAATACCAATAGTATTTTTCACAAAACCAAAACAAAAAATCCTTAAAAAACCCCAGCTAGCCAAAGCACTCTTGAGAAAGAAAGATAAAGCTGGAGGTAACAAAATCCTAGATTTCAAGACTTTCTACAAAGCTATAGCAAAGCTACAGTCATCAAAACAGTAATCACCAACATATAAAGACATGTGTATAAAGTTATTTGTTATAACAATGCTTATAATGGCAAAGACTAAAAATTTTTTTGTTTATTGGATAAGTTATGGTAGATCCATGACATGGAATAATATGTAGCTATATAAAAGCTGAATTAGATCTGCATCTAATGACTAACTTTAAAAAACAGTGATCATATTTATGTAAGTAGAGCCAAGTTTCAGCAAAAATGTTTCAAATACAACCTCAGTTTTATAAAAACTGAAGATGAGGGGCGCCTGGGTGGCTCAGTGGGTTAAAGCCTCTGCCTTCGGCTCAGGTCATGATCTCAGGGTCCTGGGATCGAGCCCCACATCGGGTTCTCTGCTCCGTGGGGAGCCTGCTTCCTCCTCTCTCTCTGTGCCTGCCTCTCTGCCTACTTGTGATCTTTCTCTGTCAAATAAATAAATAAAATCTAAAAAAAAAAAAACTGAAGATGAAATCCCTGTATACGTGAGTACATGTTTATATGAGCATGGAGAAAGATGAAGAAGGATCCTTACGAGACCATTAATATTAGTTATTTGGGGTGGGATATATATTTGTAGAAAAAATTAAAACAAATGACAACATTAGCATATAAAACAGACCAGGATAAATAGAGCAAAAGCGTTCTAAAGTCCTTAAATGGTCTGGGAAGCAAGAGCAAGTGCTCATTAATCATTGATCTTGATAAATCAAGGATGCATATTATTTATCTTTAGCATAGTCTATATTGTAAAAGGGTATATAACTTCTGAGCTAATGGGGGATAGGTAACAAGAAAATTCTTACTCAACCCAAAAGTGTTCAGTGAAGGAGAGGTAAGAAACATGGAATAGGAGGAACAGATAGAAAACAGTAATATAGAGCTTAAGAGCAAATACATCAGACATTATAAAAAATACAAATATATTAAATGCTCCAATTACTGTTAGATTAGATTAAAAAACACAACTGTCTGTTGTTTACAGGAAGCACATCTAATAAACCAAGATACAGAAAAGTACCTTAAAGTATTTTTAAAGTAAAATACAGGGGAAAATTATTCCATGAAAGACTAACCAAAAGGAAGCTGGTGGTGCTATTCTAGTATCTTTTGATGTAAGCTTTAAGGCAAAACGAACTGCCAGAGGTAAGTAAGGAATTTTGTAACTATAAAACATTCAATTCATTAAGAAGATAGAACAATTTCAAATTTGTATTCACCTAATAGTACAGCTTTAAGTATATGAAAAGCAAAACTTAAGAAGAAATAGAAAATTCTATGAGGAGGAGGATTTTAGAACACAACTCCCAGATGCTGATTTTTTTTAATCAGATAAAGATTTGAATATATGATCAGTAAAATTGACCTAAAGGAAATATATAAAATACTGTACCCCATGGCTACAGTAAACAGACTCTTTGCAAGCATACCTTAAACATTTACAAAATTATACATATGCTGGGCCAGAAAGAAAATTTTAAAACCTTTGAAAAGCAGAAATTATATACAGGATATTTATTCTGTGATCATAATACAATTACACTGAAATCAGCATAAACAGATAACCCAAAAAACCCTAATATGTTTGGAAATTAAGAAACATACTTCTAAATGACCCATGAATTAGAAAAGAAATTGCTACAGAAATTTTGAAATATTTTGAACTGAACACTGCAAAGTTCTATATATCGACAGCTGTGGGCTACACCTACAGACATGCTTACAAAACTCTAACCACATATATGAGAAAAGAAGAGACTGAAAAGCCCAAAGATTAAGCTTTCATCTCAAAATGTTACCACCTCAAAATGTTAACCAAAGAATCACAAATTAAACTCAAAGAAAATAGAAGTAGGGCAGAAATTAAGTGAATTTTAGGAAACGAACACACACTAAAGAGTTTTGAGCAAGATGAATGGTTGTGTCTGGAGGAATGAAAGCAACTGGTAAACCCCAAGCAAGACCCTCGGGAGAGAGAGAAAGGCACACATAATGAATGTCAGCAGTGAAAACAAGAATCTTACCATAGATTCCATAGAGATTGAAAAGATAAGAAGAAAATATTGTGGAGAGCTCCACCCCAATACGTTTTAAACACCAGATGAAAAAGACAAATTTCTTGTAAAATGTGACTTACAGAAAAGGACACAAGAAAATAGAAAAACTGAATATTCAAAAGACATAGTCAATCCATAATTTAAAATACTCCCACAAAGAAAACTACAGTTCTAGATAGCTTTACTGGCAAATTCTGCCAAACACGTAAGGAAGAAATAATTCCAGTCTTGCAAACTCTTCTAGGGAATAAGAGATATCAATCTCCTGCTTATTTTCTGAAGCCAGCTAGACTTTGACAACAAAATTGAGCCAGAACATTTAGAGAGGAAAAAAAATTAAAGGTCAGTCTCAAGCATGGACATAAATGTAAAAATCCTAAACAAAATTCCCAGCTTTTTTATGAATAGATCAGGTTGGGTTTATTCTACAAATGCAAAGTTGGATCAACATTTAAAAATCAATACAATTTATTACAGTGACAGAATAAAGAATAAAAACAATCTCAATACAGAAAATATTTTGATAAAAATATAACATCCATTCATGATTTGTAGCAAACTAAGAATGGAAGGGAACTTCCTAAACATGAGAAGGGCATCTTGAAAAAACCTATTGTAATCTTCATACTTAATGGTGAAATGATGAAACATTCCCCTTTGAAATCAAGAACAAAATAAGGATGTTTGCTATCACCAATGTTATCACTGCTCTGCAATAATGTGCAGTAAGATGAGAAAGGATTAAAAGTAAAAAATACAACAGTCATGATTTGCATGTAATATTTGATGCATAAAAACTCAAAGAATTACAGCTACATTTTGAGAATTAATGAATAAATTTAGTAATGCATTAGAAACAAGGTCAATATACTAGATTTGTGTTTCTATATATAAAAAACAAATACAATGAAATAAAATACCATTTTCAAAAGCATAAAAATAAACCTAAGAATAAATCTAGTAAAATATGTTACAAAGTAAACCTCTAAACAGTATAAGAAATAGCAAAGATCAAAATAGAGGACTATACCATGTTCATGAATCAGAAGACTCAATATTGTAAAGACGTCTACTATACCCAAATTATTCTATAAATTCAATGTAATCTTAACCAAAATCCCAACTTTTTTTTTGCAGAGCTTGATAAGCTGATTCAAAACTGCATATGAAAGTACAAAATATTAAGAATAGCCATGTCATTCTTGAATGAGAAGAACAAGATGGGAGGACTTTTTCTATCTAATGTCAAGAGTTATTATGGGGGGCGCCTGGGTGGCTCAGTGGGCTAAAGCCTCTGCCTTCGGCTCAGGTCATGATCCCAGGGTCCTGGGATTGAGCCCTGCGTCGGACTCTCTGCTCAGCAGGGAACCTGCTTCCCCTGCTCTCTCTACCTGCCTCTCTGCCTACTTGTGATCTCTGTCTGTCAAAAAAAATAAATAAAATCTTAAAAAAAAGAGTTATTATGAAACATACAGAGTTTAACAGTGTGGTGTAAGGACAAATTCATCAACAGAACAGAAAAAAAGCCCAGAAGCAAGCCCAGATGTATATATACATGAGATTTGTGACAAAGGCAGCTCTGCAAGAAGTAGGGAAATGACAGTCTTCAATAAATGGTGTTGGACAACATAATTATACACTCTTTTGAAGCAAGAATACATATTGTATAATTCCACAAGATGTGAAAAGCATGAGACACATAAGAAAGACAGAAGGAAGGAATCCTTCTAGATAACAGGTGAAGTTCTTCAAGAATAGTCACGAAAGGGGTGCCTGGGTGGCTCAGTGGGTTAAAGCCTCTGCCTTCAGCTCAGGTCATGATCCCAGGATCCTGGGATCAAGCCCCGCATCAGGCTCTCTGCTCAGCGGGGAGCCTGCTTCTACCTCTCTCTCTGCCTGCCTCTGTGCCTACTTGTGATCTCTGTCTGTCAAATAAATAAATAAAATCTTAAAAAAAAAAAGAACAGTCATGAAAGAAACAATTGCTAAATCTGACTCCATTAAAATGAAGAAATTTGATTATCAAAAGACATTCAGAGAATGAAAGGACAAGCCACAAGGTAAAAGAAGATATTTGCAACACAAATAACCACAAAAAACTCACATGGATCATCTGTTTTTTAAATTCTTTCAAATCCTTAAGAGAGAAGCAAACAACCAAAAAGAAAACTGGGCCAACAATTTGAAAAAGCACTTTACAGAACAGATCTCCAATGGTTAATAAACAAATGAAAAGGTGCTCAACCTGATTATTAATCAGGGAAACACAAAATTAAACATAACACTATACTGCTAAAGGCCCACAAGAATGGCTAAAATTAAGCAGTGATAACAAGTGTCGGAAAGGATTTAGAGCAATGGCCACTCTCACACACTGCTGATTGGAGCGCAAATTGATGCGATCGCTTTGGAAAACTGGCGTTATCTACTAAAGAAGCACACCCACATAGCATCCAATCCAAGTTCATCCCTAGGTATATACCCAATAGAAATGTGTGCATGTGTGCACCAAGAAACGCAATTAGAATGCTCATAAGTGGCATCCTTCACGAAAGCCAAAAATTAAAAGCAATCCAAACGACCATCACACATGAAACAGAGAAATACATTTGGTATGGTTAGATAATGAATGACATCCACATACTGCACCATGGATGAACCCCACAAATGCAATATTGAATAAAGTAAGCCAGCACAAAGAAGCACATACTTACAGTCACATTTATGTAAGTTTCAAAAACAGGCACACTTGAACTAGAGCTGAAGGTCACACGGGTAGTGGGCAAAGCCATACAGAGGAGCAAGGAAGAGGTTAATTTCCAGATTGTATTAACTACGCAGAGAGGGAAAGGTAGTAATCCAGGAGGAGGTATGAAGCAGGCTTGTGGGGTGCTAAAATGATCTATTTCTTTTCTTGACCTGAGCTATATTGCCACTGAGATACAGATGTTTGTTTTTCCCACTTTATGTATCTGTGTTACATTTTGGAAAATTTTAGATGTTTATTGTAGATAATACTACCAGCAGTATATTAAAACAAAATATGCATAGAGAGTTAGAAAACATGGGGGAAATCTTTAGTTTGATTAGGTTACATAATTAAGAGCCATTTTAATCTTGGATATCTGTTATTTTAGCATTATTTTAATTTAATTAAGTAAGTTCTAAGAAACATTCAGGAACAAGTAAAGATAAATTAATCCAGAATGAACTGACACTGGGGAAATGTGCTAAAGAACACACGAGGGGATTTTTAAGGTCTACTCTGACAGATGAAAAAGAAGAAAGCCAAGGTGAGGTCAGGCTCAGGGACTTGGATGTCATGTAAACAGATGATGGAGAGAAAGCAGAACCACTCGGTTTTTATTTTGCTTCTGTCTTCATCCAGGAGAATAACCTTCCAATTGGAAAAGAAAGAACAGACATCACAAAGATGGAATCAAAGCCCAAAATGAGGGAAGAACCCAAAACCTTGCAGTTGTGATCAGGGACTAGTTAACATAGCTTGTGCGTAATCAGAGGACTGGAGAGGCAGAGGACAGAGGACAAAGAAATACAATCCTGGTTTCATCCACGGAGGGTCTGTCTACTCAATACCCATTCCTGCCCAACACCCAGAGCAGGGTATAAACAAGTGGTCTGTAGACCTTTCTGAAGGCAAGGGTGAAGCTGATCCAGTGACTCGGCCAGAACAAGTCCCACGAGATGGTTTCATCTCATACATTTATGACATCAACTTGAACGTGGCAGACATGGTTTATGTGGGGTGTAAACTGGGATTTTTATAAATCTGACACGGTTCAGAATTCTCCAGAACAATGGGGAACCTGTTGCAAATGGGAAGTTACCCTCATCTGGGGTCCTAAAATTTGGCCGGGAAGACACAGTATCAGCGAGGACAGGCGAGGTTGTGCTACAGTAACAAGAAAACCCCAAATCTCAGCAGCCTCAGCAACAAGGCTAGTATCTCATCCGTGCCGCAAGTCCACAGCACATCAGCAGGACCCTCTGCCCTGCCCTTTCCTCTTCTGGGACCCAGGCTGAGAAGGGCAGTCAGGCCTGGAGCACCACTGATTGACCCAGAAGGAGGAAAGAGCATGGTGAGCCATGTTTTGGTTCTGAAAGTTATCACCCTGGAGTGACGGTACAAATCTCAAAGCAGGAAGCACAATCCTCCCGTGCGCTGCGAAGATGAAGATCCCGAAATGCCTGGTGATTAGCACTCCTGACCTCCCCAGATGGTCTCTGGCCCTCTCGTGTGGCAATGCATGCTGACCCAAGCAAGGAGGACAAGAAGGGGTACCCGCAGCAGGGCAGGAATCCAGCCCTTTGGCACATGAAAGCCTATAGCGTCCCCTCCCCTCCGACTGTGGTTCTAGGAGCAGGAGCAAGTCAGAGGCACAGACCAGACTAGCCCATAGCTGGGATACAGTGTGAGGGAAGCAGACACCAGGTGAAGGCAGTGTTTCCTGATCTCACTCACCCTCCACCCCCGTCCTTTCTTGTCTCCAGGGACCCCGCTTCTCTTTGCTTCTGGTTCTCCTCTTTCCCAGCCCTCTCAGATGTAAGGTTCTGAAATGATGCGTCTCTGTCTTTACTTAATTAGCCTCTGTACCTCTAAAAGAAACAAAAACTACCTAAAAATTCAAAAGCAGAGGGTGTTGAAATATTTGCCAATATCACCATACGAATGGAATATTACTGCTTTTTACAATTACATTATCAATGAGCCTTTATTGACAACAAAATACGCCATGACATATCTTTAAAAGTTGTGAC
Organism: Lontra canadensis; assembly: GCF_010015895.1. Lineage (NCBI taxonomy): Eukaryota > Metazoa > Chordata > Mammalia > Carnivora > Mustelidae > Lontra > Lontra canadensis. Next base: position 1,804,335 of record NW_022631157.1, read on the forward strand.
AGGGGCGCCTGGGTGGCTCGGTTGGTTAAGCATCCAACTCAACTTTCAGCTCAGGTAATGATCTCAGAGTCGTGAGATCGAGCCCCATGTCGGGCTCTGTGCTCAGCGAGGAATCTGCTTGGGATTCTCTCTCTCCTTCTCCTTCTGCCCTTCCTCCTGCTCTCTCTCAAATAAATATGTAAAATCTTAAAAAAAAAAAAAGTTGTGACACTATCCAACAGCCATCAAGATAAAAACTGTCCACAGCCTAGAAACAGAGGGAACTTTCTCAACCCGATAAAGAAGACCTACCAAAGCCTGCAGGTAACATCATACTGAATGGTGAGAAAGTCTTAAGCTTTCCCTCTAAGATCGGGTTCAAGGCGAGGATGTCCCCTCTCGCCTCTCCTTGGCAACGCTGTGCAGGAAGGCCTTGCTCACGTGATCAGACAAGAAAAGGAAACGGAAAGTATACAGACCCAGGAGGAAGAAATAAAAAGCAGCGTGAGGTGGTGAGGCAACGTAGGGCCGAGAGGAGGGCTCCCAGTGGGATCTGCAGCTCTGCTGTGGACAGGCAAGGGTGTTCAGAATAAATCTGGTGCAAAAGTGAGATGGCTGACAGACCAGGACCCGAAGTGGATCGCGTCGAGGACGGTCACCAACAAACGCCAACAAATGTTCACAGCCAAGGTGGCCCCGGTATTTCCCCTAGAGCGACTGATGACGCGCTTCGTGTGTAAATTGGCGCAAGCTAGTTCACCCCCAGCTGTCCTCTGGCTGGCATGCCAGGAAGCTCCTGCTTTCACAGAGCCCTTCCGGCTGGACAGGCCGATCAACTTTACTGCTGGCTTTTTCAGTCAAGGTCTAGTAAAGATCCTGCAGTTATGGAGCCCTTGCAAGTACGGTGAATGTGTGGATCCGAGCATTTTCTAGATACGACCATTCTGTCTCCCCATTCCCCCGGTCACTCCTCTAGCAAAGTCACCCATTGTAGATTAATAGCTCGGACTGCTGGGGTTCAAATTCAGACTCAGGGTCACCGTGTGGGACCTCGAGGGAGCTACGGGGCCTTTCTGGACCCAGTGTCCCAAACTGTAAAATGCTATTTGGGAGACTTGTGTTGGGATTTAAATGAAGTTCAATACAAAGGACACAGAACAGAGCTCGGTGTGGAGAAAGCATGCAGGAAATAGTACACGTTTTTTGTTACTATAAATACAGTCCGATAGCGTTACAATTCCAGCAAAGAGTTTGCAAGCCAGTCAGGGAATCTTCCTAAGCAAATAGAAAAAGGTGAGACTGTCTAATAGTAAAATCATAGGAAGTAATGTGAGGCTAGACATCCGCAAAGAGGAGACATTCGGAAATTCGTGTCACCTCCCGAGATGACGGGTCTAGCTAGTGTCACCCTTTGGAGCTGGTGTTTGGTGATGTGCCCTTAAGTACTCAATTCAGAACGCAAATAACATGATGCTTCCGATCAACAGGGAGAGAATAAAAACATTTGATTTTGTTAATATTTTGGAGGAGAAAAGTTAAAGTTAGGGCCTTGCCATGGCATCGTATTCCAAAATGAATTTCTAATAGATGGAGTTAAACGTGAAAGATGAATAAAGGTCTAGAAGAAGAAAATGGTATGGAGACCATTTTAAGTAGTGCGAGGTCTTCTGGCTCCTTCTTCCACTCCGTGAACCACTGGGGGACGTGGGGCCAAGGGTGGGAAGATTGGAACAACTGTTTCCCACCTTGGCTACTCTCAGACCCTGAGTGACTGGCATGGAGCCAGCATCCTGTTGAGCTGAGTGTGACTCCCACATTTAAAAAAAAAAAATTTTTTTAATTGAAGGATAGTTGACCCACGTTACGTTCATTTCAGGTGGACAACATAGTGATTCCACAACTCTACACATTGGGCTACGCTCCCAGGTGTGGCTCCCCTCTGTCACTGTACAACACTATTACACCACCATTGACTCTATTCCCTGTGCTGTGTCTTTTGCCCCCGTGACAATTCATTCCATAACCCGCAGCCCGGACCTCCCTCTTCCACTATTTTACCGATCCCCGCCAGGATCCCTACATTTAAAGACACATATATTCTCACAATGTGCCCTCAATGTTGGCCAACCACTTCCTCTAAAACACAACCAAAGAAACTGAAACCGTGACCCATTCCTTTACTGGAAGAAGGCCAAACTATTGGACTAAATAAGAGACAATGTACCCAGTGGTTATAGGTCCATTCAGTGTGTGCCTTTTGGCTTACACACTGGTTTAAAGATCCTAAAGGACATGATTCCCTGCCCCCCCCAACTTCCTTCCCCCTCCCATCTCTCTCTCCCAGCACTGCCCACTCTACTTTTTTTTTATTATCATTCATCACTTCCTAACACATCATTCAATTAGGTTTATTGTTTGTTTGTTTTTAAAGACTTTATTTGACAGAGAGCAAGAGACAGCGAAAGAAAGATGGAACACAAGCAGGGGGAGTGGGAGAGGGAGAAGCAGGCTTCCTGCCCAGTAGAGAGCCCAACATGGGGCTCGATCCCAGGACCCCAGGATCATGATTTGAGCCAAAGGCAGATGCTTAACAACTGAGCCACCCAGGAGACCTTAGGTTTATTGTTTATTACCAACCCCCACCCCCCAACAACTATAAGCTCCAAAAGAACTGGGAATTTTATCTGTTTTGTTCATTAATAGATCAATGAGTAGAATAGAATAGAATAGAACCTGGCACGTCACTGGTACTTTGTAAATACTTGTGAACTTAATACATCCCTGGATAGGGGATGGCTTTTTAAGCTTGATATCAGAGAAAGTAAATGCAAAGAAGCATACTGATAGGTTTCTATCATATTGATATCATATCAGTATGATATCATTTTTTAAACGATTTTATTTATTTATTTGACAGACAAAGATCACAAGGAGGCAGAGAGGAAGGGAAGCAGGCTCCCCGCTGAGCAGAGAGCCCAATGTGGGGCTTGATCCCAGGACCCTGGGATCATGACCTGAGCCGAAGGCAGAGGCTTTAACCCACTGAGCCACCCAGGTGCCCCAGTATGATATCATGTAAAAATACAAGTTTTTCTGAGCCGTAATCACAAAACAGAAACAGAAGTACCTAACAATATGGTCAAAAAAATAAATTCTTATATGTCCACCCAGGGGAGCCCCTCAGCCATTCAAAATGCTGGTGTGAATCAAAACAGACTGTCATGAAGACCGTGGTGTATCACCAAGTGAAAGAACCAATTCTAAAATGTTGACCCAATGTTTGTTTAAAATGTATAGAAAAACTAAGATTTTTCCCCCTCAAGGGTCACCTCTCAGTAACTCAATCATTAGAACAATAATTATCAGAACTTGAAATAGGACAGAGGTCGTGCCCAATATCCCAGACCTCTCTCCAAATTCTATTTTGCCTCATTACAGCGTTTTTGCTTTCCATTATTACTATTTGTTTTAAAAATATGTTTCCTACCCTAGATGATTCATTCCTGAAAAGCAGGGACAGATGATGAGGTTCAAGGTCTTATACCTGAGAACTTTCACAGACTGTTTACACTTAGCCCGGATCCCCAGGGAGGAACTGATACTGAAGGATTCCAAAGAGCATCCTCCCCTGGGGCAGGACAGCTCAGGGGGAGCAAGAGGAGGTGAGGGTAGGGGTTGGGGGAGGATATCCTTCCTCCTTCTCCTCCCCTCTTCCTTGCACACCCTCCAGATCACCTGACATCCTAGAACCAGGACTAGCAGGCTGTGATGGCCAAGGCCCACTCAAGGAGGGGTTGGCTAGGAAGGAATTCTGACCCTTCCTATCATTCGTTCAGAGGTGGGCTAATCACAGGGTGGGTGGGCCGCTGGGGCTCCCATCGAGCAAGCCTCAGTCAAGAATCTGGGAGCTGCTGCATTAAGAAACAGAAAATGTCCAAAGAGACCTATTTCCCATCTTCCCTCCCTCCCTCTACTCTTGCAGCTATACCCAGCAGGGCCTGCCCCTCCCAGTCATCCTAGAGTCTTCCCAAGTTTTTCCAAAGCCACTGGCTGTGTTTACCTCCTGAAGAAATCAGTCATCACCTCATTTTTCCCTGGAGGCTTGGGAGAGGTGGTCTTGAAGGCCAAGGAAAGGATGTAGACTCTGCAGTCTGGTTTGACCAGATTCGCTTCTAGTGACTTAACCTCCCTGAGCCTCAGAGTCCAGATTGCCAAAATGGTGGGAAATGCCAAACCTTTCTGACCAAGCTCTGGGAGCTCGTATCCATCTCCCACCAGGGGTGCTCAGCCAGAACACTGTTGGCAGTGAAGGTAGGCTGTGTCCTTGCTGCGAAGGACCATCCTGGGTGCTCTGGGATATGAACATCCCTGGCCAAAGCCTCTTAGAGCACCCCCACTGCCCCCCAGTCACCGGGACAACCCAGATGCCCCCGGCATTTCCAAAACGCGTCCCCTAAGCGAGCACTCCGCTGAGGAGACACTAAACTCCTTGAAGGCAAAGACCAAAGCCAGGTGTCCGACAGGGGCTCAGTGTGACTTTGCTATTTGCACGGACTTTTCTTTGTAATTAAAAAAAAGAAAAGATCACCTCTGGGGCCGCTATGTGATGAGGGCGCGCTCACAATATGGCACCCACAGGTTTTGTCCAGGCCGCCACCAGGCTGAGGGCTGAGGAGACAGGCCCAGACAGACGGCCCCTGCCTCATGAGTTCAGGAGCTCAGCTCAGCAGGACTCGGCCAGCAGAGCCCCGAGTATGGTCGAGGTAGGAGGAAGGGGTTGCTACGGCCCAGGGCGACACCACAGAAACTTTGGGGCAGAACGACAGGACACCCGCAGTCTGACAGGCCTGACTCCAGGCCCAAACAGTGTCCTCCCCTGCCCCTCTGGCCCATGTGCCCCAGGCTCCTTGGCTCTGCCCAGTGAGAGCTGATGGGCACGTCCGCCCCTGTGGCCCCCTTAGGGGCTAGCCAGCTTCTAGGAATGCCCTCCGCATGGGCCCCTGGGCCCTGATGCCTCACCCCCATGAGCTGGTTTCCTCCGCTATAAATATCACTCCCCTCCGTCCCGCTGAAATCACACTGCACACCCAGAGACCCGGGGTGGGGGCGCATCTCTGTGCTCACTCCCCTCTCTTCCTACCCACAGCAGGCAGGTACCTCAGGAAACCCTGCCCCCCAAGCGCTGGCGGCAGGACTTTCCAGCCACAGGACTCCGGGTGGGTCATTTCACCTCTTCCAGCCTCCGTTTAATTACCAAATAAACAGAATAACCATTGCTGACCTTCCTACCTCCCAGGAGCTGTTGTGACCATCCGATGAGCTAATGGCTGGAAATATTTTTGCCAACTCCCCGCAGCCAGCGCGCCCGCCCCTCTCTGTGCACCGCGCCCCACTGGCCCGGACCCCTAACAGGATGGTCCAGGCGGTGAGCAACGCCTTCCCATCCATTCCCGGAGCCTCTGGGGAGACAGCTCACTGGCTTCCAGGGACTCTCAGGGAGTCTGCAATTGCATGCACATGTATTCAATAATCAAATTTCCTTCGACATGAGGCTTTTTTTCCTCAGCTGTGCACAAATTCGGGTGGCTTTTTTTTTTTCTTTTTTCTCTCACTTTGTCATTTGGGTATTTTTCTCCCTTTTGTGTGTGCTTTCTGTACCTGAGGAGAGGAGAGCCCCCCCACCCCAGGCCAGCAAGAACCTGCCTTGGACACTTCATCTTCCCCCCCCCACCTCGTCCTCTTCACCCGGCAAGGCTCGCGGGCAGGACCCAGTGCTGTGCAAGCAAACCGATGGCTTTGGGCCACCACAGTGCAGGCCCCTGGCCAGCCAGGCTGGAGACCTCAGGCCTCATAGGAGCCAAGGTCACTGGCAGGGGAGGGTCCACACCGCTACAACCAGGCAAGAGGATTTTTTTTTTTTTCCAATTCACTTAATTAGGAACAAATCCCTAAGCTGATTGTGTCACACACCTTGGAAAACACAGGCCAGCCCTGCAGATGTGGTGGCCCAAAGGTCCTGCCAATCTTTGAGCTCTTTCTTGCCCAGAGGCTGTGGGTGGGGACTCCCCAGATAAAAGCCACTCCCTCCAGAGGGGATTTAAAACCAGAAGCCTCCCGACCTCTGCAGGATGATTTTTTTTTTTTATTCCATTTATTCAGGAACCAGAGAGCACGCATGCGCATGCGTGTGCACACACAGGCCAGGGCCGTGGAGCAGAGGGTGAGAGACGAGCAGACTCGGCACTGAGCACTGAAGCCTACAAGGGTGCCATCTCAGAACCCTGAGATCACAACCTGAACCAAAACCAAGAGCCAGACACTTAACTGATGGAGCCACCCAGGTGCCCCCAAATCGGGATAGTTTTAACTGCTGTGGCTTCACCCTGCTGTGCTGTCCTGAGCACTCCCTATACCCCAAAGGCCCTCCCAAGATCTCTTCTCCCAGGAAGTCTGGCTGACCCACACCCTGCCTGATCCCCCATGGCTGGCGAGTACTTTGTCCCTTGACATCCCACAATCCCACGCTTATTGTCTGCAGCCTTGCTACACTTGCAAGTATGTATCTGGGCTCTGTCTCATCTGCACTAGAACTGTGAGCTCCTACAAGGCAGCTAGGTTTGCTCCTTGTTGTAGACCCACAATACCAGGACACAGCTGTCCCCAGAGTAAAGGATCCAAGAGTCAGGTTTTCTCTCCCTCCTCCTCTACTTAGCCACAACCTCCTGTGCCAAGGCATAAGGTTCCTTTAAGAACAAGATTCCCATCTCCCCTCCACCATTTTACTGCATGATGGATGCATTTCCAGTATTCAGCATGGTATGTGGCACGTTGCAGGTACTCAAATATTTAAATGTTTGTGGGATTGATGCACTACACTCAGATTTATGAAGAACATGTCACTTTTTGGTCTATAACTGATGAGCATTTCTTAGAAGCTCTCTAGGGAGCCAGACCAGCTCAGACCTGACAGTGAAAGATACTCCATTCTATAGACTTAAATGCTGGACCCACAGCCACTGCCTTGATGTTCTCAGGGTCCCCAAACCTCCTGGCTCATTCTTATCCCAAAGAAAGGACCCTGCATTCTTAACAAAATCCCTTGGGACCAGAAGGGGTGACATTCGGTCGTGTTACTGCCTCTGCATTGTACCTGCCCTCCGCCCCGGAGCAGTGTGCCCCAGAGTCTCTCTGCCAGAGGAACTGAGAAAAATGTGCTCTCTACAATGTCTTCTTTTAAAACTTACTGTCTTGCTATAGGGTCAAGTAAAAACTTGCACTGGATGATGCTGCACAGTGACTGTCTTTCCAGCAGATATCCACTGTCCCTTGAAACAGGGACATCCTCAATGGGTGAGAAGCCTTACCACCACAAGACGTACAGGCATGGAAATACATACGGAAAAATTCTATTAAATTTATTTATTAAAATGTTATAAATTAATTATATATAAATTTTTTATATATTTATGTATTTATATATTTATGTATAAATTATATAATTTATGCATACATCTTACATATGATATGATATATAATACTATTATATATAAATTATATATACATTATATATGATTATATATAGATATATATAAATTGTATATTAAAATTATAAATGTATTTTTATAAAAAGATTTATTAAAATTTATTCAAAAGATTATATATAGATATATATAGATATATATTAGTCAGTCCTCATCACTCACAGATTCCATATTTTCAAACTTACCCACGAGCTAGAATGTTTAGGATCCCCAAATCAATGCTATCAGTTAGTCATGGATATGTCAAGAGAGGCAGAAGTTCAAGCATCCCCAACACCACACTCCCAGCCAAAGTTGAATGAGGGGATGCCTTCTTCTCTCAACTCCTGCACTGTAAACAGGTGTCCTTTGCATACTCTATTTAGTGACCTGTTTGGGGGCGATTTCACTAAAGTTGTCCCTCAGTGTGGCGCTCAAGTGCTCGCGCTCCTAAGTGTAAGAGGGCTGGATGTGCCTTGCAGAGAAACTATGTGCGTTAGGTAAGCTTCAGCCCGACACCAGTTACGGCGCTACTGGCTGTGAGTTCAACATCAGCAAATCAACAAAACATATTCAATAAGGTGCCTTCCACACAAATGTCACCAGTGGAGGCTTACAGGAACTCAAGCTTGAATTTCCCATAGGAGAAATAGTCTGTATTCGTTAACCCAGTGTGTACCGAACGTCACAGCACATAGCGACCATGAATTAGGAGAATTTTTAAAACCCCCCAAATACATATTCTACATCTAGGAGGGATTTGTTAGGATTTTGGCCACCCAGCATCTGAATCCCCTTCTGTAATTTAGGGAAGACCCCCCTCGCTGCTTAGGGCTTTTGGGGGTGTAGGGGGGCCTCCCTCCCACTCCAGAGCCAGGGTGCACCAGGTGACCCAGGATCTGCCAACTGAATCCACTGGCCCGGAGTGTGAAAAGGAACTAGCTGTGTCACAAGGAAGGGAGAAGGTGGAGCAAGGAGCGCAAGTGTCCCCGTTGGCGGAGACGGCCACTGGAGGGGCTGGCTGTGCAAAGTCATTGCAAGCCACTGTGTCCGTAGTGTCCCGCCCCCGGCTCTGAGGGTGCCACACTGCACTGTTGGTGGCCGCAGAGCCTGGAGCCATGCTTCCCAGTTCTGAGTCATCTGGAGGCGAACCAATATCATTTTAATAAAGTCCTTTTCTGTTTAAATTAGCCAGAGTTGGTTTCTGTTGTTTGCAACCAAGAACCGTGTGTGTGTGTGTGTGTGTGTGTGTGTGTGCGTGTATACACGTCCACAGGTATGAGGTGCCGTGTGTCTGCTTCTTTACAAGTGAATGAGTGAATGGGAGTCACAGAGTGTCGGTGAAGGAGGCTTCCTGGAGGAGGAGGCAATCATTGGGCTGGGTTTTTGCCCCCTGGGAGCAAAGAAGGAAGGAGTGTTCCAGGCAGTGTGGACCGTACATGTGACAGTATGGGGGAATGAAGGCTATGACACATTTGGGACACTGTGAGGCTTTTAGTGAGGCTGGAGCACTTGGCCTGTGGAAGGCAGCAGTGGAAACTGGACAGTTGGGAGGGTCGGCCCCATATGCTGGCGGAGAGGCAGGACTGAGGCTCTCATCCTCTCCCCATTGTCCCCTCAGACTCCCTGAGCCACACTGTCATCCACGTCCAGCACAACCTGCTTTCACCTCCCAGGCGAACCTCACACAAGGAGTCAACCAACCAGATGCATTCTGGAGGGTGGAGAAAGCCAATTACACTTCCCCGCAGCCCAGGGAGAAGGTATTATTTTCTGAGTTCTTGAAGCACCACGTGAGGCCATCAAGTTCCTCTAGGGACACTGAATGGCTGAATGGGAATGCGAGGGACCCAAAGGTGGGCTCAGTCAGCTCGGGTGGCCATGGCAACAGACCAAAGGCTGGGTGGCTAAAGCAGTAGACGTGTGTTTCCTCACCGTCTGGAGGCTAGGAGTCCAAGCCCAAGGGGCCGGCATGGTCAGGTTCTGGTGAGGGCTCTCTTCCGGGCCTGTAGACGGTGGCCTTCTCACTGCAGCCTCATAGGTCGGGGATAGAAATAAAGAGGGATCTCTCACTTGCTCTTCTTATAAAGCCCCAGTCCTATCTGCTAAGGGCCGCAACCTTGTGACTTTATTCAATCTTATAAGTCCCCATCCCCAGACACAGTCCCACTGGATTGGGGTTAGTGCTACGACATAAGAAGAGGGCCCTTGCCCTTCAGGAAGTGCCCTTCAATGGAACAGAGCCTGTGCTGGTGGCCCAGAGGCCAGGCCCTCCCTCCAGAAACTGGCTGTGTGCCTTTGGCAGAGCCCAGTGCCCTCTCTGGTCCATTATCTGGAACACAAGCAAGCTCAAGTTAAGCCTCAAATTCCTGCTCTCACTAAGATTCTAGGAGAGTCACAGGGCTCTCTGCTTGGGGTGTGGGGTGGGGAGACTTCCCCGGTCATCAGAGTTCCCCCAGGAAAGGTCAGGTCAGGAAGAGTTTGGCTGTTTTCTTTCCAGCTCAGTAACAAATGTGTTTGGCGCAGGGACTGTCTGTTGCCATGGTGAGAGCTTCCTGAGGTGCTGAGCCCCAGAGACTGCCTCAGAGACAGCAGCAGCGGCTGGGGGTGGGGGAAAGTGGGGAGAGGGGGTGGCGGTTGGAAGCAGAGCTAGGGAGGGGTGTCAGCGGATTCCAACCCAGGAAAAGGCCCAGAATCAACAGATTGTCTAGCAGCACTGGCTAGAGGTCTGACTTGGGGATTCTGCGGCCCATCGAACCTCACCAGTTCCACAGCTTTCCCTTCATGACTTTTGTTCTCTGGGACTTGACCACAGGGAAGGGATCTTCCCTTTTCTGCAAGAGCGGCCTCACCTAGGCTGACAGTTTCTCAAAAATCAATCTGGGAGGAGGGACGTGTGGTGACCAGGATAGGGTAGAACTTCACAACTCAGAGAGTATGGTCTTTGAGCAGCAGCAACCTGGGGCCCTACCTCAGAACCCACTGAATCAGAATCTGCATATGTGAAAATTCCAGAAGCCCTGGGGTAGGGCTAAGAACAGTGAGCTTAGAAGCCAGCAAGCCTGGCGCTGGGGCCAGCTCCGTACTCTGCCACTTTGGGTGAGACACTCAGGGCTCTCTGAGACCTCATTCCTATAAACTGGAGAGGTGAAAAGCATTTTTTCTAAGGTGCTATTCCCTTCCACTGAGAACTTTTGCTTGGGACAGGTTAGTGTTTCCTGAAGGTCTCACCTGGCTTTGGAAACGTACCATCCCAAATCATTGTCCCAGTCAACCTGCAGGAGCCTGGGGTTTTCTGAGCCACCAAGGAGGACAAAGGCAACCAAGGATCTTTTAGAAACTGAGAGAGCATACGTGTTCATATGAGGAAACTAGGAAGTCTACGCACCCAGTCAAAATGAAACAGGAACTGATTGCAGAGGGCAGGGGGTGGAGAAGGGGAGGCTGTACCCTGAACACTGGACTCCATTCACATCTCCCACCCCAGGGCAGGTGGTTTAGGGCACTGCTTCCCAAGCTGGAATGTGCATCAGAATCACCTAGAAGGCTGGTTAAAACACAGATTGCTGGGGACGAGGGGGTGGGTGGCGGCACCTAGAGTTTCTGACGCAGGTGGGGCCAGGAACGTGCGTTTCTAACCCAGGGGATACAGACGCTGCTGGTCTGGGGACCACACTTGGAGGACGTTGGCTTAGTGCTTTTAAATCCACTGTCTCTGTGTAGGAAGGATTATCATCATCACGCCCATCTTACAGATGAGGACCCTATGAATCCAGCTGATTGGCAGGAAGACGGACTATAGAGGAAGGCGCGACAATTCTAGTACCGATTCCAGTGTGTGTATATGTGGGATGTGGGGGGGAGTGTTCCCCCCAGCGTCAAGCAGGTCTCCACCAGCTACCATACCCTACAATTCAACTCAGTTCTGACACTATCTACCTGGAGACAGAGCCAGATTCCACAGGTGAAGGGCTCAGTCCTACACGACTGCCCACCCAACCCCCAACCTGACTATAGACTGTTGGTTCCAACAACCCCCTCCTTGAGTTCAATTAATTTGCTAGAGTGGCTCACAGAACTCAGAAAAACATCTACTTAACCAGATTACCAGTTTATTACGCAAGGATATAACTCAGGAACAGCCCAGTTGAAGAGATGCACAGGGCAACCAAGTCCCCTCTGAGCATACCACTCTCCCCCGAATTTCCATGTACTCACCAACCCAGAAGCTCTCTGAAACCTGTCCTTTGAGGTTTTCATGGAGGTTTCATTACATAGGCATGACTGATGAGATCACTGGCCACTGGAGATTGATTCAACCTCCAGCCCCTCTCCCTTCCCTGGAGGTCAGGATAAAGGGACTGAAACTTCCAACCCTCTAATCACAGAATTGGTTCTCCTGGCAACCAGCCCCATCCTTAGATGAGGTCCAAAACTCGTCTCATTAACATAACAAAAGACACCTTCACCACTGTCATCACTTAAGAAATTCCAAGTGTTTTAGGAGTGCTTGTGCCAGAAAAGACAAAGACAAAATCTGTATTTGTTCTAAATCACAGTATCACAGGAGGACAAGGCAGAAACACAGCAAACGTTAGCGTGTGACATTGGGCAACTGTCCTTACTCAGAAGTCGAGAAAGGAGAGTGCCCAGGGAAGCAGGTCTCACCCTGGAGGAATAGGGATCTGGGTAGGAATGGGGGCAAGGACAGCTGTCCAGGCATGACAACTGGCATGCCCAGGGGCTCAGTCCCAGAAGGCAGATGCTGTGACACCGGGATCTGGCAGCCAGGTTGAGCTCCGACTGAGACTCTACAGCCACAAGCATGAGCCCTGGAAACGCCCCTCACCGAGTAAGTTGGGAAGCACCGAGGAGCCGGACTCCGGGACTCCAAGTCTCTCCAAGTCAGGAGAGATGATGGGGTGGGGAGGGAACCAGAAATGGTAAAAGCCAGTTGGGTTGAGCACAGACCTGGGTTGGTGTTACCCTTAGGCTCAGTCACTGGGGAAAGCCACAAGTTAGCTCTGCTGCCCAGGAGTGGGCTTTCTTTCCCTTTGTCTCCTCCTAAGGGTAGAAGCCAGTGAATCCCATTAGGAGCTGACAAGGAGAGTTACTCAACCTGTTACATACGGCCAGAAAACCAGCAAACCAGCGCGGTGCCAGGTTCATGGGGAGGTGGGGAGGGAGGCATTTTTCAATGTCTGAAATCCAGACGGAGCTCCATACAGTGGGCAGCCTTCTGACCCTCAGTCCTTTTTGTTCAACAGAAGGGGGCAAACAAACCCTTGAGAGGTAAAATTACCCTCCAGACCACCTAGTTCACTCCTCATTTTAAACATGTGGTCAGTACACTTGGGAGCACCTCTCTGTCTGCACTATTCCTTAGCTTCCACTGAAAGGGTAGCCCAAGGCCGCCATGTTTGTACCAAGTGATTCACTGCTCCTTCCCAGGCATCTGTTTGGATGGGAGCTAGTCACCTGACCCAAGGAGGGCCAATCTATTGGCTGGTCAATGACTAATCATATTCAATCTCTTGAAGTTTTGAGTTTAAAGAGTCAGTCATTCATTGTTGGGTGGTGGGGCTGGGAAGAGCTGGAGTGGCTGTGTTGGGCCATTTTGAGGAAAGAGGAGGTGAGGGAAAGGAGGAAGAAGGTAGGGTAGGAGGGAGGAAAGGGAAAAAGCCAACACCTACAATTTGAATGTTTCACAGATGTGGTAAAACCAGTGCATGAAGAACCAAACTCTTCCCCCCAGCAGGCTGGTTGTCTTCCCACTAACAGTAGCTCAATGAAAGTCACCACCACCCATCCAAGTAAGCAAACCAGAAATGTTGGAGTCACTGCTGTCACCTCCTTCACAACATCCAGTCAATCACTGCATCTTCTTTTCGCTTCCTTAATATCTTTCAAACCTTGCTTCTCTCCCTCTCCCCTGGACCCCTGTGTCATGAGGCCATCATCATTGTCTGGAGCTCTGCAATGGCCTCCCCACACCCGCTGGAAACTTTCCACTCTATATTGCCTCTACAGCAATTGATCTTTTAAACATGCAAATCTGCTGTCACTCTCCCACCAGAGAGGGTACAGGCCCCACGTGGTCTGCCCCGACTCTCTTTCCACCTCTCTTGCCTCTCACTACACTGTTTCCACGATGACCTCCTTCCAGTTCTCCAATCTGAAATGCTCTTCCCTCCCTCTTCCGCCTACTGCCTGAAAATGGATCCTTTACAGAGTATGAGAGTGAAGATGGAGAGAGAATTTGAGCCCTAGATCACACTGTACCTGAAGGTAGGACGACACTCATCAATTCCCCTGGTTTCAATCCAGTGTGAATTGGGTTTGTAGTCATTCACAATGCAAAGAACCCTGACTTAGTTTGCCTGCTCCACTCTGAGATCCTAGACTTGAGGCTTCTGCCTTATCCTTTTTCATATTCCCAGTGTCTTAAAGACGACCTGACATTTAGCACTCAAATGTTGCTTGAATAATGAACCTCAGTTGTGATGCTAAAGATTGTACTATAGGAAGAAGAACCAGAGAGAAGCAGAGGGGGAGGTATGGAGAGAATAAGACCCTCTGGCTGCTTTGAGTGAGCCAACGAAGGAGAGAGATCCTTGGGACTGAAGACTCAAGACTCCTGCAGGGACGCAGGCTTGACTTCTTCCCTGTTATTATCTCTCCCGGTCCCTCTTCTGCCTCCAGAGGGAAACTGCTTTCACTGTCCATCTGCGTATAAATGACCAGATCAAAGCCTAACCAGACAAGGTGAAAGCATCTGTTTAGTAGCTTCCAAAAAAACCCACTGAGCTCAGAAAGAAAGGGCCCAAACCCCAACTCTAACTCTTCATAGCTGCGGGTAAAAGCAGACTCCATAACTCTCCATTCCCAGCTTCCCTATCCATATATTCAGGGTAATGAGGTCTGAACCACCCTCCACCCAGGGTTGACCTGATATGTATGTGAGTATGAATTTTAGATGCTATTCTATTATTGCTGTCATCACGGCCTTATATGGTAAAGATGCCAAGTTTTAAAAACACTGAAATCTGTGCTGTTTACAATGGAAAACACATGTGTCAATTTAAGACATCCAAAATGAACAGGTGACATGCTGGGATTGAATGTCTGATGGAGTCTTTTCCCTTAAAATCACTTAAGTAACCGACTATTCATCAAGAGTATTCCTGTATTATGTTTTAGAAATTTAGGACCTTTACAGATTGCCTGGAAGTTCCTTCCAAAGTTTTATCTAAGCCTCACCAAGTTACATAGTTCTTCTGTTGACTGACTTGTACCCAAATGCAGCCAGAAAATTCAAGCTGGAAACCAGCGAAGGGAAAAAGAAACACTAGAAAAAATATAAAACTACGTGAGCTGAGCAATGCCTTTCACCTTCTTTGATGGTCCATTGATCCTCCTCTTCTGTACCACCAGTACAGTAGCATGAAGCAACTGTGCCCCATCCCCTCCACCTGCCCACCTGTCCAGATATGGGCTTCCTTTCCCTAGAGCACCTTCCAGGTTGTCACTAGGGTCATTTCAAGTGGTAGTCACAGACCAAAAAGTGTGCGGTGGGTATAATCCAATCAGGGGAAACTGAGGTCTTGCTAAGATAACCATATGAATGAGAATGAGATACCATTTTCATCCATTCAAGGAACACAAAGCCAAAGCTATAATGCTTACTACCAGTCACCATCAGGTGACAGTCACAGGGCATGGGACTGGCCACCCTTGCTCTTGCAGGTTGGAGCACAAACTGTACAGGGTTGGGAGAAACCAGCTGTGATGCCTACAGAGAGCCTAAAACAATTCATAGTTTTTGACCCACTAAACTTGCATTTCAGAAATTTTGTGAACACAAAGAAATTCATGGCAGTGTTAGTAATAATGGCTCACCTGGAGCTCTGGGTTTTTGGGGCTTCTTTTCACATTCATGGTTTTCATACAGACAAGGCTCATGAATGAGTCTTGGGCTCAAGGGCTGTTGGCTGAGAGGCTGTCAGTCCTTACCTTTCTAGGGGTGGGTGGAGGGATGGGGGAGGAGTGGTTCTAGCTTCAGCCCGGGCTGTATTCCTGCTGCAGGGGCAGACCTTCCTGGTATCTGATAGATGGGTGTGATAGACCCGCTCAGGACTCCACCCAAGGAGAGAATTCATCAAAACCAAGGAAAAAGAAGGCGGGTCCAGCCAAGTCTGCTCAGGGACCAAACCTCAGGGGTCAGAGGAGGGGGGGTGAGTCTGAGTCCTGCTTGAATCCCAGGCAGAGACAGGGCTGCAAATAGACACTGAAAGAGCTATTTTCTTTTTCAAGGATTTTACTTAGTTATTGGACAGAGCATAAGTAGGCAGAGCGGCGGGCAGCGGGAGAAGGCGAAGCAGGCTCCCTGTTGAGCAGGAAGCCCAATGCGGGGCTCGATCCCAGGACCCTGAGATCATGACCTGAGCTGAAGGCAGAGGCTTAACTGACTGAGCAACCCAGGCACCACAAAAAGAGCTATTTTCACTGAAACATTGAAATGACATTGGTACAAAAAACCACTCCACTCAGACCTGTATCTCCAAATGTTCCCCAAAACTTCTCACTTCTCTACAGTGCTCAGTGGGCTTCTGCCCTAGCAGGTGGCTCAGAAGGCGGTCCTAGGCGCCCCCACCCTTGCCCTGGAGGCCTCAAGAGTCTGACGCCGATACTGATCAGCACCCTGAGGGATGCCACCGAGACTCCCAGAAAGAAAGACCGGAGGTCCTGAAAGTGTGCAGGAAAACCGAAAAAATGCTGTTTATTACTGACACAGTGACAGTCACCCAGGGAAAATGAAAGCAAAGACATCTAAAACTCTGGGAGCTTACTGTCTGCAAAGCACTTTTGTGACCATCTTTCATTTGATTCTGACAGTAAAAGGTTCTTCCTTTTCCATAAGGAAATGAGCCCCAGAGGTAACTTTCCTCATCCAAGACCCTCCCATGGCCATCGGCACACAATTCAGGATCTCTGGCCCATTTTCCTATGACACAGGAGACTTTGCCCTGGACCTGGCTTTAGGGGAGACACTCCAGTAGATGTCGTGATCTTCAGCAGAGGGTAACCCTCAATAAGCAAGGCTACCTTTCTCCTCCCTTTATCCACCAGTGCCTCCTCTTCTCCCTCCTTGCCATGGCTCCCCCACCTGCATAGGGGCATGACTTTTCCCTCCCTCCTTCAGCCCTCAGGAGACACAGAGAGCAGAGAAGGCCTTGGTACCTGGACCAGAGCTCCCAGGAGCCACCCAGAGTGTATTTTCTGGGCTTGATGATAAAGGAGTCCCAACTCAGCCCGGAAAAGGATCCCAAGACAGGCCTTAGAACTCCTTTGTTGCCTGGATTTGAAGAGACTGCGGGGGGGTGGTGGTGGCAATTATCATCCCCCAAAGGCTGTGCCTTTGCTTTCTTTAGTGGGAGGGGAAAGATGGGAATAGAAGCCAGGCTCAGCGGACCAGGTATAGAGGTGGGATGAGAAATGGACCTACTGTGTGCTGAATCCAATGCTAGATATTTTACAGATATAACCCATGAGGTCAGTTTCATCACGAGAAGTTTCCAGATGAAGAAAGTGGCACTCAGGAGTAATTCTCATAGTTCTGTTTCCAGTAACGGCAGAGAAGCTCCCACTAGGCCACAGATAACAACTATAAACTCTGGACAAAGATTCAAAACAAAACATTGGAAAGTAACCAGAAGCAGGCAAAAACTGGGAGTCTGCTTTTACCCGCAGATTAGAGAGGACAGAAAGAAATCATTGAGCCTGAAAAAACAGCAATAGAAAGTTTTCAATGCAAAGAACAGAATAGACCAAGGAAAAGAGAATAGAGCCTCGGGACTTGTGGGGATAACATCAAAAGGTCTAACATTTGTGTAATTTTCATCCAAGAAGGAAAGGAGAGAGAGAATGGAGTGGAGGAAAAAAAAAAAAAAAAGGTTTGAGGAACTAATAGCTGAAATTTCCATTTGGGTGAAAGACATAAACTTTTATTTCCAAACATCTTTGGGAATCCCAAGCAGAATAAGTACACAGTACACACCTGAACATATAATCACACTATAAGAAACCAAACACAAAATTTTGAAAACAACCAGAGAAAAAATAATTGCATACAGAAGAAGAAAGATATAAATATCACTGACTTCTCATCAGAAAGAATGGAGGCCAGAAGACAGTGAGACAACATCTTTATCTTTTTTTTTTATTATTAGAGAGGAAGGGAGAGTATGCACAAGCAAGGGAAGGGGGAGAGGGAATGGGAGAAGCAGACTCTCCACTGAATAGGGAGCCTGACTTGGGCCTTGATCCCAGGACCCTGAGATCACGACCAGAGCTGAAGGTAGATGCTTAACCAGCTGAGCCACCGTGACCCAAGGAACAGCATCTTTAAAGTACTGGAGGGAAAAAAACCCATCAACTCAAAATTTTATATCCACAAAAAGTATCTTTCAAAATTGAAAGTGAAACCAAGGCACGTTCAGGGAAATGATAACCAAGAAAATTCATCACCAGCAGACCTGACAAAGAGAAATGCTAATGGCGGTTCTTCAGATGGAGGGGACATTATACCAAATAGAAACCCAGATTATCAGGAAGGAACAAAGAACATGAGAAATGGCAAAATCATGGGTAAATATAAAAGACCATTTCCCCCTTTTCTAAAGAGCATGTGATGGTTTTAAAGCAACAATTATAGTTGTAAATTGTAGGGTCTATAGGATATGTAGGTGTGATTTATACAACAATTATATGTCGCATAAAGAATGGGGAGGTTGTGGTTAATGGACCCATAAAGTTGCAAGGGTTTTATATCTTAGGAGAAGCGCAAGTAGCTGGCCAGCGTCTTGCAGTCAGAGCAATGGATGACTAATGTCTAAATCCCAACCTGCTTCTTCTACATCAGACCCACTGGAGTGGGAGGAGGGGGAAGTGAGATGGGAGAGAGTGTGATGGCCTCAAGTAGCCTCGGGGGCTCAACACTGCTGCACCCAGAACATTCCCAGGCCTTGGAGTCTGACCCAGTGAATGGCAGGGCCTGATGTAGCAGGGGAGGGCTGGGGTGGCAGGGCTGGGGCCTTGGGGAAGGGCCCAGATGGAGCCCCACACTCTCATCAAGGTTTGAAGTCAGTTCATGCACCTGTGAAAATGGCCTCCAGAGAGGTTAGGAAGGCATCCATTGCCGCAGTGAATCCCGACCCTGCACCCTGGCCAGGAAGTGGCTAATTTTCCATGAACATCACCTTACCAGCTGTCCAGGCTTACTGAGGCCTCTGAAGACGACCTGGGACAAAGCAGGTCAGAATTTCATATGTAGCCTACTGGGGCACGGCCAGGGTGTACCCCCGACACTCCCAGACTCTGCCTCCCAGACTGTGGGAAGCATATTCCCTCCTTCCATTCATGCAGTGGACCTCGATGGAGCCAATAAAACCTGGCCTCTGGGCCCAACACCCAGAACCAGTCCTACCATGCCTGCTTGGCAGCACCTACGGGAAAGGGAGGCACCCCTCCTTGGTGTCTGAGCTCCAGGGGCCCCTCTGAACCCCGAGATTCTACCACCCCATCTTCTGCCCTTTTTATCCCTCTGTCTTAGAGGTGAGAGCTGCTTTCTCTAGTTATTTTCTCTGGGTTTTTCCTCAGGGTTCCCTTGCTTCTTTTTCTGTTCTGTGTAACCAATTCCTTATTATTAAATTTCCTCTGCTGGGGCACCTGGGTGGCTCCGTCGGTTCAGCGTTCCTCTCTTGATTTCAGCTCAGGTCATGATCTCAGGGTCATGGATTAAGCCCCACATCAGGCTCCACGCTCAGTCCGAGAGAGCCTGCTTGACATTCTCTCCCTCTCCCCCACCACTAACTCACTTGCACTCTCCCTAAATACATAAATAAATAAATTTCCTCTGCTGAACTTCTGCATGATTTCTGTTCCTCACAGTCTCCTGCCATTATGGAAAGAAACAGAGGTGCTTCTCCCAGGGGGCCTGCCGTGGCTTACAGGAGACTGTGTGGAACAGAGGGAAGGACATGGGCTTGGGGCTATGGTGGACCTAAGTCCAAACTCCAGCTCTACACTTACACCCTGACAGACTCGGGGCAAGCTTCAGTTTCTCCAAGTTTCCCTGAGCCTCAGTTTCCTCACTTGAAAATTGGGCTGATGATACAACCCTGATTAGTCAGAGACAAAACCACAATTTGAACTAAATGAGGCAAAAGGGTGAGATCATTCTGGAAAGTTTCCAGAAAAAATACCTATATAAGTACAAAGGGTAATAAAGCAGGAGAGAGCTCATCTCACATATGACTGGAACCAGGACACCAGTGCCCTGGGGAGCTCTCTCTGCCTCTCAGTTTGTGGGACCTGATTCTTAATCACAGACCCATCTCCTCATGTGGGTGAAGAAAATGGCCTTCCAGACTCTCACCTTTACAGCTTTGCCCACATGATAAAGGACTCCTCCTGGCTGGACCCAGCTCAGTAGTTTCCAGGGGAGGGCTCTAACTGGCCAGGATGGGCCGCCTGAAAGCCGGGTCACATGAGGGAGGATAGCTGTCCATCAGCCACATCATGTCAGGGTCTGACAAAAACTCCGCCATTTTCAGGATGACTATCCCCATTTACAGAGGAGCAATCTGAAGCTCAGAGAGGGACAGGCCTGACCGTAGTTATGTGGCTTTTGTATAAGTAACAACACTGGGTATTGGGTCATTAAACACCAGAGCATTCAAAGTTCTGCCAGTGTAGCAGAAAGCTGTTGGCTACGGGTCAGGGTAGTTCTTCAGGAAAACCCGGCTTCCTCCAGGGGAGTGGGTGGTGAGGTTGGTCCCATTTGAAAAAGAGATGAAAATTAAAGTTCTAGTCAATCCTGGGTACCACAGCTTAGAGGCGGGACTGGGATTCAAACCCGAGCCTTGTAGGTTCCCCATTAACCATCATGGGATCCATGTACCCATCCCTGAGGGGAATGTCTTGCTATTTGACAGGCTCAGGAGTGGACGGCCTTCCCTGGCTCCATGGTTGTAGGCAGAGCACAAGGTGCCTTCGGGGTCATGGCATTTGAAAAAAAATGCAGGGAAAGGGTGCAGGGAAACCAAAAATGATCACAGGGCAGAAGAATGGGGTTGTTGAGTTGTCAGGAAAGAGGGCCAGAGACCATGGCTGAGGTCAGCCTTCACGGGCAAAGGTCCACAGTGTTGGCTAGGAGGCTCCCGAGGACCCAGTTGGCTGCTCCTTGGCAGCCCTTACCCAGACCCTCCAGGCTTCCCGCACACCTGACCCAGCTACTGTTTCATCTTCCAAGTAGCATGACCCCTGAAGGGGGTGTGTGTGTGCTGAGCCCTTCCGGGTGGGAACAGGTCCCCCCACTCACTGGCCAAAAAGTCACATGCAGTCTGTGAGATGCAGGGAGGTAAAAGCTCCCACCTGTGCCACCTCTCAAATGCCCAGGGATGCTTCCTGATTCATTGCTTTGGCAGAGACACAGAAGGCCAGTGTTAGCACGCCAAGTATACAAGGTCATTAGCAGCCAACAATAAGCAGCTGGCTCCAGTCTGGGCTTCACCCCAGGTTTTCTGAGGGAGCTGTTTCCTCACTTTCCCTTTCTGAGCTTCAGTTTTCCCCTCTGTTAAGTGGGCATAGCAACTCCATGATAGTGAGAGGGAAGAGTGGCAATGAAGACAGACTTTAATATCTGGGTGATGCTGTGCTCATAAGAGGAACAAACCACTGGGGTTTATCCCAGGTGGAGAAACCAGTGCTCCCGACAGAGAGTAGGAACCAGGAAGAGGAAGCATGATGACAGGCTTAGAAAATTGGCCAAGCTCATACAGCAGATCTGCCCCAGTGGCCCAGAGAAGGAAGAGGTGCCCCCAGGAGAGAATATCTCAGTCTGGGCACCTCACTTCTGCAGGATCAAAACCAGACCATCCTTCTGATGTGGTGACCTTGTTCTGGCCCTTCTCCAGCCCTGCCCCATTACTTACAGTCTCCTCAATATATCACTATGTTTGGTCTCAATGTCTTTGCAAATGCTGTCCTCCTAGAAAACTCCTACACATCCCTCAAAGCCCATTTTAGATATCTCCTCCATGAAGTCCTGTTTCTTAGCACCAGACCCTCTCTGCTCCATTCACCAAGCAGGGTTGATTACCCCCCTTTCTTTGTACACCAAGGTGCCTAATACTTCCTACAAAACAGATATTTCATGTGCATGTGCCTCACTTGGAGATCTTGTGAAAATGTGGATTCTGACTCATCTATGTTGGAACTGGAGCTGGCCAGTTTTCCGTTCAATCAGCCCTGCAGGTGGGTTGGTGCTGCAGGTCTGTGGGCCAACTCTGAGTCTCAAGGTAATAGAACAGAAGTCAGCCAAGCTCCCTCTCAGGCTACCAAGGGCTACCAACCCTGTCCTCTTCAACAGGATGGGAACGAGGCCCGGCGTGTCCTATGCAGAGTGCTCTGCACAGACACTGTTCTCCACAGGCTGATGCACTGAGCCGAGGGAGGCCCAGCCTTCTCAGAGCTGGAGCTACTGGAACCACCCAGCACAAGTCCTATTGCTATGGTAACCAATGGCCACAAACTCAGTGGCTTAAGACAACATCAATGTATCCTCTTGCAGTTCTGGAGGTCAGAATATGAAATGGGTTCTAAGGAACTCAAGGCGTTGTCTGGGCTGCTTCCTTCTGGAGGCCCTAGAGGGAGAGTCTGTTCCCTAACTCTCCCAGCTTCAAGAGGCTTCTGGCATACCTTGGCTCATGGCTATGTCACTCCAAGCTTTGCTTTTATCATCCCATTGCCTTCTCCTCTTTCTGACCTCCTGTGTCCTTCTAAGGACCCCTGTGGTTGTGTGGAGCCCATCCACATAACCTGGGATAATCTCCCCAAGTCAAAACCCTTACCTTTATCAACACCTGCAAAATCCATTGTACCGGGGCGCCTGGGTGGCTCAGTGGGTTGAGCCTCTGCCTTCGGCTCCGGTCATGATCTCAGGGTCCTGGGATCGAGCCCCGCATCGGGCTCTCTGCTTGGCAGGGAGCCTGCTTCCCTCCCTCTCTCTGCCTGCCTCTCTGCCTACTTGTGATCTTTCTCTCTCTGTCAAATAAATAAATAAAATCTTTTTAAAAAATCCATTTTACCATGTCAGGTAACATATTCCCAGGATCTGAGGAACAGGACACAGATATCTTCAGGGACCATGATTCTGCCTGCCTGAACCCCTGTCTGGAGACAGCATCACAGCTTCCTGAATCAGACCCTACTGGCGGGCCCAAGGCTGTTCATCTCGAGACCAAACCTCTCATCGGGGTCCCTTCCAGGTCCGGGCTCTGGGCCACAAGCAGTGGCCAGAGAGAGTGACTTCTTCCACTGCCATTTCTTAGTCTGACCCCCACTGCCCCATGCATCGACCTCCCAAGTGTCAGAGGCTGAAGAGGCAAGGCCAAGATCATGCTGTTTCCTCAAGCCCAGGGCACACATTCGCCCTGAAGCACACAGCTCATAAGAGCCAGGCCAGAGGTGACTTCTTGGTGGCAAAGGAGAAAACTGGCAGGAGAGCCCAACGGAAGCTTTTCCTTAAAACAGTAACTCCCTTAGCCCCACAGACCCTGCCACGCTGATGGCTGCATGTTCTGTGCCCATTAATGGCTCTTTGGGGCAAGCTGAGCAATAGGGGCCCATTCCTGCCAAGTGTCCAGGTCAGAGAATGGGCCCACCGGGCACCCAGAGGCACCCCTTGGCCTGTCCACCATCTCCACGAATGGAGAGACTGTGGTTTAAGCCACAGAGGTAGGAGACCAACCACCTGGATTTCCCTGGAACAGAGGGCTTTCCAGGGAAAATGGGGTAAGTTGGCTCCCCTACTTGTAGGGCACCCACACAGACCCCAGCAGTGGGCTTGGCTGCTGTTCACCCTCTAGTTCCAGCCAAGTCGGCAGGTCTCCTAGTCCCAGCAGCTGGCAGGGTTCACAGTGTTAAGAAAGACGATCCGTGTGAAGCAATGTCTGAGGGTGACATACGGAACCCAGGGGCCCTTTCCATCGGGGGGTGCTGAGTCACACCACTCCCAGGTGTGGGTGATTCAGGAACCTGGTTTTCCTTAAGTCCCCAGGAGGGTGGAGGGTGGGCTCAGGTTAGAAGAAGGGAAGGGAGGAACAAATATCCAGAGTTAAGATTCTGCGGTGCACTCGGAAGCCTACAAGAGCGGCAAGCCCTTCCAGGGTCGAGGATCCTCATGTGGATATGCTGCTGGAAGTGTGTGCTGCATGTGGGGGTCAGACAGATCCTGAGTTCCCCGCTTCCCAGCCGAGCAACCCTGACGGAGCCCGTGGCATCTCTGAGCCTCTGTTTTCTCACTGGGAAGAGGTTCATGAGACCCTCTACGCAGAGTTAAGATGAACAATGAACCACCAACCTGGGAATGTGCCTTATGCCGGGGAGGCGGCTCCTGTCCCCTGGCCCAGACCAAGGTCAGTAGAAAAACAAATTAGCAACCAGAGGCTGCCTGGTGAGCTCTGAATTAGAACAAAGGGAGCAGGACAAACCCAGGGCTTTCACCCAAGCTCAGAACCCAGGGCCCTTCCCTCCCTCCCAGCTGCTCCTTCTTCAGTATTTCTCACCAGTCCCTGGCACTCCCATCCTTCCAGCATTACCTCATGTTGGCTGTGTTACAAACGAATTAGATCCTGGTTCCATTATATGACACACAGACACTCAGCTAGATTAAAAAAAAATTTTTTTAAACACAAGTGATCTCATTTGACTGTCCCAGTAAGCCTTTGGAAATAGGTATCACTCTACCCATTTTACAGATATGGAAACTGAGGCTTTGAAAGGTTGAGGAAGTCAGACATCTCCAGACTCTAAGTTCAATGCCTTCTCCACTGAAGCAGACCCTGTGACATCAGTCACTGGCAGGGGGTCCCCTGCAGAGAATGCATGGGGGCAACCCATCCCAGCTGACAGCACCCGGAAGGCACTCCCATCCTTCGGGAAACTTCCTGGCAGTCCAAATTACTTGACTGGTAGAAAGTTCATTCCGAAAGAATACGGATCTCTTTCTCAGTCCCCACTTTGCTGGTGAGGGATAATATTCCTGTTCTCATGTCTGACTCACCCTCTCATGTCCCTCACCCCAGACACCCTAAGCCAACTCCCCTTGGCTGCTGAAAATGCCAGGGACAACTCCAAGGTACTTGTATGTGAGGAAAGGACATTTATTAGGCTGAGCAGAAAAGCATCTGCTCTGTAAAGAGGACGAGCACGTCAACCACCGTCAGGAAGGAGTCCTAGTCACGTGGCGGCCTGTGCTGGCCTCCATCCCAGAGCCCGGCTCTGCCACTGGCATACCTCCACCTGACCTCAAGAAAGGCCGGACAGCCTCAGGAATCCAGCCAAAGAAGGTGTCAGGAGCAAAGCTCTGGACCTTGTTCCCTGACAGAGGGCTCCAAAACTTTACTTACTGACTTTTGCAGAGTGGGAGATTTTGAAGCCCAGAATTGACCAGAACTTTAGGAAGGAAGCATCAAAGCATTTGTCACCTGATACAGTTGCCAATTCAACCAGCTTCACGGCCAGTAAAGGAAGGGGAGGAAGGCGGGCGGGGAGTGGGCAATCCTACAAATGCAAAGATGTGGGTCCAGTGATGCTCGCTGCTGGGTTCCTGGTGATCGGGCGCCCCTGGGAACCGCGTACCTGCCCGTCAGTAAAGGAGCATTAAGTGGACTAGCACAGCCACACGTATTCCATAGAATTGTTTGCAGTATTAAAAAGAATGAGGACAGAATGATCCTCAAAAACAAACCAAAAAAATGGAGCTACCACCATAATCCAGCAATTCCACTCTGGGTATTTAACATAAGGAAACAAAAACGCTGACCCAAAGAGCCATCCTCACCCTCACGGCCACTGCCGCATTACTTACAGGAGCCAAGACAAACAGCCTACCTGCTCAGCCACGGATGGACGGCGCAAGAAAATGTGGTGTCTGTACACAATGGAAGAGGATTTGGCCATAAAAAAAGAAGGAAATCTTGGCAATTGCAACAGTGGTTGGAACTTGGGGGCCTTATGCCAAGTGGAAAAAGAAGACAGAGAAAGACAATACCGTATGATCTCATGTGTATGGAGAATCTAGAAACAAACTCATT
This sequence comes from Lontra canadensis, assembly GCF_010015895.1. NCBI lineage: Eukaryota > Metazoa > Chordata > Mammalia > Carnivora > Mustelidae > Lontra > Lontra canadensis. The sequence continues at coordinate 1,829,992 of NW_022631157.1, forward strand.
CCTAGATACATACAGAGAACAGGTTGGTGGTTGCAGGAGGAGGGGAATGGGGGACGGACAAAATGGGTAAAGGGGGTCAAAAGGTACAAACTTCCAGCTACAAAATAAATAAGTTGTGGGGATGTAATATACAGCATGGCAACTAGAGTTCATAATATTCTATCGCATATTTGAAGTTGCTAAGAGAGTAGATCTGAATAGTCCCATCGTACACACAAAATTCATGTATTAGGTAATTAAATGTATTAAGTAATTAAAATAAATGACTTTTTGTCTAGAAAAGAAAGCAGGTGTGGTCTCCTGCTGGCTAAGATGTCTTCCCAGACAGAGGGACGCCTGGGTGGTGCAGTCGGTTAAGCGTCTGCGTTCAGCTCAGGTCATGATCTCGGGGTCCTGGGATCGAGTTCTACATGAGGCTCCCTGCTCAGCGGGGTGACTGCTTCTCCCTTTACCCCTCCACCTGCTTGTGTGAGCACTCTCTCTGACAAATAAGTAAATGAAGTCTTAAAAAAAATATACATATTCCAGGACAGAAAAGAGATGGGGTTGACTTTCCATGTGACCCTGGGGGAGGAGCCTGAGGATGGGTGTTTAAGATCTGACTCCATTCTGTCTGGGGTCCTAGGGCTGAACACAGGCCCCAAGCACTGAGGCCTCTCCTATTCACCGGCCAAGAGACAAGTGCATTGTCCATGGTGAGCATAAGAGAAGAGCAAGCTCCCTTTAGCTAACATACTCACCATGGCCCCATCTGATTCCAGCACACAGGGGGCCGCTTAGCTCTTCTCCCCCACCTGGGGAGAATGGCCTCATGGAGGCAAACAGAGCCTCTTTGAGTGCCCTCATACTGTCAGTTCCTCTGTGATAGGACTCCGAGGGTGCCTTACCCATTCTCTGCTGGAGCAAGCTTGGCCTGCACCCGTTAGCACTATACTCCTGGAGCAGCGCGGAGGAAGGGGGCCTTGGAAGAAGAGGACGGAGGATCAAAGTGGTTATTCTACTCAGCAGCCTTGCATTTTGAGCTCAGCAAGAGACAGAAGCTATCAAGGAGATCATCACTTGGAGTCATTTTACCCGTTAAAGAGTAGAAACCCACAGCAGGGGAGGGGGCGGGGGGGCAGAACCACAAGGTGTTCCAGTGCTGAGACTGGAAACAAGCAGCCGAGGCTGATTCCAATGTCCATGGGAGGCCAGGAGCGGTGGGGCCCCCCAAGGCCAGACACCCCATGTGATGAGGAAACCAGGTGCGGCAGGGGCACTCAAGACAGAAATAGAAAATTCTCACCCCGAGACTTCCGGTGTCTAGTAATGACCCTCTAAGTTTTGGGATCATCACGAAAACATGACAGTAAGGAACCAATAGGTCCCAACAAGAAAATCCCCAGGAATCCCAATAGAAAAGAAAGCATCGGTGCTAGCCGAGGGTCTCTGCTGGACTGTGGCCACTGTGGTTTCCAAGCTGACAATTGCATGGACGCCAGAGACTGGGAGATAAAGCCTCGGGCCCACCGAGGTGGGAGATCTCACAGGTCTCCCCACATCAAACTGGGACCCAGCAGAAAGGATGAATAAGAAAAATATTCTGCCATCTGACACCTTGGCACAGGGGAGAGGCAACGGGTGCGGGGCGGGGGGGAATTCCCCTGAAGACTCATAACCACAGGCGGGCCCACACACGGGTTTGCGGGCGGAATTCATGCACCTGTGAGATTAACACAAACACAAAAGCAACCTGAAGCGAAGACTTGGTTTCAAGCGTCCTGGTTTGGGAGCACCTCCTCTTTCTGTAGAGTGAATCCTCTCAACCCGGGTCTCAGAGAATTACCACAGATAAAATTCTCAGGAAAACGAGCTACTTGGAGGAAACACAAACGCACGCACACACAAAGGAAATGTGCGACCCACAAGTCCCATGAGGGAGCAAGGCCCTGCTAACACCTTGATTTGAGACATCTGGCCTCCAAAACTGAGAAAGAATAAATTTCTGTTGTTTTAAGCCCCCAAATCTGTGGTGATTGGTTACGGAAGCCTTGGGAAACTGAGGCAGGGGCAGAGGGAATATCTTAAGAAATAGCGACTGGGACATTTCCTAAACTGTTGAAAATCATCAGTACTCAGATCCAGTGATCCCAGCTAACTCCAAGCACAGAAGAGGGAATCCACACCCAGACATGATGAGTGAAACTTCCGAACACCAAAGACCAAAGGAAGATTTTAAAAGCAGCCAAAGAGAAGACGTATTCCGTGAGAGCTGGTTTGTCAACGGCCATCGCAGAAGCTGGGAGACAGTGGCCCAGCGTCTTCGATGTGCCGAGAGAAAGTAACGGCCCATCTAGAATGTTTCTATCCTTCCCAAGGGAGAGTAAAAGAGAGCCTTCTTAGCAAATAAAACTACTCCCAGCAGACTTCCATTAATGGAAATTCTGTGATCTGTATCAACAGAAAGAAAACGATCCTGATAGGAAGTTTTTGAGTAAAGGATGCAGAGCAAATAAAGAAGTAAGTATGGGATAATTCGAAATGAACAAGGTTTGTACAAAACAGTCATGAAAACATCTTGGGAGGGGCGCCTGGGTGGCTCAGTGGATTGAGCGTCTGCCTTCGGTTCAGGTCATGATCTCAGGATCATGGGATCAAGCCCTGCATCGGGCTCTCTGCTCAGCGGGTAGCCTGGTCCCCCTCTGCCCTTCAACCCGGCTTGTGCGTGCATATGCTCTCTCTCTCTCCAATAAATAAATAAAATCTTTTTTAAAAATGTCTTGGGATGTGCTGGATGTTACCATTCATTGATTTTCTTCTTGCCCAGTACTGCAGAGCTAGGAGCCTAGCAGCAACACCTTTCTGATTCCCATGCCAGAGGGATTCTAGTTTCGCTTCTGACAATGAGAAGCATCCAAGTGAAATGAAAGATGGAGAAGCTGTTCTTCTGGCTCTAGGGGTTGTGGCGGGAGTAGACAAGAACACCAAGGGGACAGAAATGAGGAGCCCGGCTTGTGTAGTGAAGGTGGTAATTTCCTGTCGTTTCTGACCCTGGATAACTCTCCTTTCTCCCCAGTTTCTGCTCTCCTTCAGGCCTTCCAACAATCTGGTGACCAAAATTTCCAATTAAAAATGTTTTACGTTTGTTTTTGTATTAGAGAGAGAGAGAGAGAGAGAATCTTAAGCAGGCTCTATACTTGGCACAGAGACTGATGCAGTGTTTAATCTCATGACTCTGAGATCACAACCTGAGCCAAAATCAAGAGTCAGACACTTAACCTACTCAGCCACTAGGCACCTCTTTAAGATTTTATTTTTTAAATAATCTCGGGGCACCTGGGTGGCTCAGTGGTTAAAGCCTCTTCCTTCGGCTCAGGTCATGATCTCAGGGTCCTGGGATCGAGTCCCGCATCGGGCTCTCTGCTCAGCAGGGAGCCTGCCTCCTCCTGTCTCTCTCTGCCTGCCTCTCTGCCTACTTGTGATCTGTCTGTCAAATTAAAAAAAAAAAATCTTTAAATAATCTCTACACCCAACATGAGGCTTGAACTCACAACTCTGAGATCAAGAGTTGCATGTTCCACTGACTTGAGCCAGCCAGGCCCAAACCTCCCCCACAACTAAATTTTCTATGTAATGATTTGTTTTCCTGGCTAGACTCCTACTGTTACATCAGATTGAATGCACACACAAATAATATAGAATTAAAATACATGGCAATAGTTGCATCTACACTGGGAGGGGGCTAATGGAGTCAAACTTACTTAAGAATCTTGTATTATTTGGGAGGAAGGGAACATTTTTGATTAACTTGATTTTGATAGGTTAAGAATGCACGGGGGCTTTTGGCTCAGGTCATGAACCCAGGGTCCTGGGATCAAGTCCCACATCGAGCAGGGAGCCTGCTTCTTTCTCTCCCTCTGCTCCCACCCCTGCTGCCCACGCTCTCTTTCGCTTTCTCAAATAAAGAAATAAAACTTTTTTTTTTTTTTTAAAGAATGCATGTTGTACCTTCTGGGGTAATCACTATAATAATGGAAAAAGATTTTTTTTTTAATGGAATTAAATAGGATGCCTGAGTGGCTCAGTCGGTTAAATGTCTGCCTTTAGCTCAGGTGATGATCCCTGGGTCCTGGAATCGAGTCTCACACAGGGCTCCTTGCTCAGCAGGGAGCCTGTTTCTCCCTCTGCCTGCTGCTCCCCCTGTTTGTGTATTCTGTCTGACAAATAAAAAAATAAAATCTTTTTTAAAAAATCAGAGCGGCGCCTGGGCGGCTCAGTGGGTTAAAGCCTCTCCCTTCGGCTCAGGTCGTGATCCCAAGGTCCTGGGATCAAGCCCCACATTGGGCTCTCCGCTGAGCAGGGAGCCTGCCTCCCTCTCTCTCTCTCTGCCTGCCTCTGCCTACTTGTGATCTCTGTCTGTCAAATAAATAAGTAAAATCTTAAAAAAAAATTAAAAATCAGAGTAAGAATTATATACACAGTAGAAAATAATTTTTTTTAATTTTTAAATGGAATTAAGTTTCTTACAGATACAATTATTCCCCAAAAGGCAAAAAATGAGAGAAAAAAGCAATATGGAACAGACAGGACAAGTAGAAGGCAAGAGTAAGGTGGTAAATTTAAACCCAAAGGTATGTATTATACTAAGTATGCAATTACTCTAATTGAAAGAAAATCAACATTAATTTAAAATATAAACCCAACTATGTGTTATTTAGAAAAGGCATATAATACATGAGAGGATGAATGTAGAGAATGAGAAAGATAAACACGCAAACTGTAACCAAAAGAAAGTTTATGTGTATTAATTATTATAGTCATTTTATTAACACCAGACAAAACAGACATTAAGTCAAAAGACACTACAAAAGACAAAGGAGGGCCACTTCATAATGGTAAAGGGTTAAATTCACCTAGAAAATAGAACTATTATAAATTTTGTGCAAAAAAAGAGAAGAAAAAGGAATGAAGGGATTAGAAAGGAAAACCCCAAATTGTCATAATTTGAAGATAATATAAATAGTGCACACGGAAAGTTAAAAGGATCTACAGGTAAATTATCAAATAGGAAAGTTGGATAATATTGCTAAACACAATATCAATACACATAAAGTCATTCACGTGTCTGTACACCAGCCACTTACAGTATAGATGAATGTTCCTTAAAACATACTATTTATGGGGGATGCCTGGGTGGCTCAGATGGTTAAACATCTGACTCTTGATTTTGGCTCAGGTCTTGATCTTTGGGCCCTGATATCCAAGCCTGTAACCAGCTCCACACTAGGTATGGAGCCTGCTTAAGATTCTCCTCTCTCCCTCTCCCTCTGCCCCTCCCTGACCCCACTTGCATGCACCTGCTCTCTCTCTCTCTAAAAAAACAAAAACAAAAACAAAACAAAACAAAAACTCAAAAAGGGATTTACAAGAGCATCAAAGAAATAGTAAATTACTGAAAACAACAAAAAGTATGCAGTCTCTTTGTGGCACAATTACAAATCTGCATTGAGAGACATTTTTAAAAAGACTTCATTAAAAGCAGAATTTTTATTCTTCATTAAAATGTTATTCTTCATTAAAAGTAAAATTTCAGGGGCACTTGGGTGGCTCAGTGGGTTGGGCCTCTGCCTTCGGCTCAGGTCATGATCCCAGGGTCCTGGGATCGAGCCCTGCATCGGGCTCTCTGCTCAGCGGGGAGCCTGCTTCCCGCTCTCTCTCTCTCTCTGCCTACTTATGATCTCTGTCAAATGAATAAATAAAATATTTAAAAAAAGAAAAAAGCAGAATTTCATGTTTGTTTGACCCATACCTTGCATCATGAAAAAAGTTAATGCAAAATGGATCAAAGACCTGCATGGAAATCCTAAAACTATAAGACTAAAACCTAGGAGAAAGCCTTTGCGACCTTGGGTCAGGCAAAGATCCTTTAGCTATGACAACAAAAAGCACAGTCCATAAAAGAACAAATCCATAAATGGGACTTCACCCACATTAAAACTTTTGTTCCTCAAAAGATACTATTAAGAAAATGAAAAGAGGGGCTCCTGGGTGGCTCAGTCATTAAGCGTCTGCCTTCAACTTGGTCCTGGGATCGAGCCCCACATGGGACTCTTTGCTCAGCAGGGAGCCTGCTTCGTCCTCTCCCACTCCCCCTGCTTACCCTTTCCCGCTGTGTTTCTCTGTGAAATAAATAAAACAAATAAATAAAATATATAAATATTTATATTTATATTTTGTGTTTTATTTATATTTTATATTTTACATAAATATAAAATAAATAAAATCTTAAAAAAAAAAAAGAGGGTGCTTGGGTGGCTCAGTTGTTAAGCCTTTAGCTCTGGCCGTGATCCCAGAGTCCTGGGATTGACGCACCATGACGGGCTCTCTGCTCAGCGGGGAGCCTGCTTCTCCCTCTCCCACTCCACCTGCTGTGTTCCCTCTCTCGCTGTGTCTCTCTCTGTCAAATACATAAATTAGGAAATAAATAAATTTTAAAAAAAGAATGAAAAGACAAACCATGGCCTGGTGGGGGGAAGAAATTTGCAAAGCAAAAATCTGATAAAGGAGTTGCATCCAGGATATAAAGATTTCCCAAAACTCAATAATAAGAAAACAACCCATTAAAATGATCTGAACAGACACTTCCCCAAAGAAGATATACAGATGGAAAATAAACAAGGGAAGAGCAGCTTAGCATTGTGGAGGGGAGGGTGGGAAGAGCTGGGAGGAAGGAATACCACGGAGAAGGAAGAGATCTTTGGGACTGATGGATTTGTTCAGCATCTCCTTTGTAGCACTGGGTTCAAGGATATACACAGGTGTCAAAACTGACCTAATTATACACTTTAACTACGTGTAATTTATTGCACTGTCAATCAATCCTACTTCAATAAAGCTGTATTTTAAAAGACTTATAAAAGCAAAAATATACCATGTTGGTGGGCTGGAAAACTCAACAGTCTCCCCAGTTTGAGTAATAGATTCAATGCAATCCCAATTTAAAAAAAAAAAAATCTCAGCTGCTTTTTTTTCATTTGTGGAATTTGATGAGCTAATTCTAAACTTTGTGCGGAAATGCAAAGGGCCAAGAATAATCTAGACACTCCTAACATTTTTCCCACAACATGGAAGAATTTGGTTGACAAAATATAAAGATTATCATAAATCTATAGTAACTAAGACAGCTTGGTATTGGTTCAGGGATAGAAATGAATGGAACAGAAGAGAGAGCCCAGAAATAGGATCATGCTTATGTGGACACTTGAGATGGGCCGCTGAGTAGGAGCAAAAGGGCAGACCTTGCAATAAATGTCTGGGACAGCTGGGCATTTTCTGTGAGGGCAGGAGGGTGAAAACTGGATCCCTATTTCACACCATACCAAAAAAGTCAATTCTAGATAGAGTAGAAACCTAAAGGTCGGAGACAATGATTGTAGGAGACAATGATTGTAGAAGACAATACAGGACAATATCTTCAAGATGTCAGCACAGAGAAAAAAAAAATTTTTTTTAAGATTTTTATTTATTTATTTGACAGAGATCATGTAGGCAGAGGCAGGCAGAGAGAGAGGAGGAAGCAGGCTCCCCACCAAGCAGAGAGTCAGATGTGGGGCTCGATCCCAGGACCCTGAGATCATGACCTGAGCGGAAGGCAGAGGCTTTAACCCACTGAGCCACCCAGGCGCCCCAAGAAAAAAATTCTTAAGCAAACACAGTCACAAAAAGGACAAATTCTAAAGGAAAATATTAATAATCTTAACTTTATTTTTATTTTTTTAAAAGATTTTACTTATTTTCTTATCAGAGAGAGAGAGAGCACAGGCAGGCAGAGGCAGAGGGAGAAACAGGTTCCCTGCTGAGCAAGGAGCCTGATGTGGGACTCGATCCCAGGATGCTGGGATCATGACCTGAGCCAAAGGCAGACGCTTAACTGACTGAGCCACAACAGTGGTTGCCAGGGGCTGGGGAGAGCAGATACTGGGAGTTATTGTTGAACAGGTATAGAGATTCAGATTTTCAAGACTGAAAAGAGTTACAGGGATGCGTGGTGATGCTGACGGCACATCAGTGTGGTTGTATTTAATACCATTGATCTTCAAAATGGTTAAGAAGGTAAATTTTATGCAATGTGCATTTTAACATAATAAAAATAAATTTAAAAAGATTACCATAAAAAAGCCATGTAAATAACAGCCCCATAGAAATCAGCAAAAACTTTTCTAGCCATTTCACAAAAGAAGAAATCCAAATGGCTAATAACATAGGAAAAGGTGCTCAATTTCATTAACAATCAGGAACGTGCAAATTGAAACCACGAAGAGATTATTGCATACATATTATCAAGACAATCAAATTGGAAGACTACCAAGTGTTTAGTGAAACTGGGAGCCCCAGGAACTCTCAGACATTGTTTATAAGACATATAAGTTGGTACAGTTTGATGAATAATTTGGCATTTTCAGATTGAGCTGAATAAAAACGTATCTAGACAAACTTGTGTGTATCTGTACCAAGAGTCATGAGTGATTCTTTGTCCACAGCAGGTTTCATGTTAAACTACAATGTTACAAACAGCTCAAATCTCCAAACAATAGATTGGATAAAGGAATGGTAGTGTATTCATAGAGGGAGTACTATACAGCAATGAAAATGAACGAACCACAGCATGGATGAAACTTACAATATGATGTTGTGCAATGAATATGAAAGGATACATTTAGTGTAACTCAATTTCTTCAAAAATTTATATGTGAAAATATGCAAAATATATCAACATTGTTTACAGACCAATACATAGGTTTTAAAATCAAATGAAAAGCAAGAGAAATACTATCTTGAAAGTCAGGAGAGTAGTTACTTCTGGGATAAGGGAAGGAGATTGTCAATGGGGAAGGTATACATGGGGGCTTCTTAGAGTGCTGGCAATATTCTATGAGTATGAGCCCAATGAGTCCCTTCATATGAGCCCAATGAGTCCCTTCCCCCGACCATGGAATGGAAATCTTTCCATTTAGTCTGATTGGTCCACGCTAAGTCATGTGCCTAGCTCTGAATTCCTGGAGCTGACTGGCTTGTATCTGGAGTTCTGAACCAATCCCAGGCAAGAGAGATGAGATTCCTTAAATCAGGTCCACTGCTAAAGCTGGGGTGGGATCATCTTTCCCCAAGGCACCTGGACCACCTGGGGAAGGGTTGGATAGCTAAATAAAATCATGGTTCTTTTAAGACATAAGGAGGAGGAAATGAATACTAAAAAGGAACCCAGCCATGTGCTGCATCCCTACGTCATTGGTGCTAGCGTGACTATGCACGCAAAGATGCCATTCCTGACCCCATCAACACTGGACTCCAGATCCCTCTTCAGCAGCCCTACATTAGAAATCTCACTGGCAGGACAAAGGGTTTCTGTGTCACTCTCTCGGGGTTCAAGGACCCAGGGAAGAGCACAGAGTTGGGTCTAGGTCACTGACACTCCCTATGTGCCATCTTTCCCTTTGGTTCTCTCCTGAGAGGATGCTCACTTCCCATCTATTCTAAGATTCCTCTAACATAGGAGAAGCACTGGCTCTTATGCTGGGTAGATGGCCTTGAATGGATACCCTCTGATGGACAAACCATGTTCCGATCCATGCCTCCCTTAATCCCTCCAGCCACCTTGTATGTCAGACAGGGCTGTTACTATTTCCACTGGCAGATGAGGAAACTGAGTCTCAAAGAATTTAATTGCCTTGCTCAAGTTCACACAGCTAGTAAGTGGCAGAAGTGGGGTTTGCCTCTATCTCTTTGACTCTGAGGCTGGATCTCTTCCCACAGCCTCAGACTGTCTCCTATTAATGAGCTTCAGGTCATTAATGATGGGAGTACGTCTGATTGGGAAAGAAAATGGCTTCTCGAGAAATGGAGCAGAAATGGGAGGCTGGGGCAAATTCTACCCAGGACCTTGCTGGAAATCTCAATCATCCCAATACCAATCACACTGAAGTTATAGGACTATTTTGGCTTTGTTCCTGGCAGTGTTTTAAGTCTCAACCCTCCCCCTCCACCTCACCCCTACCCATAACTCAATTTCCAGATTAAGACTGGGAGGGATGATATTCCCTCCAGAGAACATCAGAATGATACTGGAATGAGGATTCTCTGGTAGGATCAGAATGAAAGAATCTTCCTCCAGCTCAAATCCCTAGCCAACGCAGAAATCCTCTAGTACCATGAACACCTGACTGGACAGCTCCAGGGGCAAGCAGCCCACCTCTTCCGGGCAGGCAGACCCTCTGACTTGCGTTGAGTCAAGAGTCCTCTCCATGTAATGACCACCCCCAGTCCAGTTCTAACTTCCCACAACAGCATGGGGTAAATGTGTTCATGACACTTCTTCAGGGAGAATAAGGGGTATGGGGAAGGAAAGAAAATGAGAGGAAAGGAGAGATAAAAGGGTAAGTACAAGGCAAAGAAAAAAGATATTTTTTCCACCAAGCTAAATATCCCCAGTCCTGCTGTCCAGCAGACCATTACCAGAAAGCTCCTCCCCCACTAGAATCAAACTTATGGGATGAGGCGGGTGTGGGGGGGAGCGGGGAGAACATGGGCTTGCATATGACAAACACACACACATAAATAAATGTGAAGAAATATGAAGAAACACCTGAGTGCCTCTGTCACTCAGGATCTGGCCCTCGGCCCTGGTGCAGTACAGCCCCAACCCCAAACATCTGCTCTCAAACGGACACCTTCCAGGCCCCAGGAAATGCTTCAACACTGCTATTGTCCCATGTTCCCCCACCATGTACCATGAAGATCCGTGGATTATACCACTACCAAGGATGTGCACTGCACAGAGAGGCTGTAAGGAACAGAACAACTTGGGTAAAAGACAAATCAAAGAACTTGTGGAATTTTTCTTCTCGGAGGGCAATGGATAAGTTCCATGTACCCTTTTCCAGGAGCACTGGGTACTTTTCTTTTCTTTTCTTCCTATGGACCTATGACCCGTCTGAGAGCTATTCATGAATAACTATGGTGTTTCCAAGAGTTGTACAAGAATGACTGAAAAAACTCTGCAATAAATGATTTGTATTCATTGGAAATTTGAATACATCTAGGTCCAGATGTACACCTAAGCCACGATACCAATTTTTTATGTTGTCAACTAGATAGACGTTGAACTTCAGAGTGGCAAAAAGATTGTAATACAAATATTAATACTTTAATTCTAAAAACAACAACACACACACATCAAGAGTTTTAGTTTTATTTAAATAATTGTGTTGAACATTCCTGCCTCTGACCTCTGCCTGTCCTGGGCCCTTGGACCCCCAACTCCAGCCTTGACCTTGTCCCTGACCCACCTGGAATGTCTAGGTCTGGCCCTAGCTGGAGCTCCGCACCCACCTAGGCCCTCCTGGCCCCCGGGGAGCCTCTGAGGGACAGCTCCTTTGAGCAGCTAGCAGCTGGGACTTTCAATCCCTTTTCCCAGCTTATGACAGAAATGCTTCATAGGGGAAAATCTCACATCTTCATTGGACGCGGGCAAGAATAACCCACATGCCAAAAATGACAAGCACTTTATGCTAAATACAAGCCTGTAGGAATAAATTACAGAAGGACTTTTGGGGCCACCCCCCCAACCCCCCCAAGCCACCTTGCCTAAGAGAGGCCCAGCCTCACAAAATTAACAGCTCTCCAGAAGCGGGGAGAATAATCAGATTGATTCCTTGGGAAGCAGGGTGTAAAACCACGGAACTGAGCCAAGAAGTCAGTCCCCGCTTCCCCCGCCTGGCATTCTAAAGCACTTGTGAACCTACGAGAATCATTTTCAGACATGGTTACCTGGCAGAGGTCCCAACAGTGCCCATAAATATTTTTCTATCGACTTTTGTTTTGGTCTTTAACAGTATCCTATGAAATATTTCAATAAATAGTGCAAGGCAAAGGAAGAGAAGTTGCGGAGAGCAGAATAAATCTTTGAAATGTTCACATAAACTCCCAGCCAGCTCTGCGTTGGACTGCCGAGGAGGAGCACGGGGCTTGGAGGGGGAGACTCGGGCCCAGACCCGGGATGGATGTGGCCACCTGGGCTCTGCCAGCGTCTCCAGCCGGGTCGCCAAGCAGAGAGGGAAGGAAGGTTCCAGAGGAACCAGAGGAGGAAGCCAGCTGGAGTCAGAGAAAGGGAGAGTAGGCCCAGCCAGTCACTGAGTTGTAAGGCGCCTCTGAGACCCTCTGATCCTCCCGCCCTGTGCTTAAGGGCTTAAGGGCTCAGGCTGTGGAACCAGACTGCCCAGGGTTCAAATCCTGGCCCCACCGCTTCCTAATTGTGCACCCTCTTGACCTCAGTTTTTTTTTGTTTTGTTTTGTTTTTAATATAACCTGAGGGTTAAAAAAAAAAAATAGCATCTGCCCCACAGGGCCAATGGCAGCATTAAATGAGACAATTCATTCAAAGTCACTTAGCACAGCGGTGACGTGCTCCATAAATCGTGCCTCTTTTTATAGAAAGGTGTTGGGGGCTCTGGAAAGTCCCAAGGATATCCCACAGGCCAGTCACACTCATTCCAAGAGGTCTTTCAGTTCTCCCACGGACAACCAAGTGCTGGGAAACAGGTTGTCACAAAACGTTAATTTGTTTACCACTGTTGACAGTGCCAAATGGGCGAGAGCAGGTGGCCCAAGACAGTTCATATAGCTCGTGGGAGGCAGAAAGGATCAGGAGACCAAAGCGTGAGTCAGCTGGGGGCTGATGAATGTGAGGACCATGCAGCAGGGTCCCGTGATGGGAGGAGCACAGCTCTGGGACAGAACCTCGGTCCCACTACTGCTTGTGTGCTCCCTAAGCACATCACTTCGCCTCTCTAGGCCTTGATTTCCGTGTTCATAAAATAGGCACGGTCATGCCATTGCCAGGATGACCGCAAGGGCAACTGTGACAGTACTGTACCTGGCTCGAGCAGGTAGACCTTCAGCCTTGAGGGACGGAGTGAATGGTGTCCCCATTTGAGCAGGATCTCTAGCTCAGCCGAAACCTCAGCAAATCACCTCTCTGTCATGATTCAACTGTGTCCTGTCCCCAAAAGTGCTTTAATTATGACAGTGATTTGCCAAGCATCCTACTTACCAAGCATTCTTAGATACTGGGCCTCACTGAAACCTGAGGCCCGGAGAGGTAAAGTGACTTGCCCAGGTTCACACAGCAAGTAAGTGGCAGAGCAGATCAGACTCTAGTTTTACAACTCTGAACCTCCCAGTCCTTTCTCTCTGTGGCTGCCCCAGAACAGAGCCTGGGGCTCTACAGCATGATGGGCAGGCTCACCCCCACACCATCCCTGGGCCCCGGCATAGCCAGCCCTTCCTGGTCCCACTTCTCAGCTCCTTCCCCGCTACTGAGAGGACCCAGGGACGATCTGCTGCCCCCACCCCAGCTTCTGAGATGGCAGGGCTGGGATTGGAGCCCTGGTCCATCTGGCACCTTTTGCAAATGCCACATGGGATAATACATAGAAGCAGGGTGCTAAGCCCCTCTCAGTCCTCACCCGCAGTTAGCTGAGTACTGTCAGCCAAGAAGCTCTTATGGGCGGAGACTGTGTTTACCTTCCTATAAACTCTGGTGATTCCAGACTGAGAAAAATACATAGAGTTTTAGGACTGGATGAAAGACAGAGAAGAAATGGTAGGCGAACAGGAGGAGAGCCAAGGGGAGGGGGATTGTAATCCAGAAATTAAGGGAGGAAAGCTGTTAGGGAAGAGTAAGTAGGTCATGGTATCTAATGTTGGCCCCTGGAGCTGTTGGAATGGACAGCCCCACACTGGAGCGTCCCTAAAGGGTCAGAATTGGGGGGGGCCTTTGGATCCTGCAGTCTGAAAGCAAGGAGGCCATCATGAGAGCAGTGTGTCTCTAGGGGATCAGACAGCAGAGGTTTGAGCGGCTGAATGGGGGTGCTCCTTCCAGTCCAACAGGAACAGCTAATGTTTATGGATAATTGCCACATGCCAATGTTTATGGAGCCTAGTTTTGTTCATTTTTTCAGTAATTCTTCCAGTAATCCTATCAGATGTGCTATTGTACCCATCTTGCACATGGTAGGATCCGAGAGGTTGAATAATTTCCCCAAAGCCACACAGCTAGGAAGGATGAGAGATCCGGGAGTTGGATGTAGTTCTCTTTGATTTCTTAACCAAAATCTTCATCAATGCAGGGGAGAAGGACAGACGAGAGGTGGCCAAGGTGAAGGGGGCACCCGGGATCCAGGCTGCATTGGATGAATACATCCCTTTCTTCTGGTTTCTGCCCATATGAGCCATTTAGTCTGAACCAAGACTTACTTTGAGTACTAACACATAGTTTTACAGACTGAGGTACATCTGTAACCCAGTCCTGCTGTAAGCCCTTTTGGCCGTGTGGGCCAGTAAAGAAGGTTCTGGAAGACAACGGAGTCTAGAATCCATTAGAGATTAAAACAAGCCCCCCCCCACACACACACACCCTTAACAGGAGTATAGTGCTCAAGCTTTCCTCATCCCAACTGGTCTTCCAACCAGCCCGGGGGAGACACACATGGACTCATCCCCATTTGCCAGATACAAACACTGAAGCTCAGGCATTCTTGTCAGGGGCCAAAGTATCAGTGTAAAACGGCTCTGCTGAGAGGTTTTAATCTCATTGTCGATGACCAGCTCTGCCAAGACACCCAGAAGAATGAGATCAGAGGGAAAGTCCGGGATGAGTCACTCCTGCTGCATACTGACCACCTACTATGGAGCAAGTCCTGTTCCAGGCAGAGACTCAGAGACAGCAAGACAACCATCCCGGCCTTCAACCTGGGGAGACAGATGAGGACATGGTTGGTGACTCCTTCTCTGCTGAGTGCCAGAGACACCCGGGCCCCCTTGACGTGCAGGCACTGCAATGAGAGGGGCTTGCTGCCAGGGAAGGAAGGCTGCAGGTTGTCTGACCCCTCAGCCCTGAACTTGAACGGCCTCTTCTCCATCCTGGTGCCCACCTCCCGCAGGGCAGCTGGACACCTGACAACCCAGACAGCCCAGGTCAGCAGCCCCTGCCCTGTCCCCAGCAAACCCTGGCCATTCGCTGCTTTAGGGAGCAACCTGGACCCAGCATGAGTCCGATTCAAGACCCTCCCGTCCCTTCGCCAACTCTGCATGACCCAGAGCCACTCCTCCCACCCGTGAACCTTGATTTCCTCATCGGTCCACCACAGTCCCCTGTGCCTTACAAAGCTGTCAAGAGAATTAAATGGGATGGAGGGGTCCATGGAAGTGCTTTTCAGGCTGTAAGTCACTTTACAAGGAGCAGGGGGCTTCTCTAAGGCTCCTAATGAATCCCCATGGCTCAGGTTCAAGACCCCAGTCTCCTAGCTCCAAAGGCAGTGGAGGAGTTAATTGTGAAGGTCTTCAGCCCTCGGGGAGCAGAGACAGAGCAAAGGGCAGGTTTGGAGGCCTCTTTTGGAAATGACAAGATCCATTTAGCAATCAATTAGCGCTGTCCCCAGGCTCCGGGCCTGCACACTCGGCAGAAAGAATGCGCCACACCGCGCTGATTAGAAACAGATGCACTGGGAACGGCACTGGCCAGCGGGGCTGGGATTCCTGGGCACCGGGCTCCTGGCTGGAGACAGGGTTCGCCATTACATTCCGGGCACCAGTGTGGGGAGGGAGGCCAAGGAGACCAAGCTAAGAGAGAAGGCTCCCTGGAGAATGTGTACCTGGGAGGGGGAATTCAGAGGCAGGAGGGTGAAGAAGGTTGACTCAGTCAGGAATCATGGGGGATAAAAGTAGTTCGACCAAGTACAGAAAAGGACTTTTGACCAACAGAGGCTGATGCCGGTCATGACCCGGCTGACCGGAGAGAAAGTAAATAAAGCAGGAGGCCGGGCTCTCTGGTGCCTTGAAAAATAACCCACAGCCGCCAATCTCCTTTATTGAGCTCTGCAAAGAAGCCCTTTTCATGCTCTCTCCTTTATTTATTTATCATTTATGCTATCTCCGTTATTTATCATTATGTCCTGCTCTTATGTCCATTTTGCAGATCAGAAAACTGAGGTTTATAACTTACTCAAGATGGACAACTGATAAATGGTGGGTCCAGCTCTTGAACCCAGCTGAGAGGTGTCCCTCTCCTGGCCACGATGGGAATGATTTCTCTACCTCCCACTTTTTCCTTCTCCCTCAACAATTGGAAGTGCAACTTGGAGCTCCTCTCCTGTGGCCTTGCAGCACTGCGGGGAAGCTCTGGGCAATGTCCCTGTTAAAGCTTTCCTGGGATGAAGGGTTCATGCCTCCTGCAGGCGGTTGACTCTAAGCTTGGACAATTTGCCAGGCTGGCTATCCTTTCTGCTACTCAGCCAAGAGCTGGGTCCCTGCAAGTATGTGGCCTCCCCAAGCAATGCTGCTTCTATCCTCTGAATCCACTCAGGTGTCAAATTCCTTTTCCCTGTAACAGTTCGGGGCACGACCATGACCCTGCCCTTATTTTTCTAAGCTATGCAGCCTCTGTGACAGCTGCTCCCCCCACCATCAGCTGGGGAGCTCCCACGTCACCCCACACACACCCTCCCCAGGCCACCTGCCAGCCCATCCACATCCCTGGGGGGGCCCAGATGTGGACAAGGGGTCAACCAGTTCTCCCCTCTTCCCACAGCCCAGAAAGGAATACTCTTTAAAATATTATTTTAGTACAGTTTATTTGCCATTATACGAGTGATACGTGCTCACTATAGGAAATATAAAAAAAAAATGCAGCGAGCAGAGTAAAAATCTCTCCCCAGAGAGAAAAATTGCCCATTGTGCCACTTTAGCCTTCTTTGCTCTGCTTAATTTTTTTTTTTTTTTAGATTTCTACTTATTTGACACAGAGAGAGAGAGAGATCACCAGTAGGCAGAGAGGCAGGCAGAGGGAGAAGGGGAAGCAGACTCCCCACTGAGCAGAGAGACCCAAGCGGGGCTCGATCCCAGGACCCTGAGATCATGACCTGAGCCAAAGGCAGAGGCTTTAACCCACTGAGCCACCCAGGCACCCCTGCTCTGCTTAATTTATCTAGCTTCCTTTACTCTAGATCTACTCATGTGTGTCCCACAGTCTCACTTACCATCATGGCATCAGCCATCTGCTGTGTTATTAGAAAGTCTATGAAAATATTGGTAATGATCACATAATAGTCTGTAAAATATTTGCCATTTCTCTTATTTGGGGCATTGCTATAAATGCATGCCTCCAGTCATTCCTTACTGCACAGAACCTCAGTTTTGTTTGAGATCTCCACAAGATGTCACCTACATACTAGGATATGGGGTCCTCGATGCTAAATTCCTTGCCATAATGTCAAGCCTGCCCAACCCCCATGTCTGCATTATCAGGCCTGAGCAGAGAATAACACTGATATACAGGGGAGGGTTCTAGCCCTATGCCTTTTTAGTACCTTTCTCTCTGTCTTCCCTTCTTCCTCTCCCACAATCTCACCACCACCAAGAACCACTCTGTGATCATCCAACTCAGAGCTCTTAGCCTGGGATATTGAGGGCATGAATGGAGAAGGGAATGAGTGGCATGGAACACACTCACCAATAAAATAAGATCCAGAGGACAGGACTAGGGGACTTCTTGTAACTGCAGGGATGGGTTAATTTGTGGGAAATGAGAATGTGCGAATGAATGATACCAGCTAGAAATCACCTTCTCCAGCACTGAATTTCCAGAGACATGTAAGTCACTCCCACAGCTCTGGTCTCCAAGTCCTCATCTATAAAAATGCATCCCTCCGATTCATTCTACAAACATTTCTTGAGTGCCTTGGTGTGTGCTCGGCCCTGTGCCGGGCACTGAGAGAAGGCCAGGAGGCTCTCAATGACCAGGAGAAACAAAGAAAGAACAAAAGAAGGGAACACTTATTTAATACCTTTCTGCCCAGGCATTAAGATAGGAAAATGGACACAATGATGAATAAAAACGCATAGTGAGGCTTATGGGTTTAGATATAGGACTTTACTAGACAACCTGAAAAGCCTCCCACTAATAAACACTTAGAAATTCTGGATAACCTATAATAGACATCCTTTTTAAAATAAGCAGAACGAAGTTCTCAAGTAAACAAGGAAATCCGCAGGGGCCAGACACTGACATGGGACTAAATATCACAGGGATAAGCTTTTGAGTTAATGCTCTAGCTGTAAGTGGGGGAACCCAACCTGTGCCCCCAAAACCCCCAAGCTGGTAAAATAACACAGTAAGATAGTCACATTCTTAGGACAGTGATACTCCCAGGACTCTGGGAGAGTACACGGTCAGCCACAGCCTCATGTGATTCCCACAGACAGGGTGTGGCTGTAGATGACCCCATCGCCCCGTTACAAGATGGGCGAGCAAGAATCCGACAAAAAGCAAGTGGATGGGCACCTGGGTGGCTCAGTGGGTTAAGCCTCTGCCTTCAGCTCAGGTCATGATCCAAAGGTCCTGGGATCGAGCCCCACATCGGGCTCTCTGCTCAGCAGGGAGCCTGCTTCCCCCTCTCTCTGCCTCTCTGCCTACTTGTGATCTCTCTCTCTCTGTCGGATTGATAAATAAAATCTTTAAAAAAAAAAAAGCAAGTGGATTTCTTCCATCCCTCAGGATTTCATCCATTAGAACAAACAGCATGTCAACTACAAAGTAAATATGTCCTTTTTTTCTCCATTGGAACATTTGATGAATTTGCATCTCGTCCTTGCATCCCAGTGTTAGCATAGGTGCTGTCAAAGCGAGCACCAAAATAAGGACATCTTTAAAAAAATTAACAACACAAATGGCATTTTAAAAAGGAAAAAGAGTTTCTAAAACAAGCGTATTCGGAAAATACGCAACTTGAACTATTAGAAAAATCTAGAAAGTCACTGAAATTAAAAACCCAGTGGGTAAGTTAAAGAGTAGATTAAATACAGCTGAATGACGGGGCACCTGGGTGACTGAGTTGGTTAAGCAACTGCCTTCGGCTCAGGTCATGATCCTGGATCCTCAGGATCGAGTCCCACATTGCGCTCCCCACTCAGCGAGGAGTCTGATGCTTCTCCCTCTGACCTTCTCCCCTCTCTCTCTCTCTCCTTCTCTCTCCCAAATAAATTAAAAAAAATAATAAAGTCCTTAAAAAAAATAAATGCAGCTGAAGGAAGATCGGTGCATGGAAAGACCTAACTTTTTAAATAATTTACCTTGTTACTTTTTATGCGATACTTACCCTTTATAAAGTATAATGTTATTATAACTTGTAGTGTCATTTTGAGACTAATCATTCAAAGGTTAAACAAAGAGAAATGGATTATTTTAAACACAGGTGAAATAAGCTTTTTAACATTAGCCATCAAACATGCCTCATTTTATTTTTGAACAGACTAGCTTCTGGCATCGTACATTTCAAACTTTATTTCTTCTTCAATAACCATATACTTCCAAAGCCGAACATTATAAGACCTATTATCACATTATGCCACAATCCCAGGCAAACTGAAACAGTTGGCAGTGGTCGAATTCCCAGAAGTCACTCCAAAACCAGGATGTCTGGCGGTCCCTTCCCTATACATGGTAATGACTGGAAACAACATAAGTGTACACCATTGGGCGGGATGGCCTACTGTTGATTTGAAAACACCATTGCTTCTTTTAAGTCAGAGGATTCCTTTTCCCAGTATGGCTCCAGGTTAGTTTGCCAGTGAGAGAAAAGGAGCAAGATCGGAAGAAGGAAGAGAAGGTGAAATCATAGCAATTTTTTCCCCCAGAAGGCCGTGGCAGTCAGTTATGGCTTCAAAATTTCTCCACAAGCTACCACTTGGAGGTTGTGCAGAAGGAGCAGTTCCCAGCCTTTCCACAAACTCACTTCACAGTCATAGTGGAAAGACGCAGTGGTTTCTCAGACTGTCCCACCATCAGTGGCTTCTCCCAGCCTCTTCCACCTGCCCTTCCCATGCCAGTCCAGAGGAGTAGTTATTACACAGATCCATAGAGAGAGGCTGAGTTTGGCTGGATTGGCAAGGACTTTGGAAAAATAAGACTGGGCAGTTTGTGGCAAAGATACAGAGATGTGAGGTTAGAGCTTTCCAAATGAGCATATTTATGCCATATTGCTCAGCAGAGGAGAGTTCCAACAACCAGAGGGGAAGATAACCCATTCTGTGGATGTTAGTCAGCCTTTCCTCCAGCCACTCTGTCCTTGCTCAAGGTGCTCATCAACAAAATGGCCACAGTGGAAGAGATGGAGGTTGTGCACGGGCTCCAGCAAGAGGGACCCCTCCTCACCAAGGCCAGTCTGGCTAAAGACCCTGCTGGGTATCCAACCTCTGACCAAAAGGCTAACACTGATCCCCGAATACAGCACTGTTTTCCAGAGGGACAAACTAGGCCATTTGATGGAACATCAATGACATTGAACTAAGTTCATCATAGGACAATTCATGGAAACTGACAAACTGATTCTGAAATCTGCATGGAAGAGTACAGGACCCATGGAAATCTATGATGTTTGGAGAAAAAGAAGGGAGGATTTGTCCTACCAGGTATCAAGGTAAAGCTACAGTGATTAAAATAGTCTGGTATTGGTACGGGAATAGACAGAGACTGATGAAATAGACAGAAGAGAGTGCCCAGAAACCAACGCGAGCATATACGGAACTGGATTTATGACAGAACAGATATTACAGATTAGTAAACAAAACAAAATAAAATGGATGGACCATAACAAATAAGATGGCCACACGTGGTTATTCATATGGAGAAAAATTAATTCCTCCTTCATGTGCTACATAAGAATCGATTCAAAGTAGATTTAGGGGTCCCCTGGGTGGCTCAGTCAGTTAAGCATTCAACTCTTGATTTCGGCTCAGTTTGTGATCTCAGGGTCGTGAGTTCAAGCCCCACGTCAGGCTCTATACTCAGTGGGGGAGTCTGCTTGAGATTCTCTCTCCCTTTTTCTCTGGCCCTGCCCCGGGTCAGGCATGCTTCCTCTCTAAAAAATCCCAAAACAACAACAACAACAAAAATAAACTAGACTTAAACAGAAATGTGAAAGATAAAACTATAATAAAAAGTAGAACACAATATAGGATAATCATTTTAGGTCCTCAGGATAGAGAGGGACTTCTTAAGGTACATGAAAGCACCTACCTTAAAGCAAAAACAACAACAACTGAAGTAAATAAATTAAGAACTTCTGGTTTCCCAGAGACAGCATGAAGAATGAGAAAAAAACAAGCCACAAACTTGGAGATGACAATTGCAATACATATTACAAAGGAGTCATTTCCAGAACATGTAAAGAATGCTTATAAATCAATAAGAAAAAAATAATAATCCCAAAGAAAATAGATGAAGGGCAAAAACCGGAATTATACTGAAAAGACAAATGCCTAATAAACATGACAACATGCTCAACATAATTGAGAATAAACGAAATGCGAATTAAAAGCAGAATGCCAAAATTAAAACACACACACACACACAGAATGCCATGCCATTCCACACTCACCATTCTGGCAAAAATTAAAGCACTGACAATACCAAGTGTTAGTGATTATGCGAGGCAAAAGCAACTCCTATATGGAAAGTAGGAATGTAAACTGGTACCACCACTAATTGTTGGGTAAGAGTAAAGTTGAACATGCCCTATGAACACCCTATGACCCAGAAGTCCCAAAGTCCCAATGATGGGCGTATAATCACCAAACACTGCAAACATCACAAGTGTCCATAATAAGATTAGATTTACTTATTGGGATATAGTCAAACAATGAGTCCACTGTTTGTACTGTACTATAGTAGAATGGGTAAACTCCAGGGCTGCTCAGCCATGTGAATTAACTTCAAACACATGAATTGGAAGGGGAAAAAGACAACTCACAAAAGACTATATACAGTAGGATTCCATTTGTGTACACTGAAAGCAGGCAAGATGAAATAATAGATTCTTTAAGATATGTATACGTGGGCACCTGCTTGGCTCAGTGGCCTCTGCCTTCAGCTCAGGTCATGATCTCAGGGACCTGGGATCAAGCCCTGCATCGGGCTCTCTGCTCAGCAGGGAGCCTCCTTCTCTGCCCTCCCCCCACCCACCCCCCACCTACCCCCCACCTGCCTCTCAGTCTACTTGTGATCTCTGTCAAATAATTTTTTTTAAATCTTTAAAATACATATATGTGTGGGAAAACTATACAGACAAGCAATGAAATAATCAACACAACAGTCAGAATAGTGATTACATGGGGAGCAGGGCAGAATGTATTTGAGCAGAGGCACAGAGAGAACATATTAGGTATTAGATAATGTTCTGATTGTCATCCCGAGTGCTCGCTACATCATTCTTAGATGTGTGTCTTATATACTCTTTGGTGCATAAGAAAAGCAAACACACAGA
Organism: Lontra canadensis; assembly: GCF_010015895.1. Lineage (NCBI taxonomy): Eukaryota > Metazoa > Chordata > Mammalia > Carnivora > Mustelidae > Lontra > Lontra canadensis. The sequence continues at coordinate 1,852,347 of NW_022631157.1, forward strand.
GGGTTGAAGCAAGTACCAGAACTGAGGCCACAAAAATGGTCCATTACACATAATATCTGGTGTGTTCTAATAGCAGCCATGGTCACTTTAAAGGGTACTGACAGGTCAAACAATTGGAGAAAAAGGACATAACTTAATGGTATATTTATTAACTTGTTTCTTAAGACACAATTTTATTTTTATTTACTTATTTATTTTTAAGTAGATTCCACACCCAGCATGGAGCCCAATGTAAGGCTTGAACTCACAACGCTAAGATCAAGACCTGAGCTGAAATCAAGAGTCAAATGCTCAACTGACTGAGCCACACTGGTGCCCCAAGATACAATTTCAATTTAAAGTGATTTTTTTTTTAAGATTTTGTTTATTTGACAGAGACAGTGAGAGAGGGAACACAACAAGGTGGAGTGGGAGAGGGAGAAGCAGGCTTCCTGCGGAGCAAGAAACCTGATGCAGGGCTCAATCCCAGGACCCCAGGATCATGCGACCTGAGCTGAAGGCAGACGGCTAATGACTGAGCCACCCAGGTGCCCCAATTTAAAGGTTTTTAATGTAGGTTTCTTTTAACAAAGAGAAAATGGTTAAACATTCTCTAGGACTGATGAATCTTCAGATACAAGAAGCACAACAAATCCTCAGAAAGGTAGGTAAAACTGAACCCATGCGTGTACACATTATAATTGGGGGGACCACATAATTTATCATTCTAACAAGGATACCTTTGAGAATGAGAGAGGCACTATTAATAATTATGCAACGTAACAGCTATTAAGCAGGACAGGCTAGGGCAAACCAAAACATATCCTCATCCTTGGGGACACTGCAACCAAATCCAAATTGCTTAAAAAGGGAACACAATTAATTGGCAACAGACTTTCCAACAGCAACAATAGATACCAGGACACAACGTGAAAATATCTTCAAATTACTCAGCAAAAATAAAGGTCAATCTAGAATTCTATACCGGGCTAGATGTTGGGGGGCGGGGGGGAACCTATTTTTGTTCCAGCTGAGACTATGAGAGTTTACGTAACATATCTATGCTAAAAGAAGGAGTGAGAGGCAATGAATAGTGGTGAGCAAATGAACTGGTAAAGTTGCAGGTAAGTCTAAATAATCCATGGAAAATAATATTAATTATTATCATGAATAACGTAAGGATATTAAAATAAGGTATCACCAAAAAACTAGAAAACAGTATAGTAAGCTAGGACAGAAGTGATGACAGTAGAAAGGATTAAATGGTTTGGGAAAAACACAGATATTGATTGTTACCTTGTTAGGTTGTATGTATATTAAGTTTTAAGTGTAACCTCTTAAAAAAAAAAAAACAGAAACAGAATAGCTTCTACACTAGTAAAGAAAAAAAGTGAAAAAAAGAACTAACTAGATTGATCCAAATGAGACAGGAAGTGGAAAAAGGGAAAGGAGGGATGCCTGGGTGGCTCAGTCAGTTAAGCCACTGCCTTCAGCTCAGGATCCTGCCTCATGATCCCAGGGTGCTGGGATCGAGTCCCACATCAGGCTCCTTGCTCAGCAGGGAGCCTGCTTCTCTCTCTGCCTCTGCCTGCCATTCTGCCTGCTTGTGTGCTTGCTCACTCGCTCTCGCTCTCTCTCTCTCCGAAAAATAAATAAATAAATAAATAAATAAAATCTTTTAAAAAGGGGGGGAGGAAAAGCTGAGAACCTAGGAGGAACAAAATAAAACAATATAAATAAGCCCATCTACATACATGTTAACCAAGATAAGAAAATCATTACAAAAATATCAGTAATCATAGTGCATTTTAAAATACTAGATTATTCACTGGGGAGATAGAGATTCTCTGATTAGATTAAGAACAAAAGCTGGAAATATGCTGGCTACAAAAGACACTTAAAACACAAGGACTCGGGCACCTGGGTGGCTCAATGGGTTAAGCCACTGCCTTTGGCTCAGGTCATGATCTCAGGGTCCTAGGATTGAGTCCCGCATCGGGCTCTCTGCTCAGCGGGGAGCCTGCTTCCCTCTCCCTCTCTGCCTGCCTCTCTGCCTACTTGTGATCTCTCTCTGTCAAATAAATAAATAAAATCTTAAAAAAAAAAACACAAGGACTCAGAAAAGTTGGAGTTGTTTTTTAAATGATAAACAATGAGCTAGGCAAATATTAATCAAAAGAAAGCTGGTGTAGTCAACCAATATCTGACAAACTATGCTTTAAGACCAAAGCATTATTAGAAATAAAGACAGTTACAATATAATAATTAAAGAAAAATTTCATCAGAAAGGTAGAAGACTTCTGAACATACGTGCATCTAGGTAATACAGTCTCAGATTACATAAAGCAAAAATTGATAGAACTACAAGAAGAAATTTAAAATCTATAATCATAGTGGGAGAGTTTACCACATCTCTTAGAAATTAAAATATCAAGGAGGAAAAAAATCAGCTTCGGCTTTAGAAGATTTTAACAACACAGTAAGATTTGCTCTAATAACATAAGTATAATTGTTCGACCAACAGCTAAAGAATACACATTACTAAAGCATCATGTATGATACTACAAAGAAAATGAAACTATCAACAGACTACATTCTCTTATCACAACTCAATTAAATTCAAAAACAGTTCGTAATATAGCTTTCAAAGTCTAGTATGTTTGGGAAATGTAAAAACACAATTCTATCCAACAAATGGATCAAAGACAGAATCAAAACACACACACACACACAATTACAAGGAGGCACCTGGGTGGCTCAGTACATTAAGCATCTGACTCTTGATTTCAGTCAGCCAAGATCATGATCTCGTGAGATCAAGCCCTCCATCGGGCTCCGCACTGGGCATGGAACCTGCTTCAGATTCTCTCCCTCCCTCTCCCTCCACTCCTTCCTCTCTCTTAAAAAATAAAATATTACAACTCAACATACTGATCCTAAAGTTTATGTGGAAGAACAAGGACAATAAATAAACAAGCACATTTTGGAGAACAAAGTAGGATGACTTACCCTGCCAGATAGCCAGACATTTTCTGAAATTATAGTAATTTGTACAGGATGGCATTGGCATAGGGATAGAAAAATAAACCAATGGCACAGAATGGAGCCAAGAAACAAGTCTGGGCCCATGTGGAAACCTCATATATGAAAGAGCATTACCATAGGGCATGGAGGTGATGCTCCAGTCAATAGCAGTGTTGGAAGTATTAGTTATCCAAGTGGGAAATAGGGGGCAAAAGATTCTTATCTCACACAGTTGATAAAAATCTATTTCAGGTGAATTAAAACTCCAAATGTGAAATGCAAAGTTTAAAACCTTTAGGCGGGAAATGAAGAAAATCTGCCCAACCTCAGTAAAAAGATCTCTTAAAGCAAGCATAAACCATAAGGAAAAAGCTTATTAAATCTGATGATAGATAATACCCTTAACAGAATTAAAAGATGAAACACAGGATTTCTCATAAAGTCAAACACAAATCTTCCCTTTGGCTCCAGCAATTCCACTCTGAGGTGTTTACCCAAGAGAAATGAAAATATATGGGCACAGAAAGACAGGTGCAAGAATGTTGGTAGCCATTTTATTCATAGTAACCAAAAACTGAAGCCACTTCAGTGTCCATCAAGAGGACATTGAGTAAACCTATTATAGTACATTCATACGATGGGAATCTACTCAGCAATAAAAAAGAAATTTACACAAGATGGATGAATCTTAAGAACATTATGCTAAGCAAAAAAAGCTAGGCACACAGTATGATTTAATTTATATTGTTTTAAATCAGACAAAATTAATATATGGTAAAAGAAGTGCAAACAGTGGTTGCCTTAGAAGGGGCACAGAGGATCTTACTGGGGAGCAGAAATGCTTTGAACCATGACAGAGGAGAGGGTTACATGGCTATATGCATTTGTCATAATCTATCAAACTGTTCATTTATAATCACACCAAAAATAATAAAGTACCTAGGATAAACTTAACCAAGGAGGTGAAAGACCTATACTTGGAGAACTATAAAACAATGAGGAAAGAAATTGCAGATGGGGGTACCTGGGTGGCTCAGTCGGTTGAGCATCTGCCTTTGGCTCAGTTTAAGATCTCGGGGTCCTGGGATCAAGACCCACATCAGGCTCCCTGCTTGGTGGGGAGTCTGCTTCTCCCTCTCCCTCTGTCCCTCCCCCAGCTTGTGCTCTCGTTCTCTCTCAAATGGATAAATAAAATCTTTAAAAATTTTTTTTAAAGAAAGAAATTGAAGATGACATAGATGGAAAGATATTCCATGCTCATGGATTGGGAGAAAAAATACTGTTAAAATGTCCACATTACCCAAAACAACCTACAGTCTTAATGTAATCCCTATCAAAATACCCAAAGCACTTTTCACAGAACTAGAACAAATAATCCTAAAATTTGTACGGAACCACAAAAGACCCAGAATAGCCAAAGCAACCTTGAAAAAGAACAGACTGTTGGAAAGATGATGGAGTAGAGAGACCCTGTGCTCATCTCATCCTGCAGCTACACCTACATAACACCCACATCAGCATAAATAATCCAGAACATGACTCGAACACTGGCTAAACTCTAGCCATATGGAGAGTCTAGACTCTCCATAGCTAAACATAGAGAAGAGGCCACATGGAAGAAGGTATAAAGGGCAGAGTCGAGGTGTGGTGCTAAACGAATCTGTGGGGGATCAGGGAAGGAGGGAGCCATAGGCACTGAGAGAGGAAAGAAACAGACCCTCGCATCTAGGAAGCCAGAGTGGGGAAGATGAATCCTCATAACATTAGGCTCTGAAAACCAGAGGGGCTGAATTTTTTAAGTTCTTATAACCCTTGGGACTTAAAACCTAGAATTTTAAAAATCAGTGGGTCAGTTTGTTGGTGGAGAGCCAGGAGAGCCAGAGGAAGACAACCAGCAGTTTGAAAAATGCCTGGGGCTACTTATCTCAGAGCATGTACCAAAGGGACAGAGATTGGTAGGGGACTCCTCCAGGAACAAAGGAACTGGAAGGTGCCATTTCTCTCCCCTGCCCCCCAGCCTAGACACCCAGCCACCTGTGGGAACCAGTACGACAACAATACTTGCTGCCTAACTTACTTGCATTGCTACCTCACACCCCCACTCCCCTCTAGCTGTGCTTCTGTGGATCCAACCCTCCAGACTGGCCCGCCTCAGTCCAGTGTTGCAGGGCTCCTCTGACAGGGCACCAATAGCATACAAATCTTGCTAACCCTGCCCCTCCAGCCCCTGTGCACATTGTGGATCCCAGCCCCATCGATATCCTCTTGACCAGAGCCCATCCAAAGAAATACCACAAGCCTGGCATTGTCCAAGGAGCCCAGACAGGGGCCAGCACCACTCCAAATTGACTCCTTTCCCTGGGGAAGGGGGAAGATAACCATACACATAAGTCTGACTGCAGCCCCAGCAGTGGGCCAGGAGCAGATAGCAGTTCTGACTGCAGGACCTGCCCACCAACAAAAGCTTCTCAGGGACAACATAGGAAAGTGTCCTGCTGTTGGTGCTACTTCACCTCTGGCAAACTCCTGGTCTGACTCAACTTAAGCCCTAGGTGGTCCCAAACTGGCCCACTAACCATACAGAGATCAGATCCTGCCCATGACAAGCAAAGAGAGACATTGCAGATGATTGGACTGAAGGTGAACATAGATTAGCCACAACAGTAGGACACATGCAACACACATAGGAGACACCCCTCAAGTGCGATTTACTGGTAAAAAGGAGACATTGCACCAAGGGGCTGTACAGGACCTCTTCTTCATAAGGCCACTACTCTTGTCACTGACTTTCCTAACACATAGAAACAGACACCAAGTTAGACAAAACGAGGAGACAGAGGACTTTGTCCCAAATGAAAGAACAAAACAAAATCATAGCAAGACACCTAACCAAAATGGAGATAGGTAATATGCTTGATAGGGAACTTAAAATAACGATCATAAAGATACTCAGTGGACTTGAGAAAGGACATCAGTGAGACCCTTAACAAAGAGATAAAAACCTATCAGAGATGAACACCACAATAAATAAAGTAAAAAACACACTAGATGGAATAAATAGTAGACAAGAGGAAGGTGAAGAATGGATCAGCAACCTGGAGTCCAGAGTAATAGAAAGTAATCAAGCTGAGCCAGTGAGGGGGGGGAAAAATTATACAAAAGGAGAACAGACTTCAGAAACTCAGTGACTCCATCAAGCACAGTGACATTCACATTATAGGGATCCCAGAAGGAGAAGAGAAAGGGGCACAGAAAGTGTATTTGGAGAAAAAATAGCTGAAAACTTCTGAACCTGGAGAAGGAAACAAAAATCCATATTCAGGACACATATCCCCAACAAAATCACCTCAAGAAGGTCCATGCCAAGACACATAGTAATTAAAATGCCAAAAAGCAGTGATAAAGAGGGAATTTTAAAAGCAGCAAGAGGGGCACTTGGGTGGCTCAGTTGGTTAAGCAACTGCCTTCAGCTCAAGTCTTGATCCTGGAGCCTCAGGATCAAGTCCCACATCAGGCAGCCAGCTCCACGGGGAGTCTGCTTCTCCCTCTGACCTTCTCCCCTCTCATTTGTTCTCTCTCTCTCTCAAATAAAATAAAATAAAATCTTTTTTAAAAATAAAAATAAATAAATAAAAGCAACAAGAGAAAATAAAGTAGTTACATACAAAGGAAACCCCCTAAGATGATCAGCTGATTTTTTAGCAGAAACTTTGCAGGCCTAGGGAGTGGCACGATATATTCAAAAAGTGCTGAAAGGAAAAAAATCTGCACCAAAAATATTCTATCCAGCAAGACTATCATCCAGAATAGAAGGAGAGATAGAGTTTCCCAAACAAAAGTTAAAGGAATTCATGACCACTAAACCAGGAGCAAAACCAGCCACTTTCCCATCACACATGGTGCCATTGGCCCGTTGGTCCCAAATCCACAGCCCAGCCACCCTCCTGCCTGGGTCAGTGTGCACTGCCTACTGCTTGCTCAACACCAAGTCAAAACACCTTCATCTCAGACCACAGAGACTCAAACTGAGACTCTCTCACTCCCGTTTCAGCCCCTGTACTCAAATGCATGCACAAAAGTGGGCATAATTATAATAGCAGAAAGAAGCAACCCAAATGGCAATGCTAATTCTGTGGAATATGTAGTGGATAAAAGGAGTGTGCTAGGCTGGGAACATCTCCAACAAGCATATCAAAGAACTATACATACAGCACAATCCAAGTTACTACAAAAAACAACTACCCCCCTCCAAAAAAAAAAAAAAAAGAATATAAAGAACAAAGCTGGAAGTATCACAATCCCAGATTTCAAGATATATTGCAAAGCTGTAATAATCAAAACAGTGTGGTATTGGCACAAAAATAGACACATAAATCAGTGGGACAAAATAGAGAGCAAGAAATAACCCCATGATTATATATGGTCAATTAATGCTTGACAAAGGAGGCAAGAATATGCAATGGGAGAAAGTCTCTTCAACAAATGTGGCTGAGAAAACTGGACAGCTACATGCAAAAAAATGAAACTGGACCACTTTCTCATACCACACATAAAAATAAATTTGGTCAAAGTGGATTAAAGGTCTAAATGTGAGACCTGAAATCTAAAAATCCTAGGAGAAAGCACAGACAGTAATTTCTCTAACATCAGATATAACATTTTTCTAGATATGTCTCCTGAGACAAGGGACACAAAAGCAAAAACAAATTATGGGGACTATATCAAAATAAAAAGCTGCACAGTGAAGGGAACAATCAACAAAACTAAAGTCAATCTTCAGAATGGGAGAAAATATTTACAAATGGCATATGTGATAAAGGCTTAATATCCAAAATATGTAAAGAACTTGTAAAACCCAACACCCAAAAAACAAATAATCCAATTTTAAAATGAGTCTGGGTAGCTCAGTAGGTTAAGCATCCAACTCTTGATTTTAGTTCAGGTCATGATCTCAGGGTTATGATACTAAGACATTCCCCTCACCACACACACATAGGGCTCTGCTCTGGGCATGGAGCCTACTTAAGATTCTTTCTCTCACTCTCCCTCTGCCCCTCCCCTCTCTCCCCTCCTCTAAATAATTTAATTTAATTTAAATTCAAATGGGCAGGAGACATGAACAGATACTTCCCCAAAGAAGACATACAGATAGCCAACAGACACATGAAAAGATTCTCAACATCACTCATCATCAGGGAACTGAAAATCAAAACCACAATGAGATCTCACCTCACACCTATCAGAATGGCTAAAATAAAAAACACAAGAAACAACAAGTGCTGGCAAGGATGTGGTAAAAAGTATACTACTTGTGGGAGTCAAACTGGTACAGTTGGTGTGGAAAACAATATGGAGTTTCCTCAAAAGGTTAAAAATAGAATTACCATGTGATCCAATAATTGCACTACTGGGTATATACCCAAAGAAAATGAAAACACTAATTTAAAAGGATATATGCATCCTTATGTTTATTGCAGCATTATTTACAATAGCCAAATTATGGAAAGAATCCAGTGTCCATCAATTAATGAATGGATAAAGAAGATATGGTATATGTATACAATAGAATATTATGCATTCATTAAAATGAATGAAATCTTTCTATTTGCAACAAGGTGGATGGATCTGAGGGTATAACGCTAAGCAAAATAAGTCAGAGAAAGACAAATTCCATATGATTTCACTTGTATGTGAAATTTAAGAAACAAACGAACAAAGGAGGGAAAAAAACGACAAACCAATATACACACTCTTAACTATAGAAAACAACCCAGTGGCTACCAGAGGGAAGATGGATGGGGGATGGGTGAAATAGGTGATGGGGATTAAGGGTCACTTATGATGAGCATTGAGTAATATATAGAATTATTAAATCATGACAGTGTACACCTGAAACTAATATAACAATGTATTACACAATTCCAGTGTTATATAACACAGTAATTGAAATTTTTTTAAAACGAATGAAATCTTGCCATTTGCAACGACATGGGTAGAGCTAGAGCGTATAATGCTAAGTGAAATAAATTAGAGAAAGACAAAACACCATGTGACATCACTCACATGTGAAATTTAAGAAACAAAACAAATGAGCAAAGAAAAAAGAGATTAAAAAAAGACTCTTAAGTATAGAAAACAAACTGATGTTTACCAAAGGGGAGATGGTGGGGGTATGGGTGAAATAGGTGAAGGGGATTAAGATTACACTTAAAAGAGTGGGATGTTTAATCGACTGACCTGCCCAAGCACCCCAAGTACACTTATCTCAATGAGCACCAAGTAATGTATAAAGTTGTTGAGTCATAGTATTGTATACAGAACACCACTTCATGTTAATTCTACTGGAATTAAAATTCTAAAAAATAAGACAAAATAAAAATCTAACAAACTGCAGCAATTAAGATTTCTGTATTTCACTGTATTTAAAAGACAACAACAACAAAATATTCCCAAGCCCCATTCCCCTCCAAAAAAGACAAACTATAGCCTGGGAGAAGATATTTGCCTACCAAGAGATTCTTGTTCAAAATCTATTAAAACAACAACAACAAAAACAAAAACACTGCAAATCAATTCTGGAGGAAAACCACCAAATATAATAGGTAAAAGATATGAACAGGCAATTCACTGAAGGGAATACATTTGAAAATATGCTCGACCCCATCAGCAGTCAGGAAATAACAAGATATCACATCATGGGCATGGGAGGCACAGTTTTCAAAGTTCGAGTCTCCCATACACTGGTGAGATTGTAGAACAGCCAACATTTGGAAAACCCTGCCCCAGATGGGTAACATCTAGGAAAAACATAGATGCACGTACCTCGTGACCCAGCAATCCCAGGCAGCTGTGCTCCTGATGGTCCTTAGCTGGGCAGGTGTTTGCATCTCCCATGTGGGGGCGGGGGGGGGAATCCTCACTTCAACACTGTGGTAATGGGACAAACAGGAGAAAGAGAGGCAGGCAGGTGAGTCAAGGCAAACTAGGTCCCATCTGTCAACAGGAAGATGGACAAAGTATGGTGAGTCCATACAGCAGAATAACAATCATTGGAGAAAATGAATGAATATCTAGGTACACATCACATCAGAATGAAACGGTAAGCCAAAACAAGGAAAAAAAAAAAGTGGATCACAGAAAAACACAAACTGTATTTTTCCATTTATATAAAGTTGATTTTTTTTTTTAAGATTTTGTTTATTTGAAAGAGAGAGAGAACAAGCAGGGTGATGAGCAGAGGGAGCAGCAGACTCCCCACTGAGCAGGGAGCCAGACACAGGGTTCAATAATCCCAGGACCCCATGACCATGACCTGAGCTGAAGGCAGACACCCAACTGACTGAGCCACCCAGGCGCCCCTCCACTTACATAGAATTTTTTTTTTAATTTTTTATTTTTTATAAACATATAATATATTTTTATCCCCAGGGGTACAGGTCTGTGAATCGCCAGGTTTACACACTTCACAGCACTCACCATAGCACATACCCTCCCCAATGTCCATAACCCAACATCCCCTCCCAACCCCCCTCCCCCCAGCAACCCTCAGTTTGTTTTGTGAGATTAAGAGTCACTTATGGTACATAGAATTTTTTAAAATAGCAAAACTAAACAACTCAATGTTTAGAAAAACAAATATATTGGGTATGTATTAAGCAAGAAAATCACACACACCATTCAGGGTAATGGTTATGGCTGAGGGAGGGCGGTAGGTGCATGGAGGTGGGCTTCTGAGGAGACTTTAAAGTACTGGTTATATTCTTTTGCCTAAACTGGGTGGTAGGTACACAGGAGTTCACTGTTTCAATCATCCTTAGACTTTACATGTATTTTATAAATAGTTGCATCTAATTAATATTTAAACAATGAAAAAAATCAAGTTTTTTTTCGACCAGCATCAAAAATTAGAGGACTGGGCACCTGGGTGGCTCAGTTGGTTAAGTGACTGCCTTTGGCTCAGGTCATGATCCTGAAGTCTTGGGATCGAGTCCCACATCTGGCTCCCTGCTTGGCAAGGGAGTCTGCTTCTCCCTCTGACCCTCCCCCTTCTCATGCTCTCTCTCTCTCTCTCTTTCTCTCTCTCATTCTCTCTCCCTCTCAAATAAATAAATAAGATCGCCTACTTGCAATCTCTGTCAAATAAATAAATAAAAATCTTAAAAAAAAAAGAGAGAGAAGAAGAAGAAGAAGAAAATGACAGGGGCACCTGGGTAGCTCGGTCAGTTAAGCATCTGCCTTTGGCTCAAGTCATGATCCCAGGGTCCCGGGATAGAGTTTCGAGTCGTCTCTGTCTCCGCCTCCTTCTGCCTGCTTGCTCTCTCTTTCTGTCAAATAAACAAATAAAATCTTAAAAAAAAAAAAAAATAAGGCTCTCTCTGCTCTTGCCTAGCTTCCAGTCTGGTGGAGGAAATAGGAATTAATCAAACACTACCAGGTGATGCCTCAAATGACACCCTTCCTTGTTAAATGTAGAACTACTAAGTTAAGTGCCCTAAAGGCAGGGGTCCCTCCCAAGGAGCATAAAATAAAGGTATTTGACCCAGATTGGAGTGTCACGTTGGTCATCGGCGTGGAAGTGGGGGCCAGAGCCGGAGGCAGACACGTAGAGGGGTCAGTGCAGGGGGTGAGCCCCGAGGAAGACTCTAATCCAGCCGGGAGGGGAAAGGCTGGTCCCAGAAGCCAGCACCCGCTGCAGGGGACGAGCTGGCAGAATTCCAGATGGTGACTGGGATTCAGCCAAAGGCAGAATGGGGGGAGAGGCTCTTCGTGCCATAAGAACATCACATGCAAGGCAGCAATGTGGGAAAGTTAATCTGGGAGAGCTGACTAGCTCAGAAAATAGGGCTTGGGGTAAGGGTATAAAAATGTGGCAGGAGATGAAGTCAAGGGAGGGCAGGGACCGGTCCTGGGGACCTTGCATGCTGCACCAAGCCGGGATGTGGAGAGGGGCATGGCACTGTCAGAGACATCACCCGGCTGATAGCGAATGGACTGGCGGGGAGACCAGGCAGCATCCAGCTGGTAGCTGTGGCAGTGACATCAGGGGGAGGTGACAGCGGCTTGAAGCAAGGCATGATGAGAAGGGAATGAGGCCGGAAGTGTCTGAGAACGAGGGGGCATATCAGAAGCCAGGGAGGATGGACCTCAAAGATGTCAGAAGCCACAAAGAGACTAGCAATCCTGGGACTTAGGAGGATGGATCCAGACTCATCAAATCGGAGAGGATGGTCACTGTGGAATGAGGTGGTGGGGGCAGGAGTCTGCAGCAGTGACCCAGAGGGAACATCGGGGGAGAGTGCAGATCTTGGTGGAGAGAAGAGCCACCTGGAGGTGATGCCAGGGGTCGGGGGTGGGAATAGGGTCCAGGATGGAAAAGGCTGGAACAGGTGGAGAGGGAGGTGACACAGAACTAGGGGAGGCTGGATTCTGGACTGAGTGACAATTACCGAACCATGACTGGGGTCGAGGGGATTCCAGAGCAGGGGCCGTGGGATCAGGTGACCCCGTCACCACTAAGGTGGAAGCCAAGAGGTCTGGGGATGTGGGAAGCTTATAGTTAGGTAACAGATGGGAAGCCAAGGAGACCCCACTGAGGGTCTCTGCTGTATTTTCTTTATGAAGAAGGCAACAGGGGTGTCTGCTGACAAACTGGAGAAGGGGGTCATCTCATCTCCCAAGCCAGACGGCAAATGCCTGTCTATGCGAGTGTCCTTCAAGCCCAACCACCATGGGACTTAGCAGACCTGCCTGCCCCAGCACCTGCAGGGAGAGGGGAGACGCTGCAGGAGAAGTGGTGGGACCCACTGCCATCACCGCCCCTCCTACTGGGAGGTCAGGCAGGAGCCTCAGTGCACAAGGGGTCCTAGGAGAGAAGCTGGACTGGGCCAAGGGTGGGGGCTCAGGGCTCTCTTCCAGATTCATTCACTCCCTGCCCCCACCCCAGCTTGAGCTCCTTCACAAACAACCAACATGAAAACAAAGGGAAGTCGTCCAGCAGAGCCTTCCCATCTGCACAGCAAGGAAGTCTCGGTCTCAAGGTTAATGATGAAGAGGAACTTGCCCGGCTGTGCAGGTCGTGGGGTCGGCAGGATTCTTGATAAACAAGAGGGGATGGTGGCACCAGGCGGCAGGGGGGTGGGAGATGGCTAAGTGATCTGGCCACAGGGTCAAGAGGAAGCCAAGGATGCACAGTCTCAGGGAAATGAAATGGGGATCATTTACAAGCACAAACTGTTTTGCATTCCAGGGGAGTTGGCTCCTAAGCCGAACTCTTCCTGCAGAAGTTCAGGTGGTGGGTGAGTCATTGTTATAAATAGACCAGCGATCAGAATATCGTCAGAAAGGACACGGTCTGGTCCCGTAGGCATAACCTTGGAGCGAGTGGAAGGCATTACATGAATTGAGAGCTGGCTTCTTGGGGAAGTACAGAGGGAGGGCTTTTGGATGGGGATGTCATGGAAGAGGAAGGCAGGCACCAGAGAAGGGGGCTCCAGCTAAGCAGGAGGAAGAGGACAATGGCCACGGGCCAGGAACAGGCCTTCTGCATGGCTGAGCAAAGCCCAGATCGACGAAGGCAGCCCGCCTTCCAGCAATTCTTCCAAAGAATTCAAACTCTTCTAGGGTCCCAAGATAGCCTACCAACCCAGACACAGGAGAAGGAAATTCCTCAAGTGGCATTCCTCGAGCTCCTTCATTCATCCACCCATCACCTGACGGGCCCTGGAGACACAGAGGTGCCCTGCCCTCAAATTCACACTAACACTGAAACAGGTCCTCCAAGCTCTTAAGAAACCTGTAGAAAGGAAGATCATCACGGAAATCACATCCAGCCATTCCTGGCAGAAAGCGGTTGCCCAGAAGCCTTTCCAGACCCTTTTGGCCAGGCTGGGTGACATCCTCCTCACTTCCACAGGCCCCCATATTTCATCTATCATTGGTCGTGTCCCAAAACTGAGCTATGGCCCATAGCTAAGCGCCAAAGTTGCTAAGAACCTAGAGCACTTTCATACCCTAGAGGCCTGGGCCTGCCCAGCCACCATAAACTACCACCCCAAAAAGGACCAGGAAACTGTGGAATTTGCCCAAATGTCAGGGGACGGGAAAGGGGGAAAGGTGTGGTTCAACCTGGCATAATGGGAAGTGATGGGAAAAAATAAAAACATGTCCCGTTGAGATACCCATGAATTGACAGTCCCCAGTACACCATGAATCACAAAATGACCACAATAGGATTATGAACTCCTTGCCAGGGACAGAGGTCATCCCCTTGGTTCCTAGCACGTGCCTGCTCAGGCACAGTAATTGCTTGGCGGACAGACCCAAAGCCCCAGGCCCCTCTGTTCTCAGTGTAGGGGCCTCCTGGGCTCTTCACACTGCACTTCTGGTCTGTCGGACAGAAGCAAAAGGAGCCTCAAATGTTACCCATCGTATACGCTCGGGGTCCTCCCCCATCCTGGGGCCCCCACTATGGAGACTCAGAGCAAAACTCGCTTTTTGAAAGCAGCCTCTCCTGGAGCTTCTGGATTCACCTGGGTCTCAGCAATCTTTCCTCTTCAGTGTGAGGTCTGGGGCCCCACAGAGTCTGGCTCAGCTTTGTGGAGCTGATATTCCAGATCTCCTCTGGGTGAGCAGGTAGAGCCCCCCCTCCCCTGCTCCCCACTTAAAGCCCACGGGCCACAGGTGGTCAACAGGGAGTGGTCAAGAGGCTCCGGATGAATAGTAGGGAATCCTCTGCCTTCCAGCAGCACAGGCGAAGCCCAAGCATGTCTATTCTGGTGGGAGGAGGGAAGAGCAGGTCGCAGTCCCTGTGAGCAGACAGCTCTGTCCTCCATACAAGCTGTTGGCTCATCCACTGACACTCAGGGTTCCCTGGTACTTCCTCGGACACTGCCCCAAGGGGTAGAAGGGAGGGGAGGTAGGTCCTGAGCTGCTAGCCCCTAGCGCAACCCAATTAGCAGGGACCAGAGACGACAGCACCCACTCACGTCACGGGACATCCAAGGGAGGCCTTGGGGGACAAGTCTGCAGCCTCCAGAAAGGTCTCAAAGGGTACTGGGCGTTGTCTTCACAGTGCCCCCAGGGACCCTCAGGACACAGCAGGAAGGTGGCACAGCTAAGACCTGGGGATCTCCTCCCCTGTGGGAAGTGAGCTTTGATCTGTTTTCCACAGGACTATGAAAGGGAGGTCACCCTGGAGGTCTCATCCTACAGCTGGGGATTCTGGGGCCAGAAAGAAGGAGGGACTGGCCCAGCCCATGACAGTGAGTCTGGGCTGGGCTCAGGAGTCAGGGTTAAGGATGGCAGGCCAGGGGAGCCATGGAAGGTTCCAGAGGGAATGATGTGCCTGAAGTAGGCGGGGCAGAGACCAACGAGGGTGTGGCTGGAATTGGCTACATGTAGAGAGGGGGGCTATGGCAAGAACTCTCTGTGAAGCCCGGGCTGGGGGCAGTGGGAGGAAGAGGGTGATGAGGAAGGAAAGATCTACCTGGAACAAATATATAGATCTGGGTCTTGGCTGCCGCTCGGATGACCCCAAGTGTGAGAGAGAAGAAAGTGGTCCCGGCAGAAAAGAGGCCCAAGATAACCCCAAGATGGGGGTGCCTGAAAGGCTGGTGGGGCCGGTACCAGGAATAGAGAAGATGAGGGCTCCAATTCAGGCAGGCTTGCTTTAAGGAACAGGAAGGACAAGCCCATTTCCTATGGGAATAAATGGGTTGGGAGTTAACCCCTACAGTGGGCTTTGAAGTCAGCACAACCTGTACCCCAGTCCCCCAAGATCTGCCACGGACCAGCTGTGTCACCTCAGTCAAGTCACTTAACCTCTCTGAGCTCAGTTTCCTGACCTATAAACCAAGGATAAGAGCTCACCCCCAGGACTGTTGTAAGGACTAAGGTACCCCGTGGAAAAGACTCAGGGCATTATAAGCACTGATGGGTACTTGCTGTCTTTCTCATTACTTTGCGCCAAGAGTTTAATATCTTCAACCTCATGAAGTCCCAGCAACCTGCGAAGCTGGCATTGTTGTTGTTGTTTTTTTTTTAATCCCAATTTTCATGAGAAAACTCATCTGGAAGAAAGAAATTGCTCAGGGTCACACAGCAGGCATCAACTTCAGGTCAGGGATTTGAACCCAGATCCTTCTAGCCCAAAGCACAAACCCTCTCCAGCGTCGGATTGTACCTCTGCTGCCTTCTGGGGCCACAGGGTTGTCTCCCACTTCCAGGAAGGAGGAGAGCTAAGAGGCCCAGAGAATAAGGGGTAGGCTTGAGTCCCTAGGACCTGAGCCCAGAATCACCTGGACATGGTTTGGACAATGTTATTAGTCTTCAAGAGACCTGATGACATTTTTTTTCTTTCCCCACTTTTTCTTCTCCAGTCAATGAAAATGTACTCTCAATTCCAGTGAGTCACCGGAAAATGTAAATTAAAAAAAAAAAATTAAGAGGAACATTGCTCCTACGTAAGCCCTTGCCATCTGTGAATCATTCAAGACAGGTATAATGGACATAATTACAGCTCGCCCACAAGCTAGACCCAAAATCAGTCTTAAAGTCTGATTTCAGACTCTAGTGGTTTCCCCAGCAGAGCCTGGGGCAACTGAAGTCAGACTCCAGGATAACTCAAACCTGAACCCGGGGGGCCCAGGGTGGGAAGGAGGCCAGACACTAGAGATCCAGCAATTTCAGAACTCCCCTCCTGCCCCATCCCCCTTCTGGCTGCCACCCGCCTCTCTCAGGGCCCTCCCTCCGTTTGAACTCCGCCTTCTACCACCTTGCTTCTTAAGAGGAGCCAGACCTTTCTTCCTCCATCACTGTGTAAAGCTAACCGACCTAACAAAACATGGGGGGATATTTAATTCAGACTACAGATAGGGTAGGCCCTTGTGTGCACAGACACCCGGGAGCTTGACTAATGATTTTCTGCTTTTGTTTCCTCATCTGTTAAGTGGGACAATAACAGCCCCTTCCACATAGGCAACTAAGTCTGTGTTCGTCAATGCCAGGTACTGTTAACACCATCGTCCTCTTCATTATCTTGGGAGATGGGAGAGTCAGGAGCTTCCATGTAAGATGGCAACCTCTTCCCATGGCCTCAGGGTCCCACATTCTAGAAGCCAGTATTAGGAATCACAAGGGCATAAAAGAATGTTAGAGCTGGAACAGCATCCAGCCCCAGGAAGGAAACGGCCCCAAGAAAGGCAGAGACTAGCCCCTAAGCCTCTCAGTTGGTGAGTGGTAGAGACAGGGCAGGAACCCAGGCCTCCTGCATCCAGGCCACTTCTCATTTTACTCCGGCACATAGTTCCTCAGAGTCCCAGAGGTCAAAGAGCAAGCTTAATGCATCTCTGTCACCTGGAGAAATGAGCTAGTCTCCTGGCAAATGGGAAGCATTTTACACTCAGCTAAGTCATTCCAAATTTCTCAAGTTCAAGGCCATGTGCAGGGGCTTGTGGTCAGTGGGAGGCCCGCTCCCGCATGTCAGTGCCAGTGCCAAAGGGAAAACAGAAAACCCGAGGCTTCTCAGAGAGAAGACATTACCCTGGAATCGCGCTGAAATGTCATCAAGAAGCATGGCTTGAAGACAGCACTTTTCAACCTGCCCTTCCAGACAACCCCAGCCCCAGCAGCTCACTGCCTCCCCCAGGCCTGGAGACACCCACTCCTACACCTCTTCCTAACCGCTAGCAGTAATGCAGCAAATGCCCATGGGCACTAGGCTGCAGAGATAAAAGGAACATCTCTACTATCCCAGAGCTTACAGGCTGTCTGGCCAGGAGATAGGCAGATGGAAAGGAAGCAGGTGTAGGCGAAAGACAGTCCAGCCAGAACTCACACAAGACAAAGCAAGACGTCACTGAGAGCCCTGTGGTCCTCCCTGCTGCTCCCTTCATCCTAATATGAAGGATATTGGGCATATCCTTCAAGCCCTTGACCAAGACCCACTCTGCCAGGAAGCCTTCTTTGATACAAAGGTCATAATTGCAGTCCTTTGAAATTCTGTCCTAATTGGTCTGACCAGTCCATATGCCCCACCCCCACCTGGGGCCCTTGGCTAGACCGGCAGGGTCTCCCCTGCCCTAAGCACAGAGCCACTGTTGACCAGAGGCAGGAATTAAGAGCCAAGGCTCAGTTCCAGACCTGCTGACTGCAACCAGTGCTTTTCCCACTTTCCCAGGCTGCCTTTGTCTGTTCCCTTCCACCAGTGATCCAAGAAAACAAGAGGCTTTTAAATAGCTTCCCCACCCCTAAGTAATGTGGGTTCCTGGGACATGGTGGACACCAAGGTTCTAGGTCTTTGGGAAAACAAGTATCAGAAGGGTCCTCTGACCCAATCTGCCCCCAGTGTGAGGCAGGAAATACCCCTCCCCATCAGCCAGGACTCTACCCAATTGGCTGTCAATATCAAAAACGTCAGTTAATGTGGCTTCAACACATACAGGTTAGCTTTTCTCACACAAAGTGTCCAGAGATAAATAGTAAATAGTGCCTGCTGTTCACCTTGTCACCAAGGATCCACACTCAGTGTCTGTTCCTATCCATCACCCTAAGAGTCCGAGTTCTGCTCTGGCAAGATAGCTGCCTCGTACTCACACGCCGGCCAGCCGGCCCCACCTGTCGCTCAGGGACTCCTCAACCCCAGCAGCCTCGTGGACATGGAACAGGACAGGAGCAGGCTGGATGCCCGGACTTCCTGCGGCTGCCGCCAAGATGGGGGAACATGGGCACACTGGGGGTGCTCTGACCTAGGCAAAGGATGAAGAATGAAGTCCAACCGAATGCAAGGCATCCAGATCACTCCTTCCTCTACCCAGCAGAGTAGCTAAGAATTAACAGAGCCAGGACTCCAACCTACAGCTTCTACCACCAAACCAGAGCCGTTCCCACTTCCCCTCCAGCTCTCCCCTTAGGCCAGCAATTCAAAGCAGCCAGACTGCAGAGCGAGAGGAGGGAGCTTGTGCTGTGCAGCCTAGGGGGGCCAATCCCAGCCTGCACTCTCAGGGGCTTTCTGGAACTTCTTTGTTCTTTTCCAGAAGAGCTGCCGAAGAGCCACCTGACAGGAGAGCAGGCTGTAGGCACCAGGGCAGCGCAGGAGGGCCTGGCCCACCGCTACAGCTCCTCGGGCAGGGATCTGATACAGGAGTTAAAGGATGAAAAACAACTCAAGGGAAATTCTGGAGCCAAGCCAAAGCCCCAGCGTTTGACTTGCCTAGAAACTGCCCTCAAGAAGTTCTGCCCATCGGAAGTGTCATCCGCTGAGGGAGTTGTCTGGGCAGTGCTGGACTACAGGATATGTGGCCCAACTGACCCGCACGCAGGGTACCCAGAGCCAAGCCTCTGACCAACCCCCCCCCAACTCCACTTCCCCCTTCCTGAGCTCCCCACCCCACATTTGTGCCTACAGTGTGGTATCTGGAGCGCCCGGCTCCAGCCACACGGAAGGCGCAAAACAAAAATTAGGTCAGGCAATTGAAAAAGTCACGTTTCTGACACACATGAAGTCTATAGGCTGACATTCCGATGTCAGTCACAGTGCCTGCCCCAATAGGCAGCGCAAGTTTTATGCCATGTGACCACGCCCCGCCCCAACCTGCAGCTAATTGGTCAAGACAGTGGCACGTGACTCAGGTCCGTGACTCCATAGACTAATACTGACAGGGATTGAAATGTGAGCTGGACCAATCAGGAACTCCCTCTCTGAAAATTGCAACTGAACTTTCCAGAAACACTGGGATGAGGAATTCCCCAGGGCCCCACAGGGTGGCCTTGCCCCCACAGCTTCTAGTGGAGGCCATGGTCCCTGCTGAAACCTAGCTGGAGGTTCTGACATCTCTGAATTACCTCAGGGCCCATCGTCCTATTCTTTTTTTTTTTTTTTTTTAAGATTTTATTTATTTACTAGACAGATCACAAGTAGGCAGAGAGACAGGCAGAGAGAGAGGGGGAAGCAGGCTCACCGCCCAGCAGAGAGCCCCATGTGGGGCTCGATCCCAGGAGTCTGGGATCATGACCCAAGCGGAAGGCAGAGGCTTTAACCCACTGAGCCACCCGGGCTCCACCCATCATTCTATTCTTAAAAGAACACATTCAATGTCTAGTCCTCTATTCCCTCCTATATTCTGTTTTCTTTAGTCCCCGCGGGCAGTGTTTCCACTGGTTTAATCCTATCTTTATTCCCAGTTTCATTGAGATAGCTGATTAAATCCGTGGCTCACACCCCGCTAATCTCTTTATTGAATGGTCCCTCTGTCCCACCCTTAAGCGCTCTCTTCCAAACATACTTTCTCGTTTTTTATAAAATAGAATGAGAAACATCCAGATCTTTAAGTTCTTCCTCTTTTTTGCTTAAACAATTCCATCTTCAACTTCTTTCTCCCTTGCATTTTACTAGAAGCAGCAAGGAGGAACTAGACTTCTCCTTGCACACTTGCTTAGAAATCCGAGCAAGGGGCACCGCGGTGGCTCAGTCAGTGAAGCGTGCAGATCTTGGCTTTGGCTCAGGTCATGATCGCAGGGTCATGAGAGCCAAGTATGGAGCCTGCTCAAGATTCTCTCTGCTCCTCCCCACCTCAGCCCCCCCTGTTCACACTGGATCACTCTCTCTCTTTCAAAAAAAGAGGGAGGGGGAGGGAGGAGGAAAGGAAAGGAAAAAGGAAGGAATCTCCTCAGCCGAATACCTGATTTCATGGCTCACGGGATCTACCTTCTACAGAACGTTAGAACATAAAACATGAACACAATTCAGCCAAGTTCTTTGCCAACTCTTTAATAAGGATTACCTTTTTTCCATTGTACAGTGCCAAAGAAATCTCAAGTATCTTTTGGAGTGTGGCACACGTCTTCATGGGTCACACTTTGTACCTCACCTTTTAGGCACCTGTTGGGACTTGAGTCGTTATACTTCTAGAAGCAAAGAGGGGTGGTCAGACTGGATCCTGAAGAGAACCAGCACTGTCTCTCAGGGCAACTGCATCAGAGGAGATGTTAGAGTTTCCTCTGGCAATGCAGGGTTAATCCCCTCAAAAGCTGTGAAGGAGTCGCTGCTACCCCTGGGGATGGGGAGACCTCTCCATCCGCAAAAGAAGAGTTATCAGAGATTGGGGCTTCAATGGACCCAGCTTCACTGGAGTCTTCCCACATATCCCCAACCCAGTTTACAGGATCCCATGCTTTTCCAATCAGTACCCCCACTTTAAGGGCAACTCATGATGCTGGGGGCTCAAGTTGCACTGTAATTCAGCCCATCAAGGGATGACATTCTGCTTGTCATTTCCAGCACTCTCAGCCCTGCAGCTACTGGAGATAAGGCTCTCATCACTACACATGTAGAAGCCTTTAGGTCATTTATACTGAGTTTGAGATGGAAATTTGAATCTCTGAGCTTGTTTTTACCACTTTGTCCAAAACATTAGGAGCAACAAGCCAACAGTATTACATTCACTCATTTTCCAAAAACGTTCCAAAGTGTCATATACACAAATACCCAGTTCCTTGCTTCTTGTAAGAGGTTGATTAGGACTATCTAACATGGATATTGCATGTATCTCTATTGCCAGATCACACTGTGGGCCATCAGTGCCCTCTTTACTACTGGAAATAAGGGTCAGCAGCATCCTTAAACCTCATCAGATCAGAGATGCACTTTCAGAATCCCCAGAACCAATTCAAAAACTAATCCTCAAAATTCTGTTCTTCTAGAACCACTCCTAGTACCAAAATCTGTTTTAATGAGAGTTCACCCAAGAAAAAGAACCAAGTGTGTGTGTGTGTCCTACAATAAGGTGTTGTCTCAAGGTTATGGAAGGCTGGGCATTCCCACATTCTGCTGTCTGTAAGCTAGAGGAGACCCAGAAAGTCCATGGCATAGTTCGAAGGCTGAAGATCTGTAGATTCCAGCCTGAATCTTAAGGTCTGAAAACTAGGAGCACTGAGGGCAGGAGAAGATAGATGTCCCAGCTCGGTGAGTCAGGCAGAGAGGAAATTCAACCGTCTTCCACTTTTTCATTCTATTTACACCCTGAACAGATTGGGTAATGCCCACTCACACTGGGGAGAGCCATCTGCTTTACTCAGTTTACCAATTTAAATGCCAGTCTCTTCCAGAAACACCCTCACTGACACACCCAGAAATAAAATTTAACCAGATACGTGGGCATCTAGTGGCCCAGTCAAGTTGACAAATAAAATTAACCATTACACGGCCCTAGAGAATGGGATTCAGAGGAGTGGCCAGGAATCTGATTTAAACTAGCCCCCTGGGAGAGCCTGATGCAGGTGCTTTTTGGCCCACTGAAGTAGACGGCAAGAGGACCAGCCAACAGTAGCCAATGGAGACGCAGCCACGTGAAGAAGAGCTGGTGCCCTTGGTCCCGGGAAATCCTACAGCTGAATTCCTGAAATCCACCAGGGTCAGGAAACCCCTGCCTTCCTGCTCTGTCTGAGGCCTGGAGTGGGAGCTCAAGCCCCCCCCTCCCCGCACATGTATCCTACAAGCCCCCTCCACTACCCCAGGTGACCGGAATGTGACTTCAGGCTTCATCACCAAAAGGGCTCTGCTAGGACCAGGCTCCACCTCTTCATGGGTGGTGGTTCCAGGGAGAAGGGTCTTAGAACCTCTCAATTCCCCTAACAGAGTCCCCGAGTGTAGCGGGCAGACTCGGATCTAAATCCTAAATTCCGCAGCTTGCTTCTGGGCCCTGCGGACCACATTAATTTACCCAAGGAACTCCCAGGTGCTCCTCAAAATACCAGGTCAGGACCACCAGCCCCATGAAGGTGTCATGACCTTGTTACTGACCTTCGATGTGTACTGGCTCTCCCTTCTAATCTCATTTAATACTATCTTCAAGTTATGGGGCACCTGGGCGGCTCAGTTGATTAAACGTCTGCCTTCAACTAGGGTCATGATCCCAAGGTCCAGGGATCGAGCCCCCCATTGGGCTCCCTACTCAGCGGGGAGCCTGCTTCTCCCTCTCCCTCTGCCCCTGCTTGTGTTCCCTCTCTCACAGCATCACTCTGTGTCAAATAAATAATAAATAAAATATTTAAAAAATATATATTATCTTCAAGATAGACACGAATGGGATATACGGCATGCCTCTGATCTGCCTGTGGAAAACTTGTCCTGACAGCTGCCCACAGTCATCCCCCTGGAGCTACACAGAGCGGAAGCATCAGTGCATCACTGGTTCTTTTTCTATACAGACTTACATTTTTAAAAATAAGATATATTTAATATATATTTAATAATTTCTTACTATGTAATAATATATAAAAATAATATATACTATATTAAGATATGCAAGTATTAATTTTTTAAATATAAATATAAATATTATATAAGTAATATGTAATTTTTTAAATTTTTTGAGATAGAAAGCATGAGACCACTCATGTACGTGCACATAAGCAAAGGGGAAGGACAGAGGGAGAGGGAGAGAATCCTAAGCAGGCTTCATGCCCAGAATGGAGCCCGACCTGAGGCCTGATCCCATGACCCTAATGATCATCACCTGAGCTGAAATCAAGAGTCAGATACTTAACTGAGTCAGTCACCCATGCACCCCAGTATGTATTTATGTTTTAAGGAAGAGGGAAGAAGAGGGGCATAGGTAAGATAGGATGGCATATTTTTTTCATCCATAACCAGTTGCTAAAACAGTATTTTTTTTCAAAAGAGAATTGTTGTTATTATTTTATCTGATCTCAAAAGTAACACTTGTTCATTAAAAGAAAAAAATTACAAAGTCTAGATGGTAAAAGTGTCAAATTCCTACAGAATACTATGCCACAGAGAAAACCACTCCCAACGGTTTATGCCATGTTCTTCCAGATGCCTTTTAAAATGTATATATGATTTTTAGGGGCGCCTGGATGGCTCAGTCGGTTAAGCATCTGCCTTTGGCTCAGGTCATAATCCTGGAGTTCTGAGATCCAGCCCCGCATCGGGCTCCCTGCTCAGTGGGAGTCTGCTTCTCCCTCTGCCCCTCAACCCATTCTTGTGCTCTCTCTCAATCTTTCTCTCTCAAATAAATAAATAAAATCTTTAAAAATAAAAAAAATTAAATGTATATATGACATTTAAAAAAACATAATGGAACCATATTATACTGCTCTGTGTTCTGCCTTTTCCCACCTACTGTATCATCCTAGTGGTTTCAAGTGCACTCTCCTTGCCTTGCCCTAAAAGGAAAGCAGCCAGTACCCAAGCAAGACACTGTGAATGACTCAGTAGAGACTACCCTGATATAGTGCATTATACGATGTACATATTTTTCAATAAATGCTAAAAAGAGAAAGCTCTCAGACACTGGAATAATTGCCCCTATTTCAAAGGCTGTTTCTACCAAAGAGGCGTTAACTGCATAAAAAGGAATTTTACCGAACGGGGATCTCCATTGAGCGGGGGGAAGAGTACAAAATGCAAATTAAATAACAAGGGGATACCATTTTTCACTTACTAAATCAGCCAAAAACTTTTATTTTAATTATATACCTGGTGGTGGCAAGGAACATCTGCAGTCTCTCTTGTATGCTCCTGGTGGGTACAGTAATTAGAATATACTTTCTTGGGGCGCCTGGGTGGCTCAGTCGGTTAAGCATCTTACTCTCTTCCAAACATACTTTCTCATTATGGGACTGAACCCCATGTTGGGCTCCATGCTAAGCGTGGAACCTCTCTTAGGATTCTTTCTCTCCCTCTCCTTCTACCCTACCCTCCCTCCGCCATATGCTCTATTTTTTTTTTTTAATCTATTTGAGAGAGAGAGCAAGCAAGAGAACACAAGCAGGGAGAGCAGCAGAGAGAGAAGGAGAAACAGGTTTCCCAATAAGCAGGGAGCCCGATGCAGGGCTCGATCCCGGACCCCAGGATCATGACCTGAGCCAAGGACAGATGCTTAACCCACCGAGTCGCCCAGGTGCCCCTCTTTCCCTCTCCCTAAAAAACAATAAATAAATAAAAATTTAAAAATAAAATAAAAAAGAATATCCTTTCTAGAAAGTAATTTGGCAGCATATATCAAAACCTGACAAATGTTCATATCTTTTGATCCACTATTAGGAAACTACCCACAGAGAAATAATTCAAAATGCTTGCAAAGAGGTGGGCACAAAGATGTTCATTATAAATATTTTACAGTAATGGGAAAATGTCAACAGCCTAACAGGAGAATGCTCGAATAAATTATGGTCCATTCAAAGTATCGCGTATTACCCGGGTATTTAAAGTTCTCATTAATGTGGGGAGGATCAAAATCAAGTGATTAAGTGGGGATGTCCGCTACTTGCAGGAATCCGCAGGGAGTATAGGGGAAAACTTGGGCCATTTATAGCGGTAATTTGGTGGAGGCCTTAGGGGCACCAAGTGGGAGCAGGGGCTTCAACCTCTGTGGTTTCTGCTCTGGGTTCAAGTAGATATGTGCCTCCCTTAGCAACCTTTGCCTTCTTCAGGCAAGTGCTAATCTCCATGTTATCTACTGACACTTAGATAACCGAGGTAGCCTCTGTAATTGGGTACTGTGACATGCTGAAATCCAGAGACTGAATGATCTCTCATTTTACTTTTTTGTTTGTACGATTATGTGTTCTAATTTAAAATGATGTTCTGTGTGTTTACCCAAAGAGAATGAAAACACTAAAAAATCTGTGTACCCCGCAGTTTTACTGCAGCATTATCTACAAGAGCCGAGGTCTGGAAGCAATCTAGTGTTCATGGATAGGTGAATGGATAAAGATGATGTGGTATACATATACTATGGAATATTACACAGCTATTTTTAAAATATGAGATATTGCTTTTTGAAACAAACCTGGATGCACCTGGAGGGTATGCTGCTAAATCAGGGAAAGATGAACACTATATGATTTCACCTATATGTGGAATTTTAAAAAAATAAAATAAATTAACAAACACCTAGCAGAAACAGACCCATAAATACACAGAATAGACTAATGGCTCCCAGACAGGAGAGGGTGGAGGGAGGGAAAGGATGGGTGAAGGGGAGTGGGAGGTACAGACTTGCAGTTATAGAATGAGTACATCGCAGGGATGACAGGTACAGCATAGGGAACACAGTCAATGGTGCTGTAATAGTGCCGTATGGTGACAGATGGCAGCCACACTTGTGAGCACACAGCATAATGTACAGAGTGTATTATAAACACTATGTTGTACATGCGAAACTAATGTAATATTGAATGTCAACTGTACTTCAGTATAAACAAACAAACAATGTTCTATGATCATTATATAGAAATTTCAGAAAATACAGGGCAGGGAAATGTAGGGGGAACAAAAATCACAAAGTCCACAGGGCTGCATCTCCTGGTTAAGGGTGGACTAGCAGCAAAGCAGCTCTTTCGAGGATTGCCACACAATTCAAGACTTTCAAGGAGCCCAGGCATCTCAGCCCCAAACTTAGATCAAGGTTATCTTAGATTGAGAGCCCCCAGGCACCAGCAAGGAAAATCTTAAATCCTCTTTAGAGGGACACAGCATCCTACAAGGCTTCAAATTCTTTTTACTGACAGTTTTTCAAACATAGGATCCAACACTCAAAGATAACCAAGGACACAGGGGAACAAGACACCATGAGTAAAAACCGGCAGGGGAAAAGCAGACAAGAGATGTGCATTAACTCTGGATCCTGGCATTATCAGACAGGATGGTAAAATAACTATGCCCAAACTAGAAAAAAAACTGGCCGACTACTAGACATAATAAATAATGGCATGGCAGACCTGGAAGAGGACCAGATAGAATAACTGACTTTCATAAACTAAAACTATGATAACCAAAATGACTAAAGAAGTTGCCAGTAGCTCAGACAGTCCCTCTCTGGTCGACACGGGGAAGCGGACACCCAGCCGAAGCTAAAAATAATCTTCGTCCCCCGTGGAAGCACGTGAGGCATGCCACCACCTCACCTCGAGGAAGGTGGGGAGATCGGGTTTGCCTCCCTGTCATCTGCCCTGGCTCTGGTCACAGCTTTTTATGTATCAAAGGCACCAGCAATGGCAGTCCCAGAGGACAATCACAAATGGCTCTGACATTGACCCTGGTGCATGGCAAAGGGTCTCATCAGTATGCTCTGTTTGCTACGGCAGAGAGGGGTGGGATAGATCTTAGACATCCTTCAAAATGTTTTCAACCTTGCTTGAAATTGATCAGGAAATCTCATCGGTAGACCGAGTACAGACTCTCTGTCAAGTCCCCTGAAGGGTTACTTGGGGGCCTGTTTTTAAGGTTCATACCAATATTCCTTATAATGGAAGCGACCTAAGTGTGCAGCCAAAGCCAGATGGTTACATTAACAGGGATGCCAATGCCAATGAACCACTCAGTATCGTCCCACTGCGGCTCAAAGCCAGTGGGGAAAAGAAGAGGCCCTAGTGTCAAACCGGCACCTTCCAAAGAGCCTGGGGACAGACAGACATCCATGGCTCCCTATTGCAGACTGGAGAGGAAAGATAAGGAACACTAACAAGGGAAACCACCCCAGGACAAACCCTCCAGTGAGTTCTGTAAGGGAGGTGGACTTTGATCTCCAGGTCTTCTGACCTTTTCTTGACTTGGGGAGATTGGCCAAAACCCAGAGTGGTTGACCTGAGGCCCCGGAGCCAAAGGCTTGGGGCTTCATTTCCAGGTGTCCAAGAGGAAAGCATCTGTTCTCTATCAAGAGAGCTGGCTTTCCATCCCAACCAACATACACTCTCCAAAACATGTTTTAACCCAGCCTTGGATGTCATAGAAGAGCCCTTGAGATTCTCCAACAGCTCTGAGGCAGGAACCCAGACAGGCAGGACTAAAGTAGTCACTGAGTTCCTGGGAGATGCCAATCACCAACTCTTACGTAGGCCACGTGGAAACCAGGCCAAGGGCAGATGGTCATTTATCCATCACAGGTGAGGAGCACAGTGAAGCCAGAACGTGGCAGAGCTAGGATTTTAAACCACTTCTCCTGCCAACGACCCTCCCCTTTACACAGTACCTACTAGAGCACTTGGGATCTGACCCCACTGCTGACTCCCACACCCCAAAGCTGACCCATGAGACTTCCCTAAGATTCTTAAGAGAGAAAGAAGAGACAGTATGGCTGCTTGGCCCAACAAGATGTGGTAATTTACCTAAACCTACCCACAAACTGGAATATACTGTCTGATTTTATAAAATTCTTCCCCAACACATCATCTGTGCCTCTTCTCTTCCACATGCTCAGCATTTAAAAGAGAAAATACTTTCTCATTAAAAAAAAAAGCAAACAGGCAAGGTAAAGGAGGTGTTCATAGATGGCAGGAACCCTTTCACAATGTATGCATAATCAAATCACTGCAATGTACACTTTAAATATAACTTACTTTTTTTTTAAGATTTTATTTATTTTTTTGACAGAGATCACAAGTAGGCAGAGAGGCAGGCAGAGAGAGAGGGGGAAGCAGGCTCCCTGATGAGGAGAGAACCCAATGCGGGGCTCGATCTCAGGACCCTGAGATCATGACCTGAGCGGAAGGCAGAGGCTTTAACCCACTGAGCCACCCAGGCGCCCCACAACTTATTAACTTTAAATATCTTACAACTTATTTGTCACTAATACCGCAATAAAGCTAAAAAGAGAAAACAATGATTATCAAGAAGAAGGAAAACAAAGAAAGAAAAATCTGTACTTTTCCCCTAGAAGGAAGAGACTTAACCTCCGTTGGACGATTACTCCATGCCAGTTGTTGAAGAAAGCATTTCAAATTAATTATCTCATTTAAACCCAACTGCCTGACCAGACTACTGAGGCATAGAGGCCTTAGTCCTTTCATTTTTTTTAAAGCTGTCTTTTTTTCTTTTTTTTTTTTTTTTAAGATTTTATTTGTCAGAGAGAGAAAGAAAAAACGGGGAGCAGCAAGTAGAGGGAGAAGCAGTCTCCCCGCTGAGCAAAGAGCCTGACATGGGGCTCAATCCCAGGACCCTGGAATCATGACCTGAGCCGAAGACAGAAACTTAACTGACTGAGCCACCCAGGTGCCCCAGCCCTAGTCCTTTCAAAGTTGTATGACACATGAGTGCCAGGGCCAGTCCTCAGAACTAACCAGGCTCCCTTTAGAAGGCGTCTCCCTTCACTTACCAGCTAGCCATTAGAGAGACCAATGCATCCTGGTTTCTGTGGGGCTTCCCAGGATATAGCACCGAACATCTCACATCTCATAAAGCCTTCAGCCTGGGGCAACCTGGAACAGTCGGTCACTCTCCAGGCAGTTATTACAGGCTGGGGAAAATGCCATGAGAGCTGCTGGTTGTCACAGCATTTGGGTTTGAATTTAACATTTTTCTTTTGGGCACATTTAATGGTGAAGCACAGAATAGTGTCAACACTCCATGATTTCCCCATTTCTGTTTTTTCCTCTCTTCATTTTTAATGACCCTGAAGACACAGACCTCATCCTCAAGTCTACTGAACTCTACCCATGACGGAGGAAGACTTGAAAATTATACAGGGATCTTTGATGGCCCCATATCTCCTTCTCAAAGAAAATAAGGTTTCTGTGAAGGTAGAGTGTTTTCCCAGGACCCAGAACCCCTAAGCTGGTTCTGCCCATTAAATAGCTATATGTCCTTTGGTAAGTTCCTTGCCCTCTCTGAGCCTCGGTTTGGAATACAGGCATTTTAAATGACCTCCTTGCTTTGATACTCAACCCCCTCATTCTACAGATGAGGTCATGAAGGCCAGAGAAGTAGGGAGGTTTGGCTAAAGTCATGGGGCAAGCTAAAGTAATAATAAGTCATGCACCACTCTCCAGAGATCTGTTACTCCCTACCCCGCCCCTCCCCAACACCCACTAGAGAAAAAGCAGAGAATTCTGAGAAACAGAATCTGTTTAATGTTGCTTTCTAAGCCTGGAAGGAACATGAGCCAATTGCTGAAAGATTAAGAATTCTGATCTTTCAAAACAAATCAGGGTTTAATTTGGGTTTTCTTCAAGCCTCATAAAAAGGGGGAGCTGAATCCTTGACCGAATACTCAGCATTCCAAACTGGGAAGATGAGACAGATTTTAATCCCCTGCGTGAGGAGCAGGCTGATTGGAGGATGTGTGTTTCCATTGGCTGCATATTTCTCAGATGTGTAAATGGCAGGCAGCCTGGAAAAGAGGAGGGGCAGGGCAGGTGGGGGCTCCGAGCAAAGCCATGAGGAAAGCCAACTGGGCCAAAGGCTGGCGGCTCAGTGAGGTTAAGTAACTTGCTTAAAGTCTTTCAGCGAAGAGGTGACAGGGTCGGGAATTGAACCATCTACACCCACGCCCCAGTGCTCATGAGCTATGCGATGTCACCTTGGGAGCAAGAAGGTAAATGGAGAGATCAGGGCACCCTTGGATTAACCAGGGAGTCCGCTGGGGACGCTCCAGGCCTCCTGTGGATCTCTCTCCTACTGCAGTCTTGCAAGCTGTTTCTTTGGCCTCCATGATTGGATTGAGATTCACTCATTCATTCATTCTGCAAACATTTAATGGTCTACTGTGTGCCAGCGGACACTCCCCATCAGGGAAATAAACCAATCAAACTAACAGGGAGATGTGATTCCAGGTGCTGTGAAATGAAGTCTTCCTGAAGGAGGTGATATTCAAAGTGGGTCTTGAGTCAGATCTGGATGTGTCAACTGTCATGTCAAGGTAAAATTTGGCTGAATAATTTAGTCATTTCCTAGCAGCTTGGGTCCCCTTTGGTGGGGAGGACCCTGGGTCAGTACTATGGACTGAAACAAACTTGGGGATTGTCTAGGAAGGCCAATTATTCCCCAAACAGTCCATAACTCAATGCACCAGTCTCTTCATTATCTCTGGATCCCACTCGTGTGATACCTGCCTCCACTAGCACTGGGAAGGCAGGAGAGGAAACTTATATCTCTATAGCACCTCTGACCCCATGATTTCAATAAACAGAGGCCTGTATGGAAAGTCATGTAGCATCATGTTAGAAGGAGAAAATAGAAGCTTACCCAAGGCCACGCAGCTCTACAGGACAGCGCCAGGATTGAAATCTTTTAAAGCCCACGTTGTTTTCATGCCCCCCCCCACCTTCCGTGCGCTAGACGATGCTTTAGAAACAAAATATCAACACAGAACAGTCCCATTAAGACACCAAATGAGAAGCAATTTTGCCCCTCTGGGGTTAGCTTAACCTCATGCTAGTCACCAGGGATTCCTAGAGGCCTAACCTGAGGAAACTATTCAGGCATGAAAAAGACCTAAAAAGTCTACTCGAAATCACAGAGGCCCACATCGAACCAGGATCTGAATGGTGCAGCATTCCTGGTGGCATTTATCAGTGTCCCAAAAGAGAGACTTTGTGCTGGCCTTAAAAGGTCAGGAAGGCTGTTGACAAGGTTGTAGAGAAACTGGAACCTTCGTGCTTTGCTGGTGGAGACGTAAGACAGCATGTCTGCTATGGCAAACATGATAGTTCTCCAAAAAATTAAAAATGGAATCCCAGGGGCGCCTGGGTGGCTCAGTGGGTTAAAGCCTCTGCCTTCAGCTCAGGTCATGATCCCAGGGTCCTGGGATCGAGCCCCGCATCAGGCTCTCTGCTCAGTAGGGAGCCTGCTTCCCTTCCTCTCTCTGCCTGCCTGCCTCTCTGCCTACTTGTATTCTGTCTGTCAAATAAATAAAATGTTTAAAAAAAAAAATGGAATCCTATATGATTCCACAATTCCACTTCCAGGTATATGCCCAAAAGAATTGACAGCAGAGCCTCAAAGAGATATTTGCCCACCCATGCTCACAGTGGCTATTTTTTACAATAACCAAAAGGTAGAAACAACTCAAAAGTCCATTGACATATGAACAATATGGCATATGCATGCAGTGGAATATTATTCAGCCTTGAAAAAAAGGGCATTCTGACCCCTGTTCCCAGATGGATAAACCTTGAAGACATTATATGAGGTGAAAGAGACACAAAAGGACACATACTAGATGGTCCCACTTGTCTGAGTAGGATACACTAGAGTAGCCCAACTCAAAGACAGAAAGTTACCAGGGGCTGGGGAGACAGGGCAGTGGAGGAAATGGGCAGTCATTTCACGGGTAGAGTTTCAGATTTGCAAGAGGAAAAAGCCCCAAGACAAACTATACAACAATGTGAATGTACTTAAAACCACTGAACCAGGGGCGCCTGGGTGGCTCAGTGGGTTAAAGCCTCGCCTTCGGCTCGGGTCATGATGCCAGGGTCCTGGGATCAAGCCCCGCATTGGGCTCCCTGCTCGATTATTTTTTTAATCAACAGAGAGAAAAAGGAGAGAGGAAAGAGAGAAAGGAGGGAGGGAGGGAGGGAGGGAGAGAGGGAGGGAAGGAGGGAGGGAAGAAAGGTCAGGAAGGATTTTGGATGGAAAGTGGAGAGAAGGAAGTTTGTCATTCCAGGCAGCGGAAATGGTCCTCCACACTAACACTAAACCCATTTCCTTCTTCCCATCTCAGCTCTACTCCCTCAGGATGGTTCATTTTCAGGCCTGACCCCTTGAGCTCAGACCTCTGGAACCACATCTTCCAGAGTCCCATTCTGCCAAAAACAGCAAACATCTGTGTCCCAGCATTCCCAGCAGAAGTCCCGAGATACATTCTGGTTGGACTAGCTTAGGTCGCCTGCCCATGAAGCAGCTGGGGGGGCACGGAAGCTTGTGATGCATTGTTTAGCTTCAGACTGGACAGAGGTCCCCCCAGCCAGAGGCCCATGGACCAAAAGTGGACCACAAAAATGGACCACCAATTTTCCCAGAGGAAAATTAAGATATGCCCACCAGAGAGACAGCACGGATGAAAACAGATACAGAGGCTCCAGAATTCAGGAAACATTGCCTAGTTCCATTTGCCTAAAGACAACCGGAGGTTCTACCTGTAAGGGCTACCTGTAACCAAGATCATAGAGCTGTAAGGAGTAAACAGGGACCTCACGTTCGGATCCGCTCTGATCCAATGAAACAGGGTGTGCGCTCACGTGCGTGTGGGGGTGGGGGGCACATGTTGGGAAGGTGAGAGAAGAACTGATGATAAGGGCTGCCTTGGGAGGGGTAGATATGCAGGTATTTCTGATAGGGGGCACCCACATTATGGGCAGTTCTGCAAGTCAGGAAGAGGAGGTTGAGTTGGATGAAGAAGCATATGGGAAACTTCATGGGTTTTAACAGAAGTGACAGAATAGAATCTAAGACCCATTTGAGGCTGCATTAGAGGAGGGTGGGGGGGCGTTCTAGACTCTTATCAGTTCAGATTAACACTCCCTTTTATGCCTTGAGGATATTTTCAAGGGCTGGGCTCCAGGAGGCATGCCCACTCCCCACCCCCACTTCCTGGCTCCAGCCCGTCCTCTGAGATTCCCAGCGATCGCCCCTCCACTCCCCCTCCCCTCTCCAACGCCCACCCCCCCTCCAAGTGCTGTGGCTTTGGCAGCCACTTTGGAAACTACAAGTTTTAAATGAATTTCCACCCCAGAGGAAGTTGAGAAGCAGGCATGTTCCACCAGCCACTTCTGAGCTCCAACATTTCTCCTAGCCCTTCAGAAAAAGGATCAAACACTCTTTCACAATGGAAGGAGGAGAGGGAGGAAGACAGGAGGGGGAGCAAAGAGAAAAAAGAACAAATAAGAGAACCTCATTTGATCTTAATCAGACAAAGTTTATGTCTGAATTCTTCTCTTCCATGCTGAGAAAACCAATACATAAGGGAAAACAAATCACATGTTATTTACTTCCCTTGAATTTTCTCTGATTGATTCCAAAAGGGCTTAGGAGGCTCCCAAGACTAAACACAATGGGGACCATGATAATTAGGGACAAAAAAGGAACGAAAACCATAAAGGAAGCAGAGAAAGGAGATACCAGCAGGCACCTAAGGAACACCAATTTATAACTCAGACCTCTATTTGGCCCCATGTGGAAAAACACACTAGCTTTATATTAATTTCGTCTTCTGATGATAAAAAGCATCCGAATGCATCTACGGCCACAAACTTTTTTTCTAGGACTAAACTCAAGCTGAAATATATCACATGGGGCAGACAAATTACATTTAAGTCACAGAGAATAACAAGAACAGTAAACCCAAAGGACTCTTGGAGGAGGCTTTGTGCTGACTGGCAATGAATGTTCTAAGCAGCATTTGTACTGCCAAAAGGAAAAGCACCCCGCCTGACCGAATCGAGTGCAAAGAGGTCAGTCTCACCCGGGACCTGGAGGAGTTAACCACAGCCAGGTGGGCAGGCTCGCAGATGCTGAGATGGGGACCTGGCTGACCTGGGGCTGGATCTGCAAAATGAGCTGGAACAGCCGAGGGAAGGGAGAGCACCAGAGCCGCCACCTGTCAGTTCCTAGCTGTCCCTTCCAGCTACCTTGACCCAGTCACTCATCACACACCCCAGAGGTCAAGCACCCCTTCCTCTCCATCCCGTGACCTGTGCATGCTTTCTCCTCACTTGAAGATCCTGGCATGACCTTAAGCTCCTGGCTGTGACTGCCAAGTTCAACCTTCAATCAGATAAACACCAAGTTCAACATCTTCAATCAGATGACTTCCCTGCATCCACCCCCTCTCCGCCCCCCCGGAGCTGTGCCACCTGAGAAACCCTTCAGCCATGTGGTTTGGGTGGGATGAATTCCACCCCCAATTCTAGGCTTGAATACTGTGACCCAACATTAACCAATCAGCGCATCCCATTTCTCTGACCTTGATGGCTGCTTTCAGGGAAGGATGATGACTCAAACCAGGCTAATCAAGGCTGACCAATGCTCTGTTCTGGGACTTTTGTTGGTACTCTCAGAAAAGTGGATTTTCTCTTTCTCCACGAGAAAGGAAGTGGAAAGGATGTAGCCCCCAGAGTTGCTGGCAGGCATCCTGTGACCACAAAGGGCAGCGCAAGCTGAAGAAGTGAACCAATGGGAACGACTGGATTCTAGAAATACTATTCAGATGCATGCAATGAGGCATGCTTGAAGCCAGTCTTACCCCTGGGCTTCCCAATTAGCTTTTTGGTTTAAACCAGTTTGGGTCCTAACAGATAAGCCACGATTGACCGCTCTGGAGTTAGGATTCCCTCTTTGTCCCCTGCACTGGGATGCTGTCACTGTCTTACAAAGGCTGCCTTAGCCCCCTCTGGACCTGCGGTATTCCCTGTGGTCTGAGGAGGGAACTTCCTGCTCCCAGTTCCCACTCTCTAGATGGTGCAGGTGGAGACAGCCCCGGCCTGCCAAGCAGGCTGGAAAGAACTCAAACACCAGCTATCGACGATAAGAGAAATGAGTCAACAGGCAAAAATGTAGCAGCCAGTCGATCTAAGCAAGCCTTCGGAGGCTTGGTCCGCTGCTCTCGGAGGCCGTGGCAGCCAGGCCGAGGGAGGTCTCTGGGCATTTCTGCTTGGGATGCCTGTCCACAGGCAGTGAGGTTTCAGAGCCCCAGCCTGGACCTGGGGGACAGGACTCCTGACTAGGAAAAGGCCAGCAGAAGCAAGCAGGGTTCCCATCTTAGATCCAGGCCAGTTATGTAGCAAGGAATTCAGCCAAGAAATCATCCAAATACCAGAACAGGAGACTAGGCCAGCCTTTTATCAGACACAAGGCAGAAATCCAATGACTTCAGTGAAGCCAAAATCAGATCCAGCCTATAGGCCAAGCTAACCTGACTCGGGGTCCTTTAGACATCCCTTTAGACAGGGTGTGCCACTGAGGGTGCAAGGGCCTGAAACTACCCACTTTTCCACCCAATGCAGGGAAGCTCTTAAGACAGAGACTATCACCTACCCCAAATCCACCCTCTTTTCTTATTAGATGTTCTCTTACAAGCTTTGGTCAAAGCGGCAATGTACACAACACTATTAAAAGGAAGCTTTTTGTCATCTTCTTCCCCTTTCTTCCTGTTTGGGATGCTGGTATATTTAAGAATTGCCCAGAGCTCTGGCAGCCATCTTGCCGTCCAGAGGAAAAGGCCAGAAGACAGTACAGACATGGCCTAGACCCTAGAATCACTGAGCTGCTAACTCTATCCTGGGACCACCCTCTTCTGGATTTTTTGTTCTCGGAGGTAATTTAATGTCTCAGTGGCTTACGTCCATGGTTCTCGAAGTGCATCTCTAGGCCAGCGGCATTGGCACCATTCAGAAATGTGTTAGAGATGCACATTCTCGGGGTGCCTGGGTGGCTCAGTGAGTTAAAGCCTCTGCCTTCAGCTCAGGTCATGATCCCAGGGTCCTGGGATCGAGCCCCACATCTGGCTCTCTGCTCAGCAGAAAGCCTGCTTCCCCCTCTCTCTCTGCCTGCTTCTCTGCCTACTTGTGATCCCTCTTTCTGTCAAATAAATAAATAAAATCTTTAAATATATATATATATTTTTTTTAAAGAAATGCACATTTCCAGGCCCCACCCAGGCCTATAGAGCTGGAAATTCTATAGGTGGGGGCCCTGAAATCTGAGTTTTACCAAGCCCCCCAGGTGATGCTGATGTGTGCCAAAATTCGAGAACCACTGGTTTAAGCCATTGTTGGTGTGAGTTTCTGTGAGTTTCAGCTGAAAGCATTTATACTTGCACATTTCCCCATGGCATCCCTGAACTGTTTATGGGATATTGGGGGCTGAGAGCAAAGTGGGAGAACTGATACTCACAAAACCAAAAGGGAAAGTTTCAAAGGCAAAACTCACAAAGGAAGAGAGAAATAAAAATTAAGCACATCTATCCATCAAAATAATTGTAAATACAATTAAAAGGCGAAAGAAGACACTAGGGACAATAATTGCAACAAATGCGACAACACTTAAAATCCTCTCTGTCAAAAAGTCATGCAAACTCAACAATAACATCCTAAATTAAAAAAAAAAAAACAAAAAAAAACAAAACAAGAAACACACACACACAGACAAAACGTTTAGAGAATGGTAACTA
Source organism: Lontra canadensis (assembly GCF_010015895.1). NCBI lineage: Eukaryota > Metazoa > Chordata > Mammalia > Carnivora > Mustelidae > Lontra > Lontra canadensis. The sequence continues at coordinate 1,889,252 of NW_022631157.1, forward strand.
CAAACAGATAATTAAAAGGAAAAATGCTCAGCCTATTAGGAATCAAAACAATATGAATTAAAATGAGATCTTCTCATCTATTGAATTAGCAAAGATTGAGCAAAAGAAGCTTCTTGAAGCAGCGCCCGGTAGGCTAGGATGGATGCTTCTCAGCACGGCCAGTGGGGGTGTAAATTGGAACCGCCACCATTCTGGAAAGCAAACAGGCCACATTCATCAAGAGATTTTTAAGCATTCATACTGTCTCAACCAGGAATTCAATTTCTGTTTATCTAATCCAGAGGTCAACAAAAGTTTGTTTTTGTACGGTCTACAAGCTGAGAATGGTTTTTACATTCTTGAAAGGTTGGAAGGGGAATAAGAAGGAAGAAAAAGAGGAGGAGGAGGAAGAAAAGGGGGAGGGGACATGGAGGGGGGAGAAGGGAAGGTAGAGAAAGGGGAAGGGGAGGTGGAAGGGGGAGAAAAGGGAGGGGAAGCGGAGGGGAGAGGGGGCCAACAGAAACAGTACCAGGCACAACTAAATATATTTTCTCTCTGCCTTTTATTGACAAATGTTGTCAACTCTTAACTGATTCAAGGCTAAAGTAGGGCTGGCAAACTACAGCCCATGGACCAAATCCCATCAGCCACCTGCTTTTGTAAATAAAGTTTTATTGAACACATCCACACCCGTTGGTTTACAGGGTCCATGGCCTCTTTCGTGCTACAGTGCAGAGTTAAGTAGTTGTGACACGGACCCTACGGCCCACGAAACACAAAATAGTATACAGCTCTTCCCCCAAAGTTGGCCACCTCCTGATCTAAAGAATCATCAGAAAGCACGGCACTATTCGTACAGAAGCCCGGTTAAACCAAGGATGGCGACAACAAGCAAGCGTGTGCATTGACCTCCTCTTCTTCTCATGTCTCAAGGACTCAGACACATTCGCAATCATTAGGAATGCTCATTTTCACCAATTTTCAAAGAACTGGGATAACCAGTTTATTTAGCAATAAACCCAGAAAGCAGGCCATCACGATGCCCAGATGTGTCATTATTATTTTCTTAAAAGACTGTATTTACTTGAGAGAGAACTGAAGTGAGTGAGATCACCGAGGGAGAGGGAGAAACAGGTTCCCCATCTGAGCCCCGAGCCCGATACGGGGGCTCGATCCCAGGAAACTGGGATCATGACTTGAGCCAAAGGCAGGGGCTTAACCCACTGAGCCACCCAGGCAGACCCCGCCCCACCCCCTCCCCCCAACCCCTGCCAGGTGTTACTTCAATGATACGCAAGGCAGAAAGAAGACTGAAAACGCTGAACCCAACAAAAACCTCGACAGTTTCCCCTGGGCTATGGAATCCTGGATAAGGTCTCACTTGCTCCCATGCACTTTTCAGTACTTTCCAAGGTTCCTGTCAGGGGCGAGTGTTGCTCTTCTTATTAAAGAAAAACCCTTATTTCTCAGAAAACCCTTGAGTTTGGAAGCATAGCCGAGGTCCAAAAGCAGGCCTAGAGAGTCTTGCTGCTGGAACCTGAACCAGGCTGTGTAATAGTGACACAGGCCAGACTTGAGTGAGCTTTGGGGGCTGGGAGAGATCTGGTGGGCCAAGGCAGGGCCTTCCAGAAGCCCAGAGAAGGCCGGCCAGCCCCCTCAGCATAGCTGTTACACCTGCATCCAGCCGCACAGTGCGCGGCCGTGCCAGTGTTCCAAAGGAGACGCACCTGCTGGGCTCCCAGAAGAGATTTTGTTTCTTGCTGAGATGCCCTAAGGAGCCATGCCAGAGCTTGAAAGATCAGACACAGGATGAGAGGGGCAGAAAGACAGCAGTGAACAGGACTTGACCAAGGAACTTTGGCCTGCATCAGTCCCTGGCAGCTTCCTGAGCTATCTCCAAGGAGGGATCACTGCAGCCCTACACTGGGGCCCAGCGCTGCCCGGGCACCGTCACCCTGTCTGGGCACAGCAGCCTGAGGGGGGAAGGGCTGCTGCTGTTCCCGTTTGATAGATGTGGAAACTGAGGCTCAGGGAGTTTGTGTAGCTTGCAGAGGGGTGGCACGAGGAAGACACAGAGCAGGGATTCAACGTGAGACATCTGACTCCCAAGACCAAGTTTCTTCCCAGACAATAAGCTGTGTCACAGAAGAATCGCCTTTGAGTCGAACGCTTGGGCAGAGGTGGCGGCCACTGAGTGATCTTGACGCGCTGAGGGATCTTGACACGTTTAAGTAGCTCTGCTGAGTGATGTCCTGCTGTCCACAGATGGCCCCAAGTCATAAGTAATAAGCACACTCAGACAAAGTTCTGCTCCCCACCCCCTCGGAGAGAGTCCTCCCTGGGCCCCATGCGGCTGCTCGGACAGCCACTGGCTTAGCAGTCCCCAACAGATGGGCTCCGGGTCCTAGAGTAGCTGACCATCTCTGGCCCAAGCAGGGGACCTGGAAGAAGGGAGTCAAGTCCCAAAGCTTTGCCAGATGACCACTTACCAAACCCAAACCAGATCCACAAGAAATAACGCACCAAGAGGACTTGCCTACATGAAAGTCAAATGGCAAGAGCTGGGGGAGGGTGTGTCTAAGAAGGGAGGGACATCGAAAAATTAGACACAGACTTGTCATGCAATCCACCATCCCACTTCTCGGTACATGTCCAAAAGAATTCCAAGCAGAGACTGGAATGGATACTTGGACAGCCACGTTCATTTCACATTATTCACAATGATCAAAATGTGGGAGCGATCCACGTCCAAAGGGAAGGTCTTACTGCTGTCCTGCAGGGGTTCGATGGACCAATAGACAAATAAAACGTGCCACAGACGTACAATGGAATATCACCCTGCCTTTAAAAAGAAGGAGATTGACACCTGTTAGGACATGGATTAGAACTTGGGGCTCCTGGGTGACTCAGTCGTTAAGTGTCTGCCTTGGGCTCAGGTCACGATCCCAGGGTACTGGGATGGAGTCCCACATAGGGCTCCCCGCTCAGCAGAAGGCCTGCTTCTCCCTCTCCTACTCCCCCTGCTAGTATTTCCTCTCTTGCCATCTCTCTGTCAAAAAAATAAAATCTTAAAAAAAAAAAAAAAGACATGGGTGAACTTGAAAGACATGCAAGTGAAAGAAGCCATATACTAAAGGACAAATGTGTCATTCCACCAATATCAGGTACCTAAAATAGGCAAATTCATTAAGACAGAAAGTGTGTTACTTTCCATCCTCGTGGTTCTAGTGGTTACCAAGGGCTGGGGGAGTAGGGGAGTTGGGAGTTACTGTCAACGCCAGTGTCAGTTTGAGAGGATGAGAAAGTTCTGGACTCGGGTGGTGGGGAGGGTTGCACAATCGTGTGAATGTACTTAATGCCACTCAACTATATTCTTTAAAATGGTGAGTTTGGGGCGCCTGGGTGGCTCAGTGGGTTAAAGCCTCTGCCTTCGGCTCAGGTCATGGTCTCAGGGTCCTGGGTTAAAGCCTTTGCCTTTGGCTCAGGTCATGGTCTCAGGGTCCTGGGATTGAGCCCCACATTGGGCTCTCTGCTCAGCGGGGAGCCTGTTTCCCCCTCTCTCCCTGCCTGCCTCTCTGACTACTTGTAATCTCTGTCTATCAAATAAATTAATTAATTAAAATGGTGAGTTTTAGGTTCTATACATTCTGCCACAATTTAAAAAAAGAAGAAGAAGAAGAGGGGAGGCAGGAGGGGCCGAAGGAAAAGAAAAGTGAGCCCCTCAGGCCTGAGAAGAGGAGAAGGGAATTAAGTAGGAGCTGTTACCCAGCGGAGGTTCAGGGAGTGCCTTGTCTAGTGTCACCAAACCAGACAGCGGAGGACAGCAACTCATACCCCGGTCTGCAGCCTCTGGGCCACCAGCCATTCAGACACTTTCGCAGACGGGACACCTCTGAAAGACCCAGTCCCCATGCCTGGCTCACACGGCGTCACCAAGCACCTTGACTACACTGGACAGAGGAGATGGCGGCAATGGGGACACAGCCCTAAGGGACACTCAGGACAGCTGGAGGCTGTGGGACCTCATGGGACTGCTCCTCGGAGTCTTTACAGGGACATGGCCCGAGGGACCCTCTGCCTGACGCTACCTGGCCTGATTTCTAAACGGATGGAGGCTGCAGGAAGCTGGGGGGGGGAGGTAGTCAGGACCAGGGTCACAGGGAGACCAGAATTTAACCGAGCATCTCCAGAAATGGTCCCCAATATCCCACAAGAGCCAAGGGACGCAGGTTAGGAAATCACCCTGGGCTGGGGGGCAGCTTTCTGGAACAGGAAACGCAGGGGCTTTGGAGTCAGATGGCCCTGGGTTTGAATTCAGGCTCTGCTACTTCCAACAGAATCGAGGCTTGGCCTCAACCCAGCCTCAGTTTTCGTCTGTCAAAGCGGCATAGTAGGACCTGCTCTGACCGTCATGCCAGGTGGACTCTGGAGCCAGACTCTCTGGGTTCAAATCCTATTTGCCCACCATTTGTTCCATACATGACCTTGAATAAGTCACTTCACTTCTCTGTGCCTCAGTTTTTCTCATCTATAAAATGGGGCATCTATAAAATGGGTTGGTCATAAGGACTAAAAGAGTTAATACAGAGAACGTGCTGAGCACAGTGGTGTCTGACACACCAAAAAGTGTGTCCGTATAAAATATCATGCAACGTACACAAAACCCCGGTGTGGCAGGGCTCACAGATGGGAGGTAGTTCCCCTTTCCTTCCACCTCCGGCTTCCTCCTTACCAGAGACTCACGGAAACTGAGCCTAGTATTTGTCCTGGGTTTCTCTAGGCCTCCCCAGGCTGGACACAGCCCACACTGGCAAAACAGTTCTGCTGCCTTTGCTACCCTTTCCCCTCTCCCGTACCAACTGGGGTTCTGGGGGAGAAAAGGAGCCCCAGGGCCATATCCTCCAAAAAGGAGGCAAAAACCGAGCCATTCCAAACCCATGCCTCTCTTGGCTACCTGGGCCCATCCCACCCCATTAGTCCTCAACATGGGTTCCAAGGTCCTGAGGTGGCCCTGAACACTGGAGAAGCCTTGGGCTTTCCCTCAGGAGGGGAAGGGAGGACTACAAACGGGGAGAGACCCTGATTCCAGATGAGCAAGGAGCAGTATTGTTTTCTCCATGTTATCGATGAGGATACAAAGGCAAAGAGAGGTGAAGACACTGGGCCAAAGTTCCCCAGCAAGTCAACACGAGGGTGAAATGGAAAGGCCTTTCCTGATGAAAACAGAGGAGCTTCTCGCTGTCACCTTCTCCTCCCGTTGAACCAAGCCCAATGCCAGCCCTGCCACCTCCTGGTTGTGTAAGTTTGGGTAAGTCCCTTCTTGTCTCTGAACCTCAGTCTCCACAGTTGTAATCAGGGAAACCACCTTACAAAGTTGTTGGTTCATTCGATAATCATCAACTCAGCCCAGAGCCATATGGACAGTGAAGCTGTTGGAGATAAAGTTGCAAGGCCTCTCTTTTGGACACGCTCCTTCAGAGATCCTGGGAAGGGTGTACCAGTCCCACAACGCCTGCACCCATCCCTGCTAACCGCAGCACCACACCAAACCCCGGACGTCGGTGGGATAGTCATAATAGGGACACTAGAGGGACTTATGCTTGTAAAGTCCCCAGCTCAGGGCCTGACCCACAGGAGGTCAAGGACTTAGTACATCTTAAACATCTGTTTATGTCTCCCCCATTAGAGTGTTAGTTCCCGAAGGAAAGGGAACTAGGAAAGGGATGCGTTTTGCTCATCCCTGTAGCCCTAGAACCCAGTAAGTATCCTCTGACCCTTGGGATGGCGTATTTCAACTCTCCAACGCACAGTTGAGAAAGCTGTGTCCTTCCTAAAACCAGGACCAGGCCTCAGGGGCCCTGTAAACCTCAGGGAAGGGCTCCAACTTCCTGCCCCACACAACCCCACCCCACCCCATCCCACCCAGGGTCACACTGGAGCCCGAGAGGTAGAGATCAGGGCCACCTGGTTGGCTCAGTGGGCTAAGCCTCTGCCTTCAGCTTGGGTCATGATCTCAGGGTCCTGCAATCAAGCCCTGCATCGGGCTCTCTGCTCAGCAGGGAGCCTGCTTCCCCTCTCTCCCTCTGCCTACCTCTCTGCCTACTTGTGATCTCTGCCAAATAAATAAATAAAAAAAAATTTTTTTAATCTAGGGATCAACCTTCTGAGTAAGAAAAGCAAAGAACAAGGCAGCGGGGGAACAGAGGGTAATAGAGAGCAGAAAGCATCATGAGATTGCCAGATTTCATGATAAGATAGGACAAACAGTTCATTTTGAAAGTTCAATCAATGAGAAATCATATTCTAGCATAAGTATGTCCCAGGCAATCATTTGGGGGCATACTTACACTGTAACATGAAGATGCGTTGTTTATCTGAAATTCAGACATAACTGAGCATCTCGGATTTCCAGCCACTCCACTGTGTACTGTGTCATCTCAGGCAAGTATGTGAACCACTCTAAGCCTCAGCCTGCAGGCTCTGGGCAGCCCACCCTTTCTGGCAGAATTGCGGGGAATTGGAAAGAAGGGTCTCACGTAAGGGCACGAGGAGATGCCCCGAGTTGGTTCCCCCTCCTCTGCTCTCAGATGTGAGTGGCCAACTCCATAGGACACAGGCTTGCCTGCTGTAGGGAACACGGTAACTACAGTGTGGAAGTCTCTGCGGGGCGCCTAGGGGCAGTGGGAGGTTATGGGTCTCGGCTTCAGAAGGCCCCTGTCTAACTTGGTATTTCCCAGCCCTGTCAGACCCAGCACTCCCTCTTCATAAACATTTTTTTTTAAGATTTTATTTATTTATTTGACAGAGAGATCACAAATAGTCAGAGGCAGGCAGAGAGACAGGAGGAAGCAGGCTCCCTGCTGAGCAGAGAGCCAGATGCGGGGCTCCATCCCGGGACCCTGAGATCATGACCTGAGCCGAAGGCAGAGGCCAAACCCGCTGAGCCACCCAAGCACCCCAACATTTTTAATGCCTCCTTCACCTTTCTCAATCGAAACTCTGTGATAAAGTGATCCACTTATGGGCACCTGGGTGGCTCAGTCATTGAGTGTCTGCCTTTGGCTCAGGTCAGAATCCCAGGGTCCTGGGATTGAGCCCAACATGGGGCTCTCTGCTCAGCTGGAAGCCTGCTTCTCCATCTCCCACTCCCCCTGCTTATGTTCCCTCTCTCACTGGGTCTCTGTCAAATAAATGAAGTCTTTAAAAAAATTAAAAATTAAAAAATAAAGAGATCCACTTAGATGCAAACTCGAGAATAGAATGCTTGGGGCACCTGGGTGGTTCAGTCTGCTAAGCTTCTGACTGGGTTTTGGCTCAGGGTCCTGGGATAGAGCCCCACACTGGGTTCCCTGCTCAGCAGGGAGTCTGTCTCTCCTTCTCCCTTTGCTTATCCCCCCCTTCTCCCCCACCACTCCTACTCTCTCTCAAATGGATAATTGAGATCTTTAAAAAAAAAAAAAGGGTAGAATGCTTTATTAGCAATGTAAATGAGAAAAGGAATGTAATAAGATATCATTTCAGCACGGAAATGCTTGGGCATACAGTAGTGAGAGGCTTGCCTAGGAAGGTTGGAAGTTAGACACTCTTCAATGTTAAGGTGAACCATATGAAATTGCTGATATGAAATGGTTTCTTATCTATGAAAATTCATGTGATTCAACTTAATATTTGACATTTGAACACAAGCAAACTAAATCTACCTATCATCTGTATTTGTGTGTGTGTGTGTGTGTGTGTGTTGTAACCACGAATCAACACCCACAAACGCAGGCAGTTCTAGATCTGTTGACAACTCGAAAATTATAAGCATCATTGCCTTCGAGGCTGTGATTTTCCAAAGTGATGGTCCACTCTTGTTAAAATTGCAAACAATGGAAAGTATAATCTTTTTTGTTTTGACCACCAGTCACACTTCTGAAAAGTTTGTATTTTATATTTAAGTTTTTATTTTAATTGCAGTTAACATACAGTGTTGCATTCGTTTCAGTCGTGCAATATAGTAATTCGACGCTTCCATAGGTCACCCCGTGCTCATCGCAACAGGCGTACTCCTTAAAGCCCATTGCCTATTTCCCCCATCCTCCCCAACTCCACCCTCCCCCGCTCTAGTAACCATCAGTTTGTTCTCTATAATTAAGAGTCTGTTTCTTGGTTTCTCTTTTTACCCTTTGCTTGTTTTATTTCTTAAATTCCACATATGAGTGAAATCTTACTGTGTTTCTTTCTCAGACTGATTTATTCCATGGTGTGTGGGTGTGTGTGTGTGTATACACATCCATCCTCTTTATCCATTTTGTAAGTTCTTTATATATTCTATACTAAAAAATTAAGATTGTGCTTTAAAAATGAAAAAAAATTGCACTTGTCGTAAAACAACTTTAGGTACCAGGCTCAGAAAACTATAAACAGGCTTTTGTTCTGTTTTTACGGACACGATTTTCTTCCAGGATAATCAAGATTGGGGAAGAGGCAAGAAACGTTCTTGTCATATGGGTCTGTCCCCACACTGGAGGACTCGCCCGCTAAATGGAAAGGCTTCACCCCCAAATCGTTAGGACAATAATCCCCCACACTTCCTAATAACCTCTGCTTGAATAGTTCCGGTGATAAGAAATTGCTAACTCCACAGGGGCTTGGTGTCACCATCTCATGGGCTCATCTTTCAAGAAGTCATGCTCATTCCTTAGACCCCCCAGTGGGGGGCACACGCTGGTATAACTCTTCTTCCATTTGACCAAATATTTCAAACGCCTCACCCAGTACTTCTACTTCTACTTCTAAGAAAGAGCCTCTTCTAAGAATCCCACTTCTAAGAATATCTGTAAATAAAGAATCCAAATAGCCATCAAAATCCCTGGGCACCGAAAGCTCCACAGATAATGACAGAACCGTTAGCCGTGTCCCTATTGTTGGTATCTCAAGGAAATTAGCCTACAACCCCTCACTGGACTAGGGAGTCATGGTCAGAAATAACATGGTGGCCCCCTGTTGGGGGATATCGGTGCTTCTAGGTTTTCTTCTTCTTTGCTTTTCTCATTTCTATCAGGATTTTTATCCTCTCAGTAATTGGGAGAAAATAAACTCCATGGAAAGGAACAACAAAACTCATGAAGCCAGTGTTAGAATCCTTTCCCGTGGAGAAGTAGCAGCCGAGAAGTGGCATAGGAGAGCTGGCCACTTGAGCCACGAGGGATCCCCCATCTCTGGCCACCGTTTGAGCCTTAATCAGCATATGGGCGCCCAGTACCACTCCAGGGGCTCCTAGGAACAGGATCTGGGGACACAGAGCACCCAGCCTGTGGCCTGCAGCGTCACCCTGCAGGGGTCCCCTAGAAGCAGTCCTCTAAACCTTCCCCTTGTGACTCCTGCACTGGGCTATGTTGGGGGAAGAAGGGCCTAGGAGGCCCCGCCCAGAGGAGGTCGGGCTGAGATAGATCCTGTTTCTCTCTCTTGCCCCTTCTTAACGTGAGTTCGTGGGGGAAAGGCACATGTAATAGTCCAGTATGGTAAAAATGCACGCGCTTATCTGTGTGTGAATGACAAGTGGAGACAGATCGAGAGAGACAGAGAGTGGGTGTGTGTGAGAGAGACAGAGCGTGCAAGCACATGTGTGAGATCACACACAGGCAGCCCGGAAAGGCACACACCACAGTGCTGCCAGTGGTCATATGCAGGAAAGAAGGCACATCGTGACTGAGTGGTTATGAGCGCAGACAGCTCTGGGCTCAAGTCCCCAAGGTACGACACTGTCTCTAAGGTATGACACTAGAGAAATCAGTTTCTCAGTCTGGAAGCAGCACCTACTTCACAGAGTGAATTGAAACTGCCTCGGGGACACCCGGCCCTGTGCTTGGCACCCAACAAACGAGGCTTACATTCCTTTCGCTGCTAGCGGATGGAAGGATACATTTGCTGGGTCAAAAGCTGCATAAACACCCACGCTGCAAAACGAGCCCAGGAGTCCCACCGGCCCTGCCAAGATGGCTGAGCACAAGCTAAGCTGGAGTACTTTCAGGGACCTTGGGCAGGGGCAGTCAGACTGTCCCCTTTAACCTGGAGGGGACCACACTGAGAAGCTGGCAAGATACAGCCCAGGTTCAGCCCGCGCTCGCGCCAACAGGATTTTGGTGAAACAAAGTGAAATACAAGGAAGCAGAAAGAAGGTAATTTGGGAAGCTATAAAACCACCTAAAAGAGAAGGACAGCAATCAGCCAAGAAAGAAACACTGGAAAAGGCAGGGGACCGAAAATCCAATGAAGCAGGGCTTCATCCCATGTACTTGAGCTGAAATTTAACTATAAAATATGCATACTCATCCTTCACCGACCTGCTCTTGGCTGGACCAGGGACCACAAACCCACACGACCCCGCACAGCAGCCGTCTGCTCACTGGAGTACACGTGGGGAATGATTAAATATGTCCACACAAGGAGCGAAGGGGAACAACTATCAAGCTACATAAAAATTTTTTTAAAAAACATACTATGTTATGGAATATTAACGTATCTCTCGGGCTTTCTCCACTCCCTTACTTCTGACAAACATATCCATTGTAACTTATTTCGGGGATCTTGAATTTTTAGGGATTCTACTTAATAAATACTGCATGTCTATTTTCTTCAAGTGATCGTCATCATAGGTTTTTTTTTTAACCTCCAGTTTTCATAAGCTCTTGTTTAAATGATTACCTGAATATCTCTAAAGCCACAAGCATCCATAGGTCAAAAATTATTATATTTGCTTGTAGTAAGTTAATTTTGGATTGCGGTTCTTAGGTTTGGGAAATCCGGCCGCACAAGCAGTACCCCGCTGCCCGAACTTTCTTCCTTAACATCAGCATTCCAAGTTATTGATTGCTGTGAATCCTAATTCCTCAGTCGGAGTTTGCTTCCTTGGTTCCGGCCATGAGGACATGTTCCTTTGTGAATGAGGCCACTCCAGTCTTTCCTTTTTCATCAGACGGTGACTAGACTTCTCCTGGGAGTCTGGGAAAACGTTCTTCCCAGTGACAATCTGTACTCCTTCAAATAATCATCTACTTACGATTCTAGCCTGCACTCAGATGCATCTTCCCTGGTTGTCCCCCTGTCCATTCCCTGATGGCTACAGTCCCCTGGTTTTAGTGTCACAAGCCTACCGTAAGAGACATCGTGTGCCCCGTGGAGCCACTTGTCAGCCGGAAAGGCTGTTTCATTCCATGTATATAATCTATAATCTCGAACTGGAAAAATCTACGTCAGTAATGAGTTGCGAATATGTCGCCATGTTAACACGACTTAAAACCTATAGCTCAAATAAATAACTTCACAAAGGACAAAGGACGGCTCAAGCCATATGCAGGTGCTTAGTTTAGGTGACTGGATTGGCAATCAGTATGGCCTAGTGGTGACTGCAGGCTGATGCTTAAAGGTTTTAAGGACTAGATAGGAGCTGAGGTTCCCCCCAACTTTTTGCCTTTTCTGAATGTGCTTTTAGGGGCTAGAATATTATTTGATGAGCAATGTTTTCTTTCTGGTTTTAGTTTAAGATTTATTTATTTGAGAGAGCGTGTGAGTGTGGGGCAGGGGAAGGAAGAGAGGGTGAGAGAGAGAATCTCTAGCAGACTCCCCACCTATTACAGAGCCCCACGAGGTGTTGAACTCCACAACCCTGAGATCATGACTTGAGACAAAATAAGAGATGCTTAACATACTGAGCCACACAGGCAGCCCTGTCAAGCAATGCTTTCTTTCTTTCTTTCTTTCTTTCTTTCTTTCTTTCTTTCTTTCTTTCTTTTTTAAAGATTTTATTTGTTTGAGAGAGAGAGAGATCACAAGTAGGCAGAGAGGCAGGCAGAGAGAAAGGGGGAAGCAGGCTCCCGGCTGAGCAGAGAGCCCGATGTGGGGCTCGATCCCAGGACCCTGAGATCATGAGCAGAGCTGAAGGCAGAGGCTTAACCCACTGAGCACCCCTTTCTTTCTTTCTTTAAGATTTTGTCTTATTTATTTGACAGAGAGAGAGAGAGTACACAAGCAGGGGGAGCAGCAAGCGGAGGAAGAAGCAGGCTCCCTGCAGAGCAGGGAACCCAATGTAGAGCTCAATCCCAGGACCCTGGGATCATGACCTAAGCTGAAGGCAGATGCTTAACTGACGGAGCCACCCAGGGGGACTTCAAGCAAGGTTTTCTTTTTTTCTTTAGATTTTTATTTATTTATTTAGTTGACAGAGAGAGATCACAAGTAGGCAGAGAGGCAGGCAGAGAGAGACAGGGAAGGAGGTTCCCGGCTGAGCAGAGAGCCCGATGCAGGGCTCGATCCCAGGACCCTGAGATCATGACCTGAGCTGAAGGCAGAGGCTTAACCCACTAAGCCACCCAGGCACCCCTAAGCAAGGTTTTCTTAAACACACACGCATGTTTCCACTATGGTTCAGAAATGTTGTTCATTACAAACAGAAATTTGATTTTTTTTTTAAGATTTTATTCATTTGACGGGGGGGGGGTTGGACACAAGCAGGGGAAGTGGGAGAAGGAGAAGCAGGCTACACGCCGAGCAGAGAGCCCAATGTGGGACTCAATCCAGGACCCTGGGATCACGACCCCAGCAGAAGCAGACACGCAACAACTGAGCCACCCAGGCACCCCAGAAATTTGTTTTTTAATACAGAAGTGAAAGGAGGCTAATGCTTGAACAAGTCAACATTTATGTTAACCCCAAAGATACAGAATAAAGGTATATATGTAAATCTGGAGTTGTATTGTCAACCTTTAAAAACGAACTTTGAAAAGATTTTTTTATTTTTTTATTTTTTTTTATTTTATTTTTTATAAACATATATTTTTATATATTTTTATATATGTTTTATATATATGTTTTATTTATATATGTTTTATATATATATATATATATATATATACACACACACCAGGGGTATAGGTCTGTGAATCACCAGGTTTACACACTTCACAGCACTCACCATAGGACATACCCTCCCCAATGTCCATAACCCCACCCCGCCTCTCCCAAGCCCCCTCCCCCCATCAACCCTCAGTTTGTTTTGTGAGATTAAGAGTCACTTATGGTTTGTCTCCCTCCCAATCCCATCTGAAAAGATTTTTTTAATCAAGCATTAAATCAGCCCATTTTTGGTAAGGATTAATCTATACCTATATACATAGAAAAAATCTGGAAAAGACTATTCCCAATATTAATACCAGATAAGTCTGGATTAGAGGACTATGGGGGACATGGTCTTTTTTTACACTTTTTTGCAGTACCTGAATTTTTATAGCGATCATACATTATATATTGCTTTTAATAATATGAGGGGAAAATCAGAATTCCTATTTTTATGTTTCAAAAATGACAAAAGAGGAAAAACATCTAATAAAATCAAAGTGGGTCGGGGTTGCTCACAGGCCAGGGAGCTGAAACAAACCAGAAGGACTAGTTGGGAAGTGGCCCAGGCTGAGCCAGACAACTGTGGCTCCCCAAATGATCCCCAGTGAAAACAAAGTCACCCAGGCACATGAGCCACATGAGGTCGTATGGTTCCAGAAAATCCAGACATGAACACCAGGGGCGGCCGGTCCTAAGAGGAGGGCTCTAGACACAAAGGTCACGTGGCCCCAGTCCTTGGAGAAGCTTCCAGCCTCAGGGAGCCGAAGAAAAGCATGGTGACATCAACAAAGAACCACAACTCGTCCAACAAACCACTCGTAAAATTTTCAACATCTCTAGAAATGAAAGGAATACACAATAAGGCAATAAGTCATCACTTTTCACCTAACAAAAGAGTGAAGAATTTTTAAATGCTAGTGAGGATGCTGTGAGACCAGCACTCACTCACTGCTACAGGGAATCGCTGCGAACATGCTTCTGGAAAGCGGTGTGGTGGTGGCCCAGTCGTTTTAAGATACCCCTAACCTTTCAGTAATTCCATTTCTAGAAATCTACCCGAAGACAAGTAAACATAAAATGCTTTGTTATCAAAGATATTCATTGCAGCGTGCTTTGTTATTATTTTTAAAGACTTTGTTTTTTATTTATTTGACAGAGAGAGAGAGAGCACAAGCCAGGTGGAGGGGCAGAGGCGAAGGGAGAAGCAGGCTCCCCGCTGAGCAAGGAGCCTAATGCGGGACTCGATCTCAGGACCCCGGCCGGGATCATTACCTGAGCCGAAGGCAGATGCTCAACTGACTGAGCCACCCAGGCCCCCTGTCATTTTTTTTTTTTTAAGGAAATAACCTGAATGTTGTCCAACCATAGTTAGAATGGTTAGTTTTAATACAACCTCTCAGTGGGGCACTATGTGGCCATAAAAACAATGTTTATGAACCGTTTATAATAACACATGGGGAAATGTTTACGTTACCATTTTAAGTGGTACAGTAGGATATAAAATAGTATACAGAACATGATTTTAACTACATAAAAATTCACATAAACTGGAGGGAAATGCTCTAAAATGTTTTACAGTTCCCTGTGGGTTGGTCGGGCTCTGAGTGGGTTTTTTTTTTATGAGTGGGGAATTTTTTTCTTATCCTCTTAAAAAATAATTTGGAAAGGATTTACAGGAAAGTTGTAAGAAAAATACAAAGAACATCCCCCTCTTACCCAAGTTCCCCAACTAAGTCTTCCACAACCAACTAAGTCTTCCACAACCGCTTCCTTGCACGTGTCCGTGCACACTCTCTCTTCACACGTCCTAGAAACTCGTTAGTCTTCTTCTGAACCGTTGGTGAACAAGCTGAAGATAGGTTATCCCTTTACCCCCAAATACTCCCGGGTAAATTTCCTAAAAAACGAGGACACTCTAACATAACTACAGTATCACCTTGCAAATCAGGAAGTCAACAATGACGCATATTGCCAGCATCCACACTCCATTCAAATTTCACCAATGGTCCCAATGATGTCTTTTTCCTTTCTGGTCCAGCATCGATCTAGGACCACACCCAGCATTTAGCTGGGGCTCTCTAGGCTCCTTCAAACTGCAACATTTTCGCCAATTTCAAGTCTTTCCTCAACAGCTATGCAATTTTTTTTTTAAGAGTATAAGCCTTTCGTTTTATAAGGCAACTCTCATCCCAGGGCCTACTATTTCCTCAAGCTATGCATTCTTGGCAGGAAGAGCACAGAAACGAGGCCACCTTCCTACCAGGAGGTGCCTGGCACTGATAGGGCTCATTTTGATCATTTTGATCACCTGCTCAAATGGTATGTGCCCTATTTTCCTGCAGGGGGGAAATCACCATTCTTGCCTTTGTAACTGATAAATATTTTCTGGGGACACATTCTGTTATCACCCCCATATCCTGTTCCTCAAATACTCATCCGCCAGTCTTAGCAACGTGGACAACTGCAGCCTGAATCAGTCACCACCAAATGGTTGTTGAACATCAAGTTTTCTGGTTTCCAACATTCCTTCTACACATATCTATTAGTCATCTCTTGCAAGAAAGCACTTTCCCTGCTTTATTATTTATATATCAATATGGGCTTGTGGACTCCTGCTTTATTCAACGAGTTTTATTCCCTACTATCCCTATTAATGTTGCACAAATTACCCAGATTTTGGTCAGTAGGAGCCCCTCCCTTCTGACCCTTCTTAGGCGTTCTCCTCGTTCTTTGAGCACTTCCTTACTCTCTGGCACAAGACGTTTCAGACTCGTCTTGTCCTTTCTCTGCTACATCTCTGGAACCAGCACTTCTCCAAGAAGCCCTGGTTCACCTTAGTGGAGAATGGCATTTGGAAGCCAAGACCTGGGAATTTGGTGTGTTCACCGCTGCTATGAACGTCATTGCTTCTAGGCCCTCTAGAAACTGAGGGATGCAGGTACGTATGTGAATGGATGTAAAAACACTTCTACCTATATATTTGTATATATTTGCATATATACATTAAACTTATGGTTTTAATTTGTGTATAAATAGACATCAATGTAGTCATACCTATCCAGCTCTCACGGATCTGTCTAGCCTTCCGCCTTCTCATGTTCACAAATCACCTATCAGTAAGAAACTTGGTTCCCATTAGCCTCAATGTATTCTAGGTGACCAACATAACCCATCTCCCAGCCAAACCAGCCGCCGTTTCTGCCCACTGTCCCCGAACGTTCCCTCTCCTCAACCTCCAGGCACACCAATGCCTCCGTGAAGCCCCCCAACACCTCATTTCTTCAAACACCAGGCATGACACTAAGTCCACAAAATATTATCTTTATATATCGCTACTTCCTATATTTTTCCTGCTTCCAATTTTTTAATGTGACAGAGGTTTAAAATATAAGCCCCTGCTCTCCTGACATCTCCTGTGGTTAATGCATACACCCCCAGAAGGCATATGGAGACTATCCGTGCACAGTGTCAGAATGACCCCTCCCCTAAGACTTCCTTGTCTCCCCCATGCGCTCTCTGTACCCACCCACACCCCAGGCTGCAGCTCCCTGGGGTGTGGCCTTTCCCAGGTGCCCCTGCCTCCCTAGAGGCTAACCAGCCCCCTCCCAGGGACTGCGAGGCCTTTCACATCTCATCTCCCGTGGGCTTTCCATCCAAAGGGGGAGCCTCACCACCCACTCCTCTTCCTTCTCATCCTCTCAGAGTCAGCACTGAAAAAAATTGTGTCAAACCCAGTGAGAGACAGTGTGGGAACGAGCATATAAGACACCCAAGTCTGCTTTGACAAAAAGGGTTTTTCTAAAAAAGCTTGAATGTCAGAGCGCCTGGATGGCTCAGTCAGTGAAGCATCTGACTCTTGATTTCTGCTCAGGTCATGATCTCAGGGTCATGAGACTGACCCCCACATTGGGCTCTGCACTGGGCGTGTAGGCATGGAGGCTGCTTAAGATTCTCTCTCTCCCTCTCCCTCTGCCCCACCCCCAAGTAAAAAAAAAAAAAAAAACTTGAACGTCAAGGTGCTGCTTTCAGAAAGATGGCAGCCGCAAGAAGCAAGATGGCATCAGAACCTAAGGGTGGGGGATGGCTGCTAGGGGGGCAAGTTGGGATGCCCTACACAGAAGTAGACAGATGGATCCTTCATCTGCCCCACGAGCCACCCTGGACAGCCGAGGCCACCTTCCAGACAAGAGCAGGACCAGAGTCATCCTTCAGTCCTCCAGACGCACTGGGCTCTAGCCAGCTCTTCCTGGCCGGGCCTTCTGCAGCAGGCTTGGGGCCCACACGCAGAGTGAGACCCTCCTCCCACCAGGAAATTCTGCTGGCAGATTTAGCCCTGACTCCAAGCTGTCTCCCAGCCATGCTCACCCAGGAAGGGAAGCTGGGAGCAAGCAGAGAAGGTCACTTAATTCCGCAGCTGGCCAGCTTTGTCTGGGCCTCATTCCCCTCCTGCCCTGGAGCCTAACTGAGGAGGCCAAGCAGAGCACAGGATAGCAAGGTCATTAGAAGCACCGGGGAGAACAGCCACAGCCAACAAGGAACTCAGATGGCCTACAGCTGGGGCTCTCCCAGGACCTCCGCGGGCAGGCAGGAGGTTACGTGACTCACACACACACTCAGCCTGAATGCCGGCCAGACACCTCTGCTTTTCACGAAGTGGCTGTAATGGTTAGAGGGAATTCCTCCTGCCAAATTGCCATCAGAATGGGACATTGGCTTTTTCCTGCTGTCAGAGTCAAACTGAAACGTCAGCCCTCCCTGGGCCTCCAGCCTGCTGGCTCTCCTGGCTTAGCCAGACTTCCCAGCTCGGACTGGAACTGTACCATCAGGTCTCCTGAGTCTCTACCCAGCACCTTGCCCCGCATGTCCTGGGACTTGCTAGCCTGCCAGTTCCTTACAATACAGCTCTTGATAGGGGTATACACACACACCCCTACAGGTTCTGTTTCTCTAGTGCTCCCTGATTAATACAGTGGCCCAGAGAGACGCAGTGACCTAGCCTAGGTTCCTCAGCACTGCCAGGCACCCAGACTCCAAGCACAGCCTCCTCCTCATCCTCAGTCCCAGTTCACAAGGACTGGGACCTGCACTTACAGGTGGCTTCAGCCAAGGGACACATGGGACAGGCAACCACTCAGGATGCCGGGCCAGTCAGCAGTAGGCAGGAAGGAGCAGGTGTTTGCAGAGTCACAGACCCTGAATTCAAAAATCCAGATGCTCTGCAAACTCCCTGCTTGCCTTGGCTGTTTGCTGAGCCTCTCCAAGCCCTAGAGAGGGGCTCTGTAGAGCAGGGATGACACATGGCAAAGCAGTCGGAGGTTTCAACGAGCACACGGCCTGGCCCACTAACAACGCTTGAGAATATTCACGCTCTGACCTACTCTTTTAACCTTCTTGCCTCCCATGGAAACCCAGTACCAGGGAAGGGGGGCACCATCCACCCACCTCCTTCTTTTCTTCTCCTCCAAAGCACTCAGGCGACTGGTGGGCCTGTCTTAGCTCATCCCTCAGCACCCACTGGCCTACAGCCCAACCTGGTCCACCTCAAGGTGGGGCCAAGGCTGCCACCCCTCCCACCAACCTTCGAACCCCTCCGGCTCTGTGCATTTTACCCAGATTGAAGTGTTTGAGGGCCATAGGCTCAACAATGTGAGAGGTGCCTGAGCGATAGGTCTGTCCAAGGCTCAGAGAAGGATGGGACCAGTCGAGGATTCACTAGTGGGAGAACCAGATGCTGGAGCCCCAAGTCCAGAAGGAAGCCAGAACCTGGACTCACTCCAACTAGCTTTTAGGGAGACTCGGGGTCAACCAGGGAGTGTGGGCATGTGCCCCAAGAGCCCTAGCAGCACCTAGGCTCTTGGTGGAAATGCAAATTCTCAGACTCTAATTAGTCCAAAAGTGCGGGATGAGGCCCAGCAACTTGGAATTTAACAAGCTCACCTGGTGAATGGGAACCACCACCCTAAGCCAATGGCTCTTACACAGACACTGGTGTCCATTAAGATCACCCGAAGAGGATTTGCAATGTGTCAGGGCCCCTCCCTCAACATGCTCGTTTAATTGGCCTGCGCTGGCCCACGCGGCTAGAGCTTTGAAAGCATCCCAGGGGTTCTCATGTGCAGCCAGGCTGAGAAATGTCCCCCCTAGGCAAACCCCACTCACCTGAATGTCTCACCCTCCACACTCTCAGATAACAAAGCTGGAAGGACACAGAAGGACTCCTGGGACAGAGTATGTACCCAGTCAAAGCCAGCCCCTGGTCTCTTCCTTGCCGTGCCTATTGGCCCTGTGGCTGCCTTGGCAAAACTTTCCTCTGTATTCCCGGAGGGGCTCAGCCTCACAACCTGTATGGCTTTCTTACTGGGGAGGCTAAAATGGAAATTTTCTGCGCAATGTCTCACTAAGCCTCACTTCCTTCATCTGCGGCATAGGGCATCATAAAGTCCCGGGAGGAAACTCCCAGCACAACAGCCCACTCCAGGACTGTCTACACCACTGAGGATGACACTCAGTCATCCAGCCTTCTGTCTCCTAGGCTTGCATCATCTAGCTTCCACCCACATCACCAGTCTCCTGCCTTGTGCCTTCCCATCACGTTCCCCCTCTCGCCTGTACACATGCTGCCCATTCTGCCTAGAACACGCTTCTCAGCTTCTCCACCTACAAACTTCTACTTATCCTTCAAGGCCCTACTCAATGGTCACCTCCTCTTTGCAGCCTTCCCTGTTAGGCAGGGCTCTTAGAGTTGTAATCCACAAAAGCCTAAACTCAAGCTGGTTTAGGCAGGAACGTGACACCTTTGGCTTTCAGAACCAGAAGTGGGCTTCATGCCTGGTATCTGGTCACCACTGTCCTACTCTTGATGCTGGTTCCTTCCAACTTTGCCTTTATTCTCTAGCAGCCTGGCTTCATGCATGACCAGAGGACCCTCAGCATCCCCAGGCTCATAGCCAGCGGTGAGCAGCCCCAGCCAGGAAGAGCATCCTGATCCAATAGTTCCAGTAGGCCCAAGGTTTTTCAGTGGCCTGGATTGGGTCCCTTCCTTGTCCCTGGACCAGTCTGGAATGTGCTGATGGGCCTGGGGCATGTGTCCATCCCTGGAGCCTGGGGATGGGGTCAGCCCAAACCGAACTAAACAGAGTGAGAGCAGGGGAGGTGGGATTCCCAAAGGGGATCTAGGGAGCAAGCACCAGATGGAAGATTGGGAGCTTGCACCAATCACCTGCAGCATGCGGCCTCGGCTGGGTGAGGACCCCTCCTTTCTGCTCTGGAAGGCTCATCGCTCCTCCAGATCAGAGCATGGCAGTCACCATACGGCGCTCGTCTTTGCGTCTGACACTGGTTGCGGAACACGAGCTCCAAGAGTAGAGACAACAGCTTAGCCTGGTCTCAAGCCACCAGAGGCCAAATCTCTGACAGCAAGGGCGGGCTGCTCCCTGATGGGGGGATGGAGCGCAATAATCACTCTTGGGACAAGGCGGTCTTTGTAGAGCGAATACGTGCTAATGGTGAGAGGCCCAGGATGGTAGGAATGAACTAGGAGAAGAGAGGAGAGAGGAAAATTGCTCTGTATGATAAAGTCGAGAGTGTGGCTGCCCGACGAGAAGCTGGCAAGAAAGCCTGAGAAGGAGAAGAGGAGAGCGAGCCCTGGAACATCTCAGGAGCAGACTGGAGGCCAAGAGACAGCCAGTGTCTCCCAGAGCGTGGAAGAAGAGAGAGCATTAGAGGGGATGCTGGCAGGCCAGACCTTCCGACTCCAGAAGTTCGATAATCGTCTGCTACACTCAACAGCCTGTATCTGCAGCTGATTGAAGAGTCCAGGGGAACGTTCTAGGTCCTTCTATAGACTCCCCATGGGGCAGAGAAAAGAAACCATGCAGGCAGAAAGATGTGGTGAAAGCAAGAACTCAGTGGAAATATACTAAACACCACTGAATTTAAAAATGGTTAGAATAGTAAATCCTATGCATATTTTACTACCATTTTAAATTTTTTTAAATATTTTATTTACTTGAGAGAGAAAGAGTGCAGGAGGAGCAGAGGAAGAAGGACAAACAGACTTCATGCTGAGCGCAGAGCCTGACACAGGGCTCAATCCCAGGACCCTGAGGTCATGACCTGAACTGAAATCAGGAGTCAGACGCTTCGCCGACTGAGCCACCCAGGCGCCCCTGATGACCATTTTTTTTTTTTTTTATTTAAACCTAATACCACATCTCACTGAGTCTAAGATTCTCACCTTTGCACAACGTAACCCAATTCTGAAATCAGGTGCACCTTACAATCAATAGTGTAAGACATGTTCGCTTTTCCGATGGTAGATAAAATAGCAGTGCTTCTCCCAATCAATATTGGGAGAACAGGTCTGTTTCCTGCAGGTCTTCTCTGGGAAGTAAACTCAGGCGTGCCCTCAGACCCGGATCCTCGGGGAGCACAGGGACACCCTGACTGTGGGGGGCAATCCTGGGGAGCATGAACTCCACAGAAAGCCGGCTGGCCTGCCCACTTGTATTTTATTAAGTCCGACCCTGGCCTGCCAAGGGCCTGCGCAGCTGGGAAAATGGGTCTGTAAAAGGAAATTAGTTTCTCAGATGTGCAATGTTTGCAGAGGAAGTGAAATGTGCTGTTTACTCCGGGAACCCTATGTCCTGCCCTTAGGAGTTGCCTGTGAGCCTTGGAGGGCCACACAGAGACTCAAGGTCCCCAGCCCTCTGGGGTCGGAGGACAGCCCATCTGTGCGATGGTGAAGGACAGTCAGCAACCACCTAGGAAATGCTCTGCCCTCCCTTCAAGGAAGTGCTGTTTTACTTCAGACCAGCAAACCCAGGCCTCTTCCTGAGCCACCTTGGAGCTCTGCCTCTGACTACTTCTGAAACCTCAGTCCCAGCTTGTCTTACTCTGGCCATGTACTTGAGGGAATGACAAGGGTCTCACCCAGGCCCAGAAGGCTAAGGCTGAGCACAGCCCTTGGAGGAAAGCAGTGAGGGTGACAGCAAGAATCAGGGACAGGAGACCAGAGGAAATATGTACAGGGTGTCCTGTACTTTTATTTGCGAAATCTGGCAACCCTACTCAGGGCAACCCAAAGGCCACCAGGTCTCTGGCCCCCGGTGGCCACCGGATGCAGCCCCCTCCTACCGGGACCAGCAGAGAGGCTCTAGGCTTGGCGTTTACCAAGGGAGATGGCATCCCCCCACCACCCGACTCCCTCACACTTCTGTGGGCCCAAGCTCCCTGCAGGCCACTCACCTTCTGCTGCGAGCCTCAAAGCCTGCCTCTCTCAAATCAGAGGGTCCAGCTAAGGGCCTGCCAGGGACAGCCTCGAGGGCATGGGTGATCAGCAGAAAAATGACTGCCAAAGACATCCACGTCCCAATCCCAGACCTGTGACCATTACCCTATGTGGCCAAAAGGACTTTGCCGATGGGATACAGAATTTTGAGAACATCCTGGATGATCCAGGGTGGGCCCTAAATGCAGTCTTCTTATGGGACAGACGAGGAGAATGTGGCTATGGCGACAGTGGGAGGTGTGGCAATGGAAACAAGAGGAAGGGGGCACAAGCCAAGGTGCGCAGGGGGCTCCCAGAGCTGGAAGAGGCAAGGAAACGGTCCTCCCCTTGAGCCTCAGCAGGAAGTGTAGTCCTGCCCATGGTGGGATTCCAGCCTAGGAGACATGGTTCGGGGTCCTAGCCTCCAGAGCTGTGAGAAAACAAGTTTGTATCATTTCAGGCCACTTGGTTTGTAGTAAGTGGTTACAGATCACACAGGGCCTGTGCTCTGGGGGCTCCACACTAGCTCTGCTGGTACAGTCTTAAAATTCTGATTTTTGGACACATTTTCATTTTGCACTAGGCCCCCCAGTAGCTGGTCCTGGGTTCTGGTATACCTGCAGCTCCCACCGCTCCCCCTACTAAATCCTGCAGGTCAATGAGGAGCATCAGTATTACTCAAAAATGCGGCAGAAAGGCCTGGTTCTCGTATTAGAGCAATCACAATTTCTTCCAGGAGAGCACGCAAATTTCACATACATTTAAACAATACAAGAAGAGATTTCCAATTTTTTTTTTTTAATATCAGGAGGGTTCCTCCTGGCCAAATGCCCAAGCCTTCAGGAGGGTACACTAAGTCTCCTTTGCCCTCAGGGATGGCCCCCCTGAAGCAGCCACAGTGTTTCTCCAACCAGTGCACTCTACAGTGTCACCCCCTCCAGGAAGTTTCTGAGGATTGATCACACAGACTTGGTGGTCTCTTCTTCAGCCTACCCTCCATAGATAAAAAACTCCCTGGGCTCTCCAGCCTCACTCACCGCTCCTGATGTGTGTGCCTCTGTTGGCGTGTCTGTGGTTCAGACCCTGTCTGGGACTCATGGGGTCAGCAATTCCAGCCCAGGCTCCTGGTCATAAGGTCATAGCTTCGTGAGCTGCTGTTTGAACGGGACTGTGCGGGCTTTGGAGTGAAAGAGTTGGGGGTTTAAATCTGGGCCGCGCCAAGGACGCAGGGCATATTCTTTCCATCATTCAGCTACTACCTGAGTGCCTGCTAGGTGTCAAGTACTGCTCTAGACACAGGTGATACAGCAGCACATTGGGTTCTGGCTTTTCAATCTGGCATCGTCGCCACCCTGTAGAGTCTCCTCTATGCAGGGAAAGCCAGAATCACATTTCCTACGATCTCCTCTCCTATACATTTCTGGGTTTGAGATCATCAAGGAGAAGTATTCAAAGATGCTTTGGAAGTCAAAAGAAAAGTCCTCTTTTCTCTGCAGTGGTTGCAGGCAGAGGGCGGACATTAAGTTTGCCAGAACTTTCAGGTAAATGCAAGTGAGCTGGCCAGCAGCAGCTTTCTGGAAAGTTCTTTAAGGCTCACAACAGCTTCTAGGCAGGCTCTTGAGAATTTTTTCCTTGTCACAACAGACTGAGACAGCTGACAACCAATTCCAGCATTTCTCAAAATTCATAGTAGGCTCCCAGTAAGCTCTTGAGAACCACCCACTTTCCTGCAACAAGCGGAGACCACCCATGCCTCCACTGATCTGGACTCCCTGCCATCCTCCTGACAATTGTGTGAGCCTCTAATTCCATGGATTAAAACCTTTCCCATATGTACTCTATAGAGCTTCTGTTTTCCTGATCAAGCCATAGCTGAAAACAAAAGCCCACAAATCAAGGTCCCTGTCCTCAAAAAAAGCTTGTATTTCAAGTGGGCTGAGGCATATCAGAAACAGTCAAGGGAATAAATACAAGTTACCTCAGTGAGGGTAGTCAAAGGGGCTGTCTCTGAAAGGTGACTTCTGAGCAGAGACCCAAATGATCCAAAGGAGGCAGCCATGGGGAAGGCCAGGAGAACTTTCCAGACAAAGGGAACAGCGAGTCAAAAGGCCCTCATGAGACAAGAAAGATGGCATATCCAAGAAATAGTAAGAGGCCTTCACTACTAACCAGACTAGAGAAGCACCACCACCCTACCTCCCCTCCAAGCTACCACTAGCATCTAATCTCTGCTGCTTCGAGAACCTACTACTGCCTGCAAGGATCATTCTCAGCTTTTTGTTTCCTGAACTACTGTCCATCTACCCTCATTAGGATATAAGCCCAGGTCGCATAAGGTCAGGGTCTTGTCTGATTTGACACTCTGTCCCAGTTGCCCGGCACAACACCTGACTGCTGGATGTGTAATGTTTGGCCAATGAACCAAACACTGAATAAAGTGTGATAAAGGCCATAAGGGAGATATAGACTCAATAAATGGCCAGGAGGGAACGTTAACTCCACAGGGACAGAGAGGTGGACTCGGAAGGTATGTCTTACTGACAATATTTGTGGGGCCACGCTGATGAAAGAAGTGCGCTCAGGTGAGCACAAAAGAGGCCTTTGATGTTACACGTCTGGCTCTGTTTGCCCAAGCCCGTGCTCAGTTGGGCTCAGTCTGATACAGACATTCTCCTGGGCCGTAGGTGGGAAAGGACTTTCAAGGCTAACGACTGCTTGCCCTCAGACAACACAGCTCCCCTCTAATAGAAACTGGCTAAGCTTCTGAACCAGGGATGTCTCCAGGTGTGTGGGGAGAACCGGTTTCTGGGGGAAGGCTTCTGTGTTTGCACTGACCAGGATCTCTGCATGGTGGACGCTAACACATAGACATTTTTCAAAGCCTGAGATGTTTGTCCAGTTATGTTGCCATGGTGACACCCAATATCCAGGACGAGACCAAAAGACGCAGCACCTGAAATCCATTGGCCAAGGCAGGTTGCTAAGGCCTCTTCTTCCCTCGTGGTCCTTCCCTTCCCCTCTCTGCTCAGTTTCCCATAATAACTGAGGCACAGAGTAAGGCGTCAGGAATCAAAATGACCTTTTTAAAACACAAATCCGATCCTGCCAGTCCCCTGCTCTAAACCAGTCAGTGCTCCTCTGCTTTCCACCTGAATAAAATCCAGAATCCAATATGGTGGTCCGCTCGGCCCCTCGCGAGCTTCCCTGCTGATCCTCACACTTCGCTTTGGCCTCTGCCAGGGCTCTCAGCAAGCCAAGGGCTTTCCCTCCTTAGTCCCTTCGTACATGCTGTTCCCTGGCTGCCTGACCATTCTAGGTATCTGTCACCTCCTGGTATCCGTTACCTCTACACCCCTATACGAAGTAGCTTACCTAAATATTCCCTCCCAGAACTCAATTGTTTTCCTTTCTAGCCCTACCTTTATACAGAACTGTACATCATACATCTGTCCAACACAGAGACCATCGGCCTCTCTTAGTTAGAAAGACTTATATTAAAGAGTTTATATTTGTTAACTCTTCTAATCCATTGCCTAGCACCATGCCTGGTATGCAGTAGGTACTCAAGAGACATTTGCATTGCATTATTTAGCTCCTAACCCCACTCTAAGGGAAGGGAGGAGATCAAGCAGCCACCACTTGTTAACCCAGGAGTGGAGGGAAGGAAGCGCCATGTGGGGGTACCCAAGAATTGGCAGGGACTTCCAGCTCAGCCCTGCTCAGAGATAAAGAAGATTCCCAGCATAGGGTCCCAGCCCCAGAGAGGCTCCTGCTGTCACAGTCCCTCCCTGGTTGGCCTCTAGAATTAGGGAGAAGCTGCCTATAGCTGGGACCAAGCAAAACGCACTTCTAGGTTAAATTACTTGGTGCTTGGGAAGCCTAGTCATTCCTCAAAACATCTTTTTCATCTTAATGATAATAATAACTACTTTTTAGTAACTAGCCCATCCTCTATGCCAGAAATTGTTCTGAGAGCACTTCACAAGCATCATGTCATCTAACCCTCACAACAGCACTCTGAAGTTAAGGTTACTACTATGCCCATTTTCAGATGAGGATGCTAAGTCTTGGAGAGGATAGGAAAATTGTCAAAAGTCACACAGCCACTCAACTTGAAGGGCTTGAGCTCTTAGCCATTAAGTAAGGCCGCTTCCCCATAAATATAACTCATTTCTCCTTCAACCAGCCTTCTGCACTGCCATCAGGCACAGAAAAGCCTGAGATCCTCTCACTAGGCATGAAGATTAGTTAGGGGCACAGGGCAGAGAGCACAACTGAAGAAGCTGGGTGTTTGGCCTTACTGGGACGAGATCTAGAACTCCATGGAAGAGTATGCGGATGGATTAGGAGGACTAGAAGTATATTAAGGAAACTGGAGAACAATTTTTTAAATCCTTTTTTAAAGATTTATTTATTTATTTGGCAGAGAGAGAGACACACACAGAGAGAGAGAACACAAGCCAAGGGAGTGGGAGAGAAGCAGCCTCCCCCACTGAGCAGGGAGCCCCATGTGGGACTCGATTCCTGGGATTCATGACCTGAGCCAAAGGCAGACACTTAATGACTGAGCCACCCAGGCACTCTGGAGAACCGTTTTTTGTTTTGTTTGGTTTTGTTTGGTTTTTTTTAAGATTTTTTTTATTATTTATTTATTTGACAGAGAGAGAGATCTCAAGTAGGCAGAGAGGCAGTCAGAGAGAGAGGAGGAAGCAGGCTCCCTGCCGAGCAGAGAGCCCGATGTGGGCCTCGATCCCAGGACCCTGGGACCATGACCTGAGCTGAAGGCAGAGGCTTAACCCACTGAGCCACCCAGGCTCCCAGAACCGTTTTTTTTAAAGGCTGAAAGTATTAGGTATTAACAACAGCTGCCACAGAAGACAGAGCTTGAGATCTCAGCGGCTTACACAGGTTGGTTTCTATCTCATCCACATCATATAGGCTGATGCTGGTTATCGGCCGCCCTCCAAGAGGTAACTCAGGAACCTAGACTGCTCCTACCTTGCAACTCCACCATTGGAGTCAACACCAGCTTCCTGGAGGCAGACAGTCAGTGTGAAGAAGGCTTTGGGCTGCCTTGGTCTGAAAGAGCCATTCTGCTTTCTCTCGAATTTCCATTGGCCAGAACTAATCACATGGTCTCCGTTAAACTGCAAAGGAGGCTGGGAATGTAATCCCCCGTGTTTCCAAGAAATAGAAAACAGTGGGAGGAACATGACATGGTTTCTACCATGTTGTATAAAGAGGTAAAATGTAGGGATGCCTGGGTGGCTCAGTCGATTAAATATCTGTGTTCAGCTCAGGTCATGATCCTGGGGTCCTAGGATCTTGTCTCACATCAGGCTCCCTGTTCAGTGGGGAGCCTGCTTCTCCCTCTGCTTCTTCCCTTCCTTGTGCATGCTCTGACAAAATCTTTTTTAAAGAGAAGTAAAAATGGGCAGAATATATGAATAGACATTTTTCTAAAGAAGATATACAGAAGATAGCCAACAGACACATGAAGAGAAGCTCAACCGTCACTCCTCAGGGAAATATAAATCAAAACTACAATGAGATACCACTTCACACCTGTCAGAATGGCTAAAATCAACAACACAGGAAACAACAGATATTGGTGATGATGTGGACAAAGAGGAACCCTTTTTGCACTGTTGTTGGGAATGCAAACTGGTACAGCCACTGTAGAAAACAGTATGGAGGTTCCTCGAAAAGTTAAAAATAGAACTACCCTACAACACAGCAATTGTACTACTGGGTATTTATCCAAAAATAGTGATTTGAAACGATACAAGCACCCCAATGTTTATAGCAGCATTGGCAATAATGCTAATTATTGCTAATTATTTGGCAATAGCCAAATCATGGAAAGACGGAAAGAGCCCAGATGTCCATTGACTGGTAAGTGGATAAAGAAGACAGATAGACAGAGCTGAGTAATATTCCTAATATTCCACACATATATATGGAATATCGAATTATATCCTTCCATTTACATCTACATGGATGGAACTAGACGGTATTATTCTAAGCAAAATACATCAGTCAGAGAAAGAAAAATACCATATGATTTCACTCACATGTGAAATTTAAGAAACAAAACAAATGAACACAGGGGATAAAAAAGAGGCAAACCAAGAAACAGACTCTTATCTATAGAGAACAAACGGAGGGTTGCTGGAAGGGAGAGGAAGGGTGGGCTAGCTGGGTGATGGGGATTAAGAAGGGCACTTGTGATGAACACCAGGTGTTCTAAGTGATGAATCGCTAAATTCTACACCTGAAACTAATATTACACTGTATGTTAACTAACTAGAATTTAAATAAAAACCTGAGGGAAAAGATAATAAGCTAAAAAAAATGTAATCATTGTACCTCATGTGATCCTGCCATGGACAATATTTACATAGGTATATAGGCAAATACTGGATATTGGTTCAACCAAAAGTCATAATATAACTATATTAGGAATAGAAAGAGAGCAGAAGGGAATGCATGGGGGAGTTTCCAGGATTAGGGAAAGAGCTAAATTTTTTTTGGCAGGAGGTCAGTTGATAATGTTGAAAACATTTTAATTGAGAAATAGCATTATGAACAGATTATTTAGAAATATGGTAAAAGGGTGTTTGGGTGGCTCAGTCAGTAAAGCGTTCGACTTTTGATTTCAGCTCAGGTCATGATCTCAGGATCATGAGACCAAGCCCCATGTCAGGCTCCGTGCTCATCCGGGAGCCTGCTTGATAGTCTCCCTCTCCCTCTCTCCTACCTTGTGCTCTCTTTCTCTCTCTAAAATAAGTCTTTTAGGGGCATCTGGGTGGCTCAGTGGGTTAACCCGCTGCCTTCCCTTCAGGGTCCTGAGATCGAGCCCCACATCAGGCTCTCTGCTCAGCAGCGAGCTTGTTTCTCCCCTCTCTTCCTGCTTGTGATCTCTTGCCCTGTCAAATAAATGAATAAATAAAATTTTAAAGATTTTTAAATTTATATATTTGTCAGAGAGAGAGAGAGCACAAGCAGAGGGAGCAGCAGGCAGAGCAGGCAGAGGGAGAAACAGGCTTCCCACTAAGCAAGGAGCCCAATGTGGGACTCAATCCAGGACCCTGGGATCATGACCTGAGCTGAAGGCAGCCACTTAACCTACTGAGCCACCAAGTGTCCCATAAATAAAATCTTTAAATAAATAAATAGATAAATAGGTAAATAAATAAGTCTTTTTAAAAAATAAGTAAATAAATATGGTGGAAAATGCAAAAGGAAGCCATAAAGAGTTTAGAGTTTGACCCCATGAGTCCCATGAGAAGTAGTGTATAATACTGTATTATCCTAATTTTTTAAACAGGTATTTGTTTTGCCTCGAGAAAATTTAAAATTCATTTTTAAAAAGAGAAACAAAGCAAGGTAACATTGTCGCCTCCCTAGTGGGCAAAAGGCAAGGACAAACGCGAGGTAGGACACATGGTGGAAGCACAAAGCAGAAACCCAGAGGCTCGAGTCTAGTAAAAGGCACATTGTCTCCTGACTCTGGCCACCCCTTGGAGAGACACGCCGCAGCAGGGCTCAGCGGACACACCTTAGGTTGTGCTCCCAGGGAGGGACCCCAGAATGGTGAGGCTAGCTAGGTTATGCTGTGGAAACCCCCAAATCACAGCAGCTTCACACAAGTCTCTTCTCACTCCTGTTCCTGTCCTGTGAGAGCTGGCAGAGTGGCAGTGCTGTGCCCAACCCGGGTCCTCAGGGACTGGGCGGAAGGAAGCTGCTCTCTCCAAGAGCAGCACCATGGGTAGGTAACACGTAGTCTCCTCAGGTGCCTTCTCTGGAAAAGGAGCTGGAGGGTGGTTCACCTGCCCGTGAATACGTCAGCCCAGAAGTTACACACAGCCTTTTCTCTCACAGCCCACTGGCCAGAGCCCCACCCGGCTGAAATATAGCCCTCCACACACCCCAGGGGGTGGACAGCTAGAGCTGGTGCACACCGATTCTCTCTACACAGACCCTAACTTCCCATCACCAGAGACATTTTAGGAGGGTTGGAGAAGGCAGGGACTCCATGACTGGACTCCATGACTGGATGATTCAGGGCTTGGCAGTCAGGGTTACAGACTTCTGCCACAATCAAGCTGTGGACACACTGATTGGTCCCTCCCCTCCACATTACCCGAGTCTGTGACCTGCCATCTGAACCCACTACAACATGGAATGGTTGTTATTTTGAAGCATTAGGGAAATGGAGAAAGCCCACCAAGTTTCAAAATGCCCCAGCCATTTCTGCCTTTAAGTAGAATCTCATCAAACCAACCATAAAGAACACAAACCAATGGGCAAATGAAAATTTGACACAATTTTCAACTACGGCAGAGCTCCATCTCAAGCCCCACAATGTCCTTTCAAGTCCAACTTCCCTTTCATTTCCCTTTCATTGGATGACATGAGGCCTATGTCACCCACTCCCCCACTCATCTCACCACTGTGTCACTCCAGAAGTCCTCATTGGCCTGGATAAACAGAATCTCCCCTGTCCTGTGAGGGGATTCTATTCTAGATATCTCTCCATGTTCAGAATATGCAAAGATTGTTTTTATCAAATTGGCTCAAGGATTTTCAGACAAGGAAACCTTTTATTATTTTTTGTATTCTTAGTGGGAGAGGGACATAGGGAGGGGGCAAGAAAGAATCCCAAGTAGGCTCCATGCTGAGCTGAGGTGGGGCTCAAGCTCACAACCCTGACATCAAGACCTGAGTCAAAATCAAGAGTTGGACGCTTAATGGACTGAGCCACCCAGGTACTCCCAGGAAATCTTTTTTTTTTTTTAAGATTTTATTTATTTATTCGACAGACAGAGATCACAAGTAGGCAGAGAGGCAGGCAGAGAGAGAGGGGGAGAAGCAGACTCCCCGCTGAACAGAGACCCCGATGTGGGACTCCATCCCAGAACCCTGGGATCATGACCTGAGCCAAAGGCAGCAGCTTAACCCACTGAGCCACCCAGGCGCCCCCCTCCCCCAGGGAAATCTTTAAAACTGGTCTGCTACCATCAACATAAAGATTATTCCTAGGGCCACATAAGTGTCTTAGAGAGTGAAGTAGTAGTAACAATAATGACAATATAACAAGAGCCAATTTTTATTGAATGTGTCAGGCCCACAGTGGTTTACTGATTTTATTTAACTCTTTTGGTTCTCCCAACACCCCAGGGAGGCAGGATTATTACTCCCATTTTATTAAAGATGA
This sequence comes from Lontra canadensis, assembly GCF_010015895.1. Classification (NCBI taxonomy): domain Eukaryota; kingdom Metazoa; phylum Chordata; class Mammalia; order Carnivora; family Mustelidae; genus Lontra; species Lontra canadensis. The sequence continues at coordinate 1,920,598 of NW_022631157.1, forward strand.
AAGAGACTTCGTAAGTCCCCTAGAAACCCACAACTAAAAACCAGAAGAGCCAGTATATGAACCCATGCAGTCTGGCACAGAGCCCAAGGTTTGGAGTTTTACAGAATTTAAGTTCACAAGAATCCCACTTCACATACCATGTGACCTTAAGAAAATCGTTTTCTGATCTTTGAGCCTCAGTTTCTACTAGAACACAGGTGCTAACATCTACTTCTCTAGAGGTTGTGGAAGATTCAATGGACTACCCTCTGTAAATTTCTCAGCACGAGGCTAGACATGAAAGCAGCAGGGTGAGCTCATTTGGGTATGCATTCTAGCCAAAGTGGCCCTAGACTAGAGTTGTTTTTTTTTTTTTTTAAGATTTTATTTATTTATTTGACAGAGAGAGATCACAAGTAGGCAGAGAGGCAGGCAGAGGGGGCTGGGGAAGCAGGCTCCCTGCTGAGCGGAGAGCCCGATGCGGGGCTTGATCCCAGGACCCTGGGATCATGACCTGAGCCGAAGGCAGAGGCTTAACTCGAGCCACCCAGGCACCCTAGACTAGAGTTCTTGATCTCCTTTTGGAGCCCCCCCAAAGCTCTCCCCACCACCATGGTTTTTCATCCGTACCATAGAGACCAGTACTGTTGCACACGGTGAGGCAAAGTGGGTACAGAAATACTTTCATCCTCCCTCTCCCCTCTGACTACTGGGCATTTGGGTCATTTCCAGTTTCACACTGTGGTAATCACTCAGCCTCACATGTTTTGCCTGGGCTTGTACCTGGCTCTACCTCTGGCATCTCCTCCCATTCTCTGAGTCAGACCTCTGGAGGTGCCTGAGGGGGACTGGTTGAGAAGCGCCTCCTGGCACAGCCCTCACCCTGGCCTGGAAAAGGCAGAGAAGACACAGCCGTCTGCCACTGCCCGGCACAAGCTGGGGCCCCGCCTGCCTGTGTCTGGGGAATATCACCCTGAACGAGAAGCTTCGTGATAAAAACGGGTTGGAGCAAAATTCATGGTTATTTCCCCACATCCACGTTTAGTCATTGCTCAGCTTTCACACCGCCCCCCCCCCCAAGAGCCACAGGCCGGAGCAAACGTGCACTGCCTCCAGAGAGACGCCCAAGGGTGCCACACCACCTCTTGGCTTTTAACTTCATACTTAAGACACACCAGAAACTCCCAGGGCCAAGGATTCAAACTAAACTCTGAACCCCAATGAGAAAGAACCAAACCAACTCTCTGAACCCGGAAATGAAAATCCCAAGACAATTTTTCTCCTGAACCATGAAGCAAATCCAAGTTTTTCAAGGGAAACATCCAGTGAAAAATTCTGACCTAGATTATAGGCTTTGGAGTAAAACTGAGCTTCAGTTTCTCCATCAGTAGAATAAGGGTAAAAATTATTTTCTTAGTCCATCCAGGCTACTAGAACAAAACTGCCATAAACTCTCGGTGGCTTACACATGAGAAGTTCATTTCTCACAGTCCTGGAAGCTGGGATGCCCAAGAGCAAGGTGCTGGCCGATTCCATGTCTGGTGACATCTTCCCGGCTCAGAGCTGGCAACTTCCTGCTGTGTCCTCACATGGCGGAAGGGGTGAGAAAGGCGTGAGAGGGGTAAGGGAGCTCCCTGAGGGCTTTTTTATAAGGACACTAATCCCATTCATGAGGGCTCCAGCCTCATGACCTAATCACCTTCCAAGGGCCCCACCTTCTAACACCCACACATTGGGATTAGGATTTCAACATATGAACTGACATGGGGGGGTGGGGGGATGGGGGGGACAAAAATGTTCAGTCCATAAAACTGAAGAGCAACATTCCTAGGTCCCCGATACAGACACAGCCCAGGAGCCTTCCCTCCCCAAAACACTCCCCCCACGCATGGGAGGCAGTACTGGAGTGAGAAAGACATGGCTTGGCATTGAAAGAAACTTCACTTACTCACTCTTCTTTCTATTGGACCTCGGTTCTCTCATGTGGAAGGCAAAATAATAGCTTTCTCAGAGGGTATTCACAAGAATAAAGCAAGTTAGTTTCTGTACTTCTCCGTCCTCATCAAGGAGGTGGAGTCCCGAGGGCTGTCCCAGGTGAGCGCACTAACAAGTGGGATCAAGGTCTGGTTGGTGTTTGAGGGCGTTTCTCCCCTCCCCCAGCTGGAAGGTTCCCCTGTGATAACACTGCACATGCAGAAAGCCAGCCCTTCCCCTGCCCTGCTTACCCAGTCCTAGCCAAGGGGCTGGCAAAGAGGGCCCCACAGCTCCCCACCTCAGCACTGCACTCTGCTATAGGGGTACCCGCTCTAGTCAGCTTGTGCCCCCAAACATCTTAAAGAACTTGGAGGGGAATCCGCCCTCCCAGTTTTCACTCAAGACAGGACTGAGCCAGGAGACAAATCCAAGGGACAGTGGTCATGCAGCTCTCAAAATTGCTCCTGGTTCCCCCTCTAAGAAGCATCATGACCACATTCAGCTGTCAAGCCTGGCTCCTGATGCTTCCCTGGGATGGACTCTTTACCCCAGACAACTTTCCGGCAGTTCGCCAGACACATTTGAATCCACTGGCACAAGACGGGACCGACCAGCACAACTGGTTCTCTGCACCAGCCCCGGAGAAAGTTCCAAACTGAGTGACCCGAAGCACAATTGGAACACCTAAACGTTCTCTAAGCTCAACTTGAACCAGTCTCCAGAGGAGGGTCATGGTTTTGACAACAAGAAAAGGGATCCTTTGAATTTTTTTAAAATAAAAAATTTGGGGCACCTGGGTGGCTCAGTGGGTTAAGCCGCTGCCTTCGGCTCAGGTCATGATCTCGGAGTCCTGGGATCGAGCCCCGCATCGGGCTCTCTGCTCAGCAGGGAGCCTGCTTCCTCCTCTCTCTCTGCCTGCCTCTCTGCCTGCTTGTGATCTCTCTATCAAATAAATAAATAAAATCTTAAAAAAAATAAAATAAAATAAAATAAAAAATTTGCTTTAAAACAATCATTAAAATTTTATGACAGTTAGAAATATGAACATCTACTGGAGAGTTGAAGATATTAAAGAATCAGGTTCATCCTCTTCTGGGTGTGATAATGGCACCGCGATGGTGTTTTTTAGAAAGGTCATTATTGAACAAATGGATGTTACCAGAGGGAGAGGGGAATGGGGAGATGGGCAAAATGGGGGAAGGGAAGTGGGAAACACAGGCTTCCAGTTAGGGAATAAGTCATGGGAATGGGAATAAAAGGCACAGCGTAAGGAACATAGTCAATGATACTGTAACAGTGCGGTATGGGGACAGATGGCAGCTATGCTTGTGGTGAACAGGACACAATGTATAGAATTCTTGACTCCGTATATTGTACACCTGCAACTAATGTAACATTCCGGGTCAACTATACTCAAAAAAAAAAAAAGAAGAAGAAGAAAATCATATGGAAGAGAATATACTGTGCTGCACTGTATTATATTTATCGGGGAAAAAAACCCTGCCTATCAGTGGACTCATTCCATTCATACCCACGTTATTCAAGGGCCAACTGTACATCTAATATACCTCAAACCCCATTGTCAAAAAATAAAGCACGTCTTCTTTAAATTCAAATCACAGAAATGGACCACATAGGAAGCCTCAAATTATACCTCTTTAAATCTGAAAAGGCAGAAATAGAAAACCTTTGCTAGTCACAAAAATAACGATTAAAAGTAGTAAAGCAAAATCTCATACCTAAATATTTTAATTTTTTTTAATAATTCTTGGATTAAAAAAATGAAACCGGACTTTTACTTCCAGGCAAGACAGCCAAATGGAAACTGGAGTTCCCTCCCACCTGAAACAACCACACCAGGAGAGTTTCAAGACACCAGACATCGTTAGCAAAGGGCAGTGTCCCCTGAGTAGCCGTGTTTGGGCCACAGGGCTAGAGGGGGACCCAGGCAGGGCCTGGCAGACTCCGGAGCTGAGGAGACCAAGGTAGCTAGATTTCGCAGGACAGGGTACCCGAGGAAATTCCAGAAATGCTTAATAGCTCTTGACTCCACCTGCCTCTCTCCAGTCTCCTTGGCACTACCTGAGCTCATTCTCGGGAAGATTCTTGCAGCACTCCTGCAAGCTAATCACACCACACCCTTCGGGAGCTCCTCACTGCCCTCAGGATGAAGCAGAGCTCCATACTTCATCTAATAAGGCCTCTTGTGATTTGGCCCCTGCTAGTTCTTTCATCTTGTCCCTTATCCCCCTCCTGCCCCACATTTCACACTCCAGCCAGAGTGAGGACGTGCAATGCTCTCCATGTGCCGCACTCACTCTTGCCTCTGGCCTTGGGCCCACGCAGTTTCCTCTACTTGGGTTTGCCTCCCTCCTCCCTTTCGCCTGCCCAGACTTCTCCTTAAGACGACTTCCTCCAGGAAACTTCCCCCAGCCCCACAAGACGACGCTAGGCACCCCTCCTGTGGGCTCTCCCCACTTCTACCACTGCTTTACCACTCCTACCACTGCTGGGGCGCCTGGAAGGCTCAGTTGGAGAGGCTGACTCTTGATTTTGGCTCAGGTCACGATCTCAGAGTCATGAGATTGAGCCCCGTGTCTAGCTCCGTGCTCGGTGTGGCATTTGCTTGAGATTCTCTCTCTTCCTCTCCCTCTGCCCCTCCCCTCATTTGCACACATGTTCTTTCTCAAAATTAAAAAAAAAAAAATGTGTATCTGTTCATCTTCCCCAGGGAGCTCCCTGAAAGAAAGACTTGACTTTGTCTACTGCTGGGCTCCCAACACCTAGCACATAGGAGAGCACTCAATAAATGCTTGTCCAAAAATCAAGTGCCTGAATAAATGGACAATAGTCACATAGCTACCTTGAAGCAGTCAGCGTGTAATCTGTCTTCCTCTGAAGCCCCCATTCTTTCATTTCTCTGGAGTACTTGGGAAGTGCGGTTTAGGGACTGATAGCTTCTGGAAGGTTGCCTTCAGGCTATGTTAACTTTTTTTTAAATTTTATTTTAAGGTGGCCTCCCCCTCCAAATGAATAGTCGTGGTCTCTCCGTCAAACAAATTTATTATTTGACAGAGAGAGGGAAAGAACAAGCAGGGGGAACAGTAGAGGGAGAAGGAGAAGCAGCCTCCCCAGTAAGCCCCAGTAAGGAGCCTGATATGGGGCTTGATCCCAGGACCCAGAGATCATGACCTGAGCTGAAGGTAGAGGCTTAACCAATGGAGCAACCCAGACACCCCAATAAATAAAAATCTTTTTTTAAAAAATGCAGATGCCTGGGTCTCACCCCAGAGGTTCTTATTTGATGGTCCAGAATACAGCCTGGGCTCCCCCGATGATTCTAGCAGCTGGCAAGGTTGAGGACTGCCCTGAGGGTTACGTTCCCTTTTCAGCATGGTTCCTATTTACTCTTCAAAACCCAGGGCAAACATCACCGCACAGGACCCAGCCCACAGAAGGTGCTCGACAGAGATGTGGCGAACGAACAAACACATAGATGAGTGAATTCTTAACTGGGACGTGCTGCCCGAGGTGGAAACATCCCAGGCTGATTAGCAACCAGGAAGTGACAGTCCCGGAGAATCATGGTCCCCCTAAACCAACGGGAAGGCCTCGGCACTCAGAGGGAGAGCAGCAAGACACGACATAATTGTTGTTCCCTCAGAGGTGATGGAAACAAAGCCAAGGAGATTCAAGATCGTTAAGCAAAGTTCTCTCCTTGGTACTTTCACAGTTGGGCTCAGGGATCAGTTATGAAAATGCTGAATAAATAATGAAATGATAGCCTGGAGGGAGCTTCTGACAAGGAGGGCTCCTGCAGCCGTCTGCAAACAGGAAAGGTACAGGTTTAGTGAATCTGGCAGGTGCGCTAAATCCTGACTCCCGGAGAGGAGGCTGGGAGAAAGGCTGTCTTCCTGCGTGTCGCTGGAGGATTGTGACTGCTCCCAAGCAGCTCACACACCTGTGTACACAAGGCCACCATCCAGGGCCTCACCCCTGGTCACCTAAGAAGCTCTTCCCAAGAAACTGCCCCCAGCCTCTCAACCCCCACACTCCTTGGGGGTTCTGATTGAATCCATCTTGGTGGCGTTTTGTCACTGGGAGTTTAAAAGCCGATTTACCGCCCCCCCCCAGTCCCTCCTGCCCTGTCACCCTGCTGGGCAGTTCCAGTGCACAACCAGATGTGAGAAACACCGATATGACCAGAAGGGACATGTCTGTGAAGTGTCAGAAGGGCCGTTAGCGCACAGCTCCACTGCAGTTCTCAGCCCAAAGTCTATACCAGAACCATCTGGGACGCCTTTAAGAAAAACGACTAATTGGGTCCCACCCCCAGATCATTTTAAAGCTCCCAGGTGATTCCAAGGAGCAGCTGAGCTTCAGTGTGGGGACCCACTAGGCAAAAGTGAGGCATCCCCCAACTCATGCAAGAGTGAATGTAGGGGGAGTGGTGGCTTGTAAAACATCCTAGATCCTGCCCCAAAGAGTCCACAACAGGTTTGGCTGGGCTCCAGAACGATAAGCTTTAAACAAGCACCTTTTTTTTTTTATTTTAGTTAACAAGCACCTATTTTTTTTTAAGATTTCATTTATTTATTTGACAGACAGAGATCACAAGTAGGCAGAGAGGCACGCAGAGAGAGAGGGAGGGGGAAGCAGGCTTCCTGCTGAGCAGAGAGCCCAATGCTGGGCTCCATCCCAGGACCCTGGGATCGTGACCTGAGCTGAAGGCAGAGGGTTTAACCCACTGAGCCACCCAGGCGCCCACAAGCACCTATTTTTAACAAATACCTTGCCACTAGTAGCAGGCTTCGAACTTGCTGGATCACGGGGGTTTCCTAGAACACGTGAAACGGATTTCAGACACCACCCCAGACTCCGTGAACATGAATCTCTAGGAGAGAGACCCAAGAAACTCGTGTATAACAAGCTGCCCAGGTGAATCTCGGACTTGGCATATACGGCAAAATCAAACTAGGGCATCGTAAACCCTCAGAGGTCACCTAAAATCAATGAAGAGATAAGTGACCCATTAAGGTTTCCCACCCCGAAAGAGCTCTGAGTTCAATCCATCATTCAGAGAGTCCGCCGATAAACCTTGTTTAATAAACACGTCTTCTCCATGGTAGAGATTGCTAAGAGCTGGGTTATCCGTTGAGATACAAGCCTCCACCTTCTCTCCACCCGTGCGGGCATGTCTGCCTCCCCCAGCAGACCATCTCCGGTTTCTCGCCCAAGACCCCAAGCCTCCCACAAGTCTCCCTGCCCTTCAAGACCTGCTCTGAGCAAATTCTGCTGACCTCTGCCCTTTGTTCCCTTCCCACCAACCCTGGACACACACCTGCTGGCCCATTTATGATCATGTTAGCAATTACTGTCTGCACCACTAGTCTGAGCTCTCTGGGAGGACTGGGTCTGTGGCTTGTTTGTCCTTGTAACCCCAGAAGCTTGTGCCTGGAGGCTACAGCTTATCTGGGCAGAAAAACTCATACACACGTACACAGAAGAATAAGTGCTCTGATTGAAGTAAATATTTACAATGAAAATGCAGGTCTATCAGTCCCAGACATGTGCTTGGCCCTATAGGAGACAGAGAGAAGGATAAAACACAATCCTGTCCCAAGAGTCCCCTCTGTGTAAGGAGGACGGGTGGACAGCAACAAACACAATATAAGTGTACCTATATTTCCTGCTACAGAGGTAAGCAGAGATAAGGTGCCCCCAGAAGAGACACATTATTTCTGGTTATCATCGGGGAGTGCCTCAAGGAGAAATAATATTTGAGGGGCGCCTGGGTGGCTCAGTGGGTTAAGCCTCTGCCTTCGGCTCAGGTCATGGTCTCAGGGTCGTGGGATCGAGCCCCACATCGGGCTCTCTGCTCAGCAGGGTGCCTGCTTCCCTTCCTCTCTCTCTCTGCCTGCCTCTCTGCCTACTTGTGATCTCTGTCTGTCAAATAACTAAATAAAATCTTAAAAAAAAAAGAAATAGTATTTGAGCTTGGGCCGAAAGGGAGGACTTGTATAAGAATGAGCAGACATAGGAGAGCAAAGCATCCCAGGAGGAGGGGACACTGGGAACAAAGGTATGGAGGCAGGAACAAGAAGGTGTGTTAGGAGGGTCTCGAGGAGATAGCACAACCCACAGCCTAAGAGCAGAATGTCAAGTGTTGGAAAGCCATCAACAGGAGTCTGGAAGGACCCCGGCCTCCCTCATCCTCATAGCTCCCCAGGGTGGCCACCAGAGGAGTCTGGTTTCCCTTCGTCTGTTATTTCTACATTTTCTAGATTTATACTTCTTAATTAATTCAGTTTCCTCAGTTCACACATTCCCAGTACTTGCAACATTTCCCCTGGGCCTCAGAAGTATATCACATGAAAGCTGAGTTATCTGTGTTCAACAGCAGCTTGGCAGAGCTCCCTAAGCAAGAGCAGGAGGTGGCTGCATAGAGACTAGTCGGGGAGGCTGGACCCTGCCTGGGTGGGTTCATGGGATGAGCTCAAAATAGATCACAGCATCCCTCGAGGAAGAGGGCTTCTTTTCTGGCCCTCCCTCCTGGTCCTAAGGGTTGTATCCTGCTCTAGGAGCACCACATGACCTGGGTGGTCCTGGGTGACCTCTAGTAGAGGTGGACAGGGAGGGCCATGAGTGTGTTGGGTGGCTCTGGGCCCAAGAGAGCCTGGAGAGAAGGAGCCAGAAGTCTGTTCTTGGACTCCTTGAGACAAGGCAGAAAGGGGCAAGAGCAGTAACCAGACATGGAGCAGGGGTCATGGGTCTGAGAGGAGCTAATGATCACAGCAGTATGAAAGGACAAAAGTGTCAAGGGCAGGGGTTGGGGGTCATTGTTAAGTGAGGACAAGATAGAAGTTGGGCATTCCCCAGCGCATTCCTGCAACAGGGACTAGAGTCTTGAATCCCCATCATGGTGGGGCCCAGGCTAATCCTTCCTCTATGCCCTCATCTCTTGTGACCACCTGCAAGAAACACGGGGGAGCTGGTTAGTGTCTTAGTGGTGGGGCTCATGCCCTCTTTAGATCAGCACTGCCCACCACAGACACAATGCAAGCTTCCTACGTGATTTTAGATTTTCCCGTAGCCTCACTAAAAACTAAAGGGAAGCAGGTGAAACTAATTTTATAGCTCATTTACCCCAATCTATCCAAGATACATTCCAATATGTAATCTATATAAGAGTTATTAGTAAAATTCTTGCATTTTTTTTTCCAACCAAGTCTTCATGTATTTGCATACAGCACATCTCAATTCAGAGAAGCCCTGTTTCCAGTGCTCAATAGCCACATGGGGCCATATACTGGACAGGGAAGCTTCAGGTGATTTGTCTTGCAGATGGGAAAGAGCTGAATGTCTTTGCCTCATCCATGGCCAGAGTGGAAGCAGCTGGAATGGTGTCCCCTTCTGGCCTCAGTGCCCCTCCTTGTCCCTCCTGAAGTTACTCAATCAACAAAGATGCCCTTGCAGACAGAGGATGGGGGCAAATGTGGTATGCTCCCCGCCAAGTGGCCCAAACTTGTCCTTGAGACCCACATGCTGGGGGAGTATGAGGCAGGTCCTCAGACTTGCAAGGTATTAAAAAAGAAAAAGCTTCTTGCAAAGACTGCCAAAAGGGATGTATTAATCCGCTCCAGCTGCCGTGACAAACCACCACCGTCTGGGGGACTCAACAGAAATTTGTTTTCTCACTATTCTGAAGGCTAGAAGCCCAAGACCAGGGCTGGGCAGGATTGCTTCTGTCTGTGGCCTCTCTCCTTGGCTCGTAGATGGCTGTCCTCTCCCTACGTCTTCACATCGTCTTCCTCTGGGCCTGTAGGTATCCTAATCTCCTCTTCTGATAAGGACAACAGTCAGATGGGATTAGGTACCGCCCTCCTTAACCTCATTTTTACTTAACCGCTTCTTTAAAGACCCTACCTGTCTCCAAATATGTCACTTTCTGGGATATTGGGCATTGAGGCTTTGATACATGAATCTGGGGGGACGCAAGTCAGCCCATAACAGGGAGGAAACAGAGGACACTCTAAAATTCAATGCTGATCCCAAATTGCCAAGATCCTTGAGACCTTGTAAGGAAAGACAGACACCGGCAGGGGGAGGGAGACTACCCTTTCAAAGCTTCAAACACGTCTATCTGGAGAAGAGAGCCTTTTATTTTAGGACGAATTCCCTCCATGTGTCTCGTGATTGTGAGGAAACGCTCCATAGATCCGGAGACAGTCCAGAGAGCCGTGGTCCCCAGGGGCCCGGGGAGTCTGTGGGATGCGGGGAAAGCAAAGGAGGGCCCCTCAGATTGCATGTCCTTATGCAGGAGACACTCACAGGAGGTGAGAAACTGAGGCAGGGCTGATCTCCACCTACAGCGGGAGAAGAGATGACAGGAAGGACCTGGGCTGGACTGCAAATGTCCACCTCATGATGCGATTCGAGACTGATGCTGCTCCAGCTGAGGCTGGCTCACTGGCTAGCGAGGTACAGACGTGTTGTGCTCTCAATCCCCAAATGCTCTTCCCCTACAGGGAGCGGCGGTCCCCACTGTCAATCATCCTGCAATACAAAGACTGAAGCTTCAGGCATTCACCTAAAAGGCAAAGAAACTCATCTCCATAAATCTGCAGGAGTATAGGACAAACCAGCTGAGCCGGAGATCCCCAGGCTCTGGGACATGTCCACTGAGCCATGTCCTGTCCACATGGCTGGCATGGCAAGTGACAACCAGGACAGAACCGCTGAACACAGAAGCACCCCCACACACAGACAGCTGAGAAAAGTTGAGAGGAGAAGACAAGCAAGACAAGGCTTAAGTGACCATAATATGGATAGTAAATGATAAACTATGTCAGTAGCTACCAGTTGAGGTTTGGACCTGTTTGCTCACTGCCACTGGGCTGTGAACTCCCCAAAGCCTAACTTCTTACATATCCTTGTTTCTCCAGAATGATCCTGGCACAGAGAAGGGCCTCAAAAATCATGCAATGCCAGACAGGGGAAGCCAAGTCCAGTCCTTCAGAGAAGAAGGCTGAGGCACCTTGGTGTCAGGCCATCACAGGTCCAAGAGGAATCCTGGGGAACCCTGGCTGAGGGTTTCTCTTGGACTTCCTTACCGAAAGAGATGGACTGCCTCCCATCTTCAACAATGCTCTCAACAGAATCTGCCTCCCAGAGAAATAATGTTGAAAAGCCAGCAGAAAAATTTAGCAGGAAAGAAAGCGGAATGGTTAGTAGTAAGCTTGGGTCCAGGCAAACAATCCGTGATGAAGAAGAAAAATAATCAAGACCAAACCTCTGGACAAGACCAAACCACCAGGGCCTTCCTTTCCTGGCAATAACCAGTTGCTGAAATGATTTCTCTCCCAGGGACCCTAACAGTAAGGAGGAGCTGATCAACCCAGACTCCTCCCTGCCTGGACTGAAGTCAAGGACAGACAGGGTCAGCTGGGGGCTGACCAGAAAGGGGTCCAAGAGCAAGGTTGCTTTGCCGACAGCATCCAAAAGCAAAATAAGCGGGCCAACCTTGGTCTCAAGGTCTCCCTCCCTGCAGTTTTTCTGATGAAAAGGACTTGGTTCCACTGCCAAGCTGGAAAGGAAGGAAAAAAGGAAGAACGAGAGAGAAAGGAGAAGAAAAAAGAAGAGAAGAGAGAGGGAGGGACAGAGGGAAGGGAAAGGGAGGGGAGGAGAAGAGAGGAGAGGGGAAGGGAGGGAAGAGGAGTGGGGAAGGAAGGAAGGAAGGAAAGAAAGAAAGGGAGAGAGAGAGAAAGAAGGAAGGAAGGAAGAAATTTATTCAAAAATTCATAAGTAGACTTGAGATGGAGCATCCAGAAGCAACACCCCAAATCACGGCCTGATAGGGAAACTATCACCAGTACGACCCTATTGCAATCACTGCTACAGCCAGTAGCATTTTCACTCCTGAATCAGGAGCTTGAAGACCTTGCTGCTTCTGGGAACCGCCGCCGCCACCACCACCACCACCACCACAAGCTGGACTGCGGCCATGCAGGCCAGCAAATATGGTGGCTTCCCCCACAGCCTGTTTCCTCCAGTGACTCTTCTCTGGATCAGGGTCTGTGCTGTGTATCTGATGGATGGAGACCAGTCCCACACCTGTGTCCCCGTCCCAAGGAAGGCAGGAACATGAGTTCTGACTTCCTCACCGGGAAGACGGAAGACGCATTTCTCCAGACACAGAAAAATGAGTCGAAAAGACGCCAAGCATTGCAGGATGAAGAAAGTTCTGGGGAGGGAAGGCAGAGTTGGCTCCACAGCAGCATGACCTTACTTAATGTCGTGGAGCCAGAGTTAGAAATGGTGAAGATGGTCAATGTTATGTTATGGGTCTTTTACCACAATTTTAGAAAATTTCATGGGGACCAAAAAAATAAAATAAAATTGAGAATTAAGAAAAGAATTAATAAAGACACCAGGCAACTGCCAACATGACCCATGGCCACCGCTGGTCTCCTAAATGTTTGGTGGCTCAGTAAATAATGAATTAGGCGGCCACGCTGGGCCCCCAGACCCACCATAGTTGTAACTGGTCACTGTTTAACACTTCCCAGTTTACTGGGCATTTTTAGTGTTCTTGGTACTTCCTGTTACCCTCGCTCATGCTACACAGGATGACTGCTGCTTAGTTCGTCTGTATGTTTCTGCTTTGGGGACCACAACTGGGAGAAGCCTAGAAGAGTCTGGAATACAGGGGAAATTTAACCAAACAGGGTCAGGTGAGTCAACACTAAAAAAAACAGCATATGCCCTACGTCCAGCAGATCTGGCAACAGAATCCCCCCCCAACCCAGCGTATGTAATGATGTTATCGTGACGAGAATCACATGCAAATAAAGTAACTAATTATTCTTGAGGAAGCCACCTAAGAGTCCAGCGGGCTCCACTTCAGGAAAGTTCTGGGGGAGGAGCTGAGAGTATTGGTCAAGGTCATGGGAGATATCATCTGATCAATAAAGGGTTAATTTGAACCTGACCGCTCAGGGGAACAGGTGGGTTCAGCCCATACCTGTTCCTCCTGCCACTAGGCTGATGAAAGTCTGTGACTGGTAGAGTATATGTTGCTCATCCAAACGGTCTCATGTGCTCTCCTCCCTGGCATCTCTGCCTGCAGGAAGCCCCAAACTGGAAAATGGGAGAAGTTCTCCCCCAGTTTGGGAGTAGGTAGGTGCCTGCGAGGGCAGCCTGCGTCTTACGCTGCCCCCCCCTGACTCCTACTTCTGCCCGGCCAGAGTCCGCCCGTGAGAGATTTAGGGAGTGAAAGAGAGAATTCTTAGGGTTATAATGGAAATTGGAGAGGGTAAATACCATGCCCCAGGTCGCCTGGCTAGCAAGAGGTAGCCAGGGCATTTGAACCTAGTCTATTTCCTTCTTTTTCTTTTTTTTAAGATTTCATTTATTTATTTGAGAGAGAGACAACAAGAGAGGGAACACAAACAGGAGGAGTGGGAGAGGGAGAAGCAGGCTTCCCACTGAGCAGGGAGCCCGATGCGGAGCTCGAGCCCAGAACCCTGGGATCACAACCTGAGCCGAAGGCAGACGCTTAAACGACTGAGCCACCCAGGTGCCCCAAACCTAGTCTATTTTCAAAGCCCAGACCCTGAATCACCAAAAGCAGAGGCAGAACCCTGTTCAGACAGAAACTCACTTATGTGACCCTAGCAAGTGAGTTCAGTTCACTGAGTCTATTTTCCCATCAGCAAAAAGGTGACAAAAAGGTCTACCTAACAGGGTTGATAAGAGGGTTGGAAATGGTATGTGCCAAGTCTTCACTTGGCACCAGACTCCCAACCAAGGAGGATCCATGAACGAAAGTACTAGTCTCATTTTTCAGATGGAAAATAGCATCGTAGGAGTTAAGGAACATGGCCAGGGTGATAGGTGCATTTGCTATCAAAACAGATCTTGGGGGTGCTTAGGTGGCATAGTCTGACTCTTGGTTTTGGCTCAGGTGGTGATCTCAGGGTAGTGAGATCAAGCCTGCATTGGGTTTCAAGCTCCATGCAGAGTCTGCTTGGGATTCTCTCTCCCTCTCCTTCTGCCCCTCCCCACTGCTCACTCTTGCTCTCAATCTCTCTCTCTCTCTCTCTCTCTCTCAAAAATAAATAAATAAATCTTAAAAACAGATCCTGATCCTGGCATTTTTACTCCAAATTCCATGCGTCTGGCTCACTTGAGCATTGGACAGGAGTGTGGGGAGAATAAATCTACAGACCCTCCATAAGAAATTCAATTTTATTTCACCAAGGACAAGACTGTGCATCTACTCCATGTAAAGGCCTATGGTGGGCACTGCAGAATAGGACACAGTGAGGATACCCGGCTCTGTCCTCCAGGGCAGTGATGTGGCCAGTGAAATGGACATGGTGCAAAGTTTATAACAAGAGCAACCTTTCCTTTCCCCTCCATCAGAGAAATGGGTTTAGCTAAGTCAGGGATTCTCAGCCTCGGCTGCCCATTGTCATCACCTAGGAAGCTCTGGAAAAGCTGCTCCCTGGTCCCATCCCTGGGGTTCCTACACCCTAAGACATTAGCAAATGGGCAGGCAAGCTGGGAAACCCGGAGCTAGGCAAAGAGGAAGTTCTAGGGCCAACTGGAGTGCAGGAGGAGGAGGAGGCAGCATCAGTGGGGAAGTGAGGGATTTTTGCATCGCTGAAGTGAATGATCAGTGAGAAGATTGCCTAGGACTGTGGTCTTTATGGTTCTAGGTGCAAGACCTGGGCACTCATGACAGTATCGGGATGGAGCCCCTGCCTCCCCACAGGCAGCTGCAGATGCCACAGGCCAGACCTCAGACATGCAGAGAGGAGGGAAATGCTTCCATCAGCCTGAACACCACCTTCGTGGTGAGAGCTGCCCACTAGGCTGCATGGATGGGGAGGTCTGACTACAGCCAAGACCTGGCCTTCCTGACCATGGGAGGGGAGACGCATGGCCGCCTGGAAACAGTCTGTTGCATTTCCAAACACGAAGTCAGATAAATAAAATGCATTATTATTTTATTAGCAGCCCTTAAAAGCTCCTGAGGTGGTGTGAGTTACGGCAGATACAGTTAAATTCATATATTTATTTTATGTGTTTAGCACTTAATTTACCCTAGCTTGCCTTGTGAGACACCCTGCCGTAACACATTTTTACTGTTAGGTTCCCTCCACATTAATCAGACTTCCACTACTTCTAGAGAGCAGACATCTTGTTTCCAATAATTCACCTCTGTTTTCAGTGTTAGCTGTCCAGCTCTGTTATTGTAGGGTTTAGTTTCCATATTGCATTCTTTTTTTTTTACATTTTTTTAAAGATTTTATTTATTTATTTATTTATTTATTTGACAGACAGAGATCACAAACAGGCAGAGAGGCAGGCAGAGGGGGGCGGTGGGGAAGCAGGCTCCCTGCCGAGCAGAGAGCCCGATGCGGGGCTTGACCCCAGGACCCCAGGAACACAACCCAAACCGAAGGCAGAGGCCTCAACCCACTGAGCCATCCAGGCGCCCCTCCATATTGCATTCTGAGCTGTCTACTGCCTTGCATTAGTTTTTCTTCTCCAGCTTCTCAGAGTTCTTACATGCTATCCTACCATTTTGTACTTTTTAATTTTTTTTAAGACTTTCTTTATTTATTTGACAGAGAGAGACAGTGAGAGAGGGAACACAAGCAAGGGGAGTGGGACAGGGAGAAGCAGGCTTCCCACTAAGCAGAAAGCCCGATGCGGGGCTCAATCCCAGGACCCTGGGATCATGACCCGAGCCAAAAGCAGATGCTTAATGACTGAGCCACCCAGGCACCCTCATACTTTTTTTAAAAATGTTAAGATAGGTTATTTATTTCAGGAAACTACTCAGAAAACATAATTCTTTTTTTTTTAAGATTTTATTTATTTGAGATAAAGAGTGAGCACACAAGGAATGGGGGAGTAGCAGAGGGAGGAGAAGCAGGCTCCCCACTGAGAAGGGAGCCCAACATGGGGCTCAATCCCAGGACCCCGGGATCATGACCTGAGCCAAAGGCAGACGCTTTACCGACTGAGCCACCCAGGCGCCTCCCAAAACACAATTCTTATAAATTCTTATAAATACTTCTATTTATAGAAGTAAATAGGTATTAGGTCCGAGATTCGGGGGTATATTGAACATTACTCACCAGAGAAATTCTAAGCTTAGCTTTTCAAGGACTGAATAAAAGCGGAGAAACATGCACAAAGCTTCCCCTCAATGGTCTGGGACTTGCAGGAAGGAGTTAGGAGTGATAGACAGTGGGAGGGCAGTAACCATGGAAGGTAAAGGGGGAAGAGTCGGGGACTGGGCAGGAAAAGCCTTCAGAGTGCCATGCAGACCCGATCCTGTGAAAGGAAAAGAGAGGAGGGAGAAAAACAGGGCAAGGAGGATCTCAGACCACTGTGCCATCTTGGCAATCCAGTGGGCACTGGAGGAAATTTGCCGGTTAGAGGACTCTCCCATTGGGGAATAGTGCGTGCTGGTGCCTCCGCTCTGCTGTCATTGGCCTGGGAGCTGCCTGGGAAGACGAGGAAGCTGCCTCAAAGGCTGTTGCTGGAGGCTCTCTGCTAGTCCTGTTCTTCTTGGGCAAATTTTTTCTTGAAGGGGAATGGGAGCAATGTTTCTCCATGGCTGCCACGCCCTCTCCCAGTTCCTGATGATGTAAACATTTCTTTTTCTTTCTTTTTTTTTTAAGATTTTATTTTATTTTTTTAAGATTTTATTTATTTATTTGACAGACAGAGATCACAAGTAGGCAGAGAGGCAGGCAGAGAGAGAAGGGGAAGCAGGCTCCCTGCTGAGCAGAGAGCCCGATTCGGGGCTCGATCCCAGGACCCTGGGATCATGACCTGAGCTGAAGGCAGAGGCTTTAACCACTGAGCCACCCAGACACCACTTTATTTATTTTTTTAGAGGGAGAGAGAATCCCAAGCAGGCTCCATGCCCAGGGCACAGCTGGATACTGGGCTCTATCTCACAACCCCAGGATCATGACCTCAGCTGAAATCAAGAGTCAGATACTTAACTGACTGAGCCACACAGGTATTCCTAAAGATTTTAAGTACTTTTTATACCCAACATGGGGCTCAAACTGTCAACCCAGAAATCAAGAGTCCCCCACATGACTGAGCCAACCAGGTGCCCCAGATGTAAACCTTTCTAAATGAAAAGATATGGCCTCCTTAAGGTTACAGACTGTTTGTCTCTTCTTGTCCTGGGGTAATCCAGCGAACCCCATGCCCAGCTGAACTGTAGGGGAAATGCAATTAAACATTTTATAGGGAGACATGAATGACAATTGGTGGTAGAACCAGGAGCACACTTTTTCTTTCCGTTTTTCTCTACATTCCAACTCTTAGTCATAATTTATTGTGGTTTTGATTGGAAAACGTTTATAATAAATATTTTAAAATCAATTCCATAATGATGCCTTTTTGATCCAAAGTGCTATTCTCCTATTTGGTAACCCAACAATAGCTTCAAAGTCAGAGAACATGGTAACAGACCAAGCCCAGCCTCTGAGTTCAGACAAATATGAACTTGACCCCTGACTCAGACTACTACTCTATATACCCGGCAGGCCCTGGCCCCTCTCTGCTCCCACTCCCTGATCCAGAAAGGAAGACACGCATCCTTACTTCTCAGCATTGCTTTATTAGATGAATAGGTAGGTAAGCCCTTCAGCGCCATGCCTACATAGAGCAAGAAACCAATCAATCCTGATGCCTCCCCAGAACTGCTGAAGTTTCCAAAAATCCACATTCAAGGGACAAAAATTGGTTACAGCTAAGGAAATTCCAAATCACGTCCTAGGAAAGTCCCAAAAATGAGTTCTGAAAACCTCCTTGACAGCAGGTCCACTTCTCGGTGTATACCCAGGAGAAATGAAAGCAGAGACTCGGTTATCCGCACATCTGTGCTCAGAACAGCACTATGCACGGTCACCGAAAGCGGACGCAGCCCACACACCCCCTGACAGATGAATGGATAAACAAAATATGGTCCGTACCTAGATGGAACACTACTCAGCATGAAAAAAGGAAGGAAATACCAATACACTACACCACGGGAGAACCTGGGGGACAGTAAGGTGAGTGAAATAAACCAGACACAAAAGGACACATAGGGCATGACTCCACTTACATGAAGTACCTCGAGTAGTCAAATCCATAGAGACAGAACACAGAACAGAGGTCACCAAGGGCAAGGGGAGGAAGGAAATGGGACTGAGTGTTTAATGGGTACAGGGCTTCCGTTTGGGACGATGAAGTTCTGGAGGTGGATGGCGAGGATAATGGCACAACAGTGTGAACACACTTAGTGCCACTGGAACGTACCCTTAAAAATGTTAAAATGGGGGCAGTGGGTTAAAGCCTCTGCCTTCAGCTCAGGTCATGATCTCAGGGTCCTGGGATCGAGGCCCGTATCAGGCTCTCTGCTCAGCGGGGAGCCTGCTTCCCCCCCCTCTCTCTGCCTGCCTCTCTGCCTACTTGTGATTTCGGTCTGTCAAATAAATAAATAAAAATCTTTTTTAAAAAATGTTAAATGGTAAATTTCATGTTTTGTGTGTTTCACACAATACAAAAATTTAAATTAAAAATTAAATAATGGTTAAAAGCCTCCTGGGCAAAGCTGAGCTCCTGGCAGGTTTTTTCTCAAATAGAGAAGAAACATACAGCTTGTGCAATTCATTGCATTTTTAAAAAATCACTTTTAATTATAAAAATAAAACCATAATATAAATTTTGAAAATAAAAAAAAATCTTGGGGTGGCTAGGTGGCTCAGTCTGTTAAGCCTTCGGCTCAGGTCATGATCCCAAGATCCTGGGATGGAGTCCCACAGTGAGCTCACTTTTCAGAAGGGAGTCTGCTTCTCCCTCTCCCTCTGCCAGCTGCTCCCCCTGCTTGTGCTCAATCTCTCTCTCAAATTTTTTTTAAATCTTTTTTTTAAAGAAAATTTAAAAACCTTATATTTCCATTTCTTTTTTTTTTAAGATTTATTTATTTATTTATTTGACAGAGAGATCACAAGTAGGCAGAGAGGCAGGCAGAGAGAGAGAGGGGGAAGCAGGCTCCCCGCTGGGCAGAGAGCCCGATACGGGGCTCGATCCCAGGACCCCGAGACCATGACGTGAGCCAAAGGCAGAGGCGTAAGCCACTGAGCCACCCAGGCGCCCTTCTTTGTGTGTGTGTTTTAACAACATTTTAAAAAAACTTAATTGTAACCATAGTATTTGGACACCATTCGCTCTGAAGACAGGTCCCAAAAATGACTTGCAGAAACCTCCTTGGCAATACACAGACTCAAGGTGGACACTGTGATTTCTCCTGGGACACCCAGCCTTGCTTCCTCCAGGGTGAGAAGCATGCATACTCCTGGTGTATGGGAAAGGTAGGGCCATGGGATGGTTGGTAGAAGGGAAGGAGAATAGGAAGAAAGAAGATTCATGGCTGTCAATGTCCCTTTACCCCAGTACCAGGTCATTGGCATACACAGGTGCATGTAACCAGAGCCTCCTCACGCTGAGTTCTATCACTTACGGCTCTGTTTCAGGCCAAAGTCCAGAAGAAAAAAAAAAAAAAAAAGAAACTGGTTGTTGAGACAGCCCCACGCCATGGACATGAGAACAATCTGGCTGATGCTTGAGACCCATGGCAGGGAGCCCAGGACCAAGTATTCTGGGGGAAATGAAGTGGAACTATGGTGTCCTATTCAGCTGGACTCCGACCAGGACAGCAAGTCCAAGTCTGGGGCGGACACACCAGAGCTGAGCCCTCCTGAAACCTTAAACAAGTGACTTCCTTCCTCTGAGCTTCAATTTCCTTAGCTTTAAAATGGGAATGATATTCCCTACCCTCATGATGGTGTTTTGAGGACTGAGAAAGAATCCACGTAAAGTGACTGGCTCACTAAATGGAAGCCATATCAGACCCAGCCCCCTGCCCCCACCCCAACCCCCCAGAAGCAACTCCACTGATCCGACCAATGAGCAAATACAGAAAACCTTTCCACTGGCAGACCCGGTTGGGCACTCTTGCAAATAACTCAGCACACTGAACGAAAATAAGTCAATCAGAGAAAGACAATTATCGTATGATCTCACTGATACGAGGAATTTGAGAAACAAGACAGAGGATCATAGGAGAAGAGAGGGGGAAAATGAAAAAAGATGAAACCAGAGAGGGAGACAAACCATAAGAGAATCTTAATATCAGGAAACAAACTGAGGGCTGCTGGAGGGGAGGGGGCTGGGAGGGATGGGGTGGCTGGGGGATGGACAGGAAGGGTATATGCTATGGTGAGTGCTGTGGATTGTGTAAGACTGAGGAACCACAGACCTGTACTCCTGAAGCAAATAATACATTCTATGTTAATAAAAAATAATAATAAAAAACTCAGCAAACTATCTTACCGTTATGAAGAAACACTGGAAAGACTGAATAACAAGGTTTACATAAGTATTTTCCCAAGCCAGATTATCTGTCATTCCCTAACAAATAAACTGACCCAGTGCAAGGAACTGATTCTAGAAATAGCTTCAGATGGCCTCTTCACACAAAAATTTGTTGAAGAGAAGTCTCCTATGTCATTCTGATTACAAATTCATGTTTAGTCTCCAACCATACCAAAGACAGCTGGTGTATTCTATTAATTAGGAGAACACTAGTTACTGTTACATATGAACTTCAGAATATCAGTGGCTAAACAGGATAGAAAGTTATTTCACACTACAGCTCATTGCAGTGTTCTAGTGAGTGGACAGGCGGATTCTTCTCCATGTGGTGACCCAGGGACCCAAGCTTCTTCCATCTTGTGGCTCTGCAGTCCCCTGGGGTCTCTTTATAGCCAATGGAAAGATAATGGAAAAGTGAAAAGTTCTACTGCTTCTTAAAAATTGACCCATGAGCAGCACACATCACTCTCACTCACATGTCATGGATGAGAACTAGCCACATCGTCACAGTGGCAGCAAGACTGGCAGAAAATATTTGCAAAAATAATATTTGAGGGGCTCCTGGCTGGCTCAGTCAGTGGAGTGTGTGACTCTTGATCTCAGGGTTACGGGTTCGGGCCCCACACTGGGTGTACAGATTACTTAAAAATAAAATCTTTTTAAAAATGTGTTTTTGGGGGTGCCTGGGTGGCTCAGTGGGTTAGGCCTCTGCCTTCGGCTCAGGTCATGATCTCAGGGTCCTGAGATCAAGCCCAGCATCAGGCTCTCTCCTCATCAGGGAGCCCGCTTCCCCGCTCTCTCTCTCTCTCTGCATCTCTGCCTACTTGTGATCTCTGTCTGTCAAATAAATAAACAAAATCTTTTAAAAAAAATAAATAAAATGTGTTTTTTAATTTAAAATATATATACATTCGACAAAGTTTGACAAAGTTCTTGTTTCTAGAATATATAATGTACATACAAGAATATATATATGCAGATTATCTAGAATTTATATATTTATATACAGAATATATAAAGAATACTTATAACCCAATAATAGGAAGATGAACAATTCAGTTGGAGGATTTGAAGAGACACCTCTCCAGAGAAAATATATGGATAGCCAATAAATACATGAAAAGATAATAAACATCATCGGTCATTAGGGAAGTTCAAATGACAACCACAATTAGATAGCACCATACACCCCTCGAATGGCTAAATTAAAGTGTCCCAAGTGTTGACAATGATGTAGAGAAACTGAGACTCACACACAGTGGGGGTAGGAACATAAAATGGTATAACTTCCTTAGAAAACAGTTTGGAAGTCTTCTTTCATATAAGATGTTTATGGGTTTTCTTAAAGATTTTATTTATTTGTTCAAAAGAGAGAGACACAGCGAGAGAGGGAATGCAAGCAGAGAGAGTGAGAGAGGGAGAAGCAGACTCCCCCTGAGAAAGGAGCCAGATGCAGGGCTCGATCCCAGGACCCTGAGATCCTGACCTGAGTTGAAGGCAGACACTTAAGCAACTGAGCCACCCAGGTATCCTATAGGCCAATTTTCTGGTGACAGTACAATTTAATTTGAAGTCAGCTACAAATAGAAAACTAGAAAAAAAATGTGTTCGGAAGTAAATTACCTTTTTTTTTTTAAGTCATAGGTTAAATAATAAATCAGTGAAAATTTTTAAATACTTATTATATTTTTAAATAACAATGGTACTATATGTTGTTAAAACATATAGAGTTTACCTAAATTATTACGTTAGTGGGAAATGCATACTTTTACATGCTTTTGTTACATATTAAGGAAAAAAACACACTAGAAATACTAATAGTAGAACAACCCCAAAGAAAGTTGTAAAGAAGAAAACAATAAAAATAAGAGCACAGAATAATGAAGTAAAAAATAAACACACATACACAAAACCAATATTTGATTCTTTTAACACATTAATAATACTGACAAACCTCTGGCAATACTGAACAAGAAAAAAATAGCAGAAGGCACAATATAGATTGAAAAACTAGAGAACATTATAAATCATTTTCTGTTAATAAATTTGGAAACTTACAAAACATGGATAAATTACTAGAAAAATAAGCTGGCTCAGGAAGAAATTAAAAATCTAGTAGTCCTGTAACCATTAAAGAAATGGAATCAGCAGTTAAAAATTTTGCCACAAGGAAAAGATCAGTTTACCAGTAACTTCTACCAATCATTCAAGGAATAAACAACTCCAATATCACACAAATCCTTTCAAATTATAGTAAAGAAAGAAATACTCCCCAATTCATGTCATGAGACTAGCATAAAATTAATACCAAAACTGACAAGGACAGAGCACAAAAGAAAAATCAAGAGGCAATTTCACTGATGAACATAGATGTAAAATGTTTTTTCAAAAATTAGCAGGGCCCACAACTATACGGTCAACTCATCTTCAACAAAGCAGGAAAGAATATCCAATGGAAAAAAAGACAGTCTCTTCAATAAATGATGTTGGGAAAACGGGACAGCTACATGCAGAAGAATGAAACTGAACTACTTCTTACATCATACACAAAAATAAATTCAAAATGGATGAAAGACCTAAAGGTGAAAGAGGAATTCACCAAAATCCTAGAGAAGAACATAGGCAGCAACCTCTTTGACCTTGGCCATAGCACCTTCTTACTAGATACATCTCCAGAGGTAAGCGAAACAAAAGCAAAAATAAACTACTGGGATTACATCAAGATAAAAAGCCTCTGCACATCGAAGGAAACAATCAACAAAACTAAAAGGCAACTTTCGGAATGGGAAAAGACATTTGCAAATGACATATCTGATAAAGGGTTAGTACCCAAATTACACTAAGAACGTATAAAACAACAGCTCAGTCAGTTAAGCCCCCAACTCTTGATTTTGGCTCAGGTCATGATCTCAGGGTCATGAGATCGAGCTCCACATCAGGCTCCATGCTGAGTACAGAGTCTGCTTGAAATTCTCTCTCCTCCCTCTGCCCCTCCCCCTGTTCATATACTCTTTCTAAATAAATAAATAAAATCTTAAAAAAAAAAACCTCAACACCCAAAAAACAAATAACACAGTTAAAAAATGGACAGAAGACATGAACACACATTTTTCCAAAGAAGACAGATGGCCAACAGACACACGAAAAGATGCTCAACATCACTCATCCTCAGGGAAATACAAATCAAAACCACAGTGAGATACCACCTCACAGCTGTCAGAATGGCTAAAATTAACAACATAGGAAACAACAGATGTTGGTGAAGATGCAGAGAAAGGGGAACCCTTTTTGCACTGTTGAGGGGACTGCAAGCTGGTGCAGCCACTGTGCAAAATAGTATGGAGGTTCCCCAAAAAGTTAAAAACAGAATTACCCTATGACCCAGCAATTGCACTACTAGGTATTTACCCAAAGGATACAAAAATACTGATTTAAAGTGATACATGCACCCTGATGTTTATAGCAACATTATCAACAATAGCCAAATTATGGAAAGAGCCCAAATGTGTCCATTGGTTGAAGAATGGAGAAAGATGTGGTGTATATACCTAATGGAATATTACTCAGCCAAAAAAAAAAAAAAAAAGAATGAAATTTTGTCATTCATAAGGACATGGATGGAGTGAAATAAGTCAATCAGAAAAAGACAAATACCATATGATTTCACTCATACATGGAATTTAAGAAACAAAATAGATGAACATGGGGACAGGGGGAAAGAGCGGACAATCATAAAGCAGACTCTTAACTATAGAAAACAGACTGAGAGTTGCTGTAGGGGAGGTGGGTGGGGGGATGGGCTAGCTGGATGATGGGGATTAAGGAGGGCACCTGTGATGAGCACTGGGTGTTGTATGTAAGTGATGAGTCACTAAATCCTACACCTGAAACTATTATTACACTGTATGTTAACTGGAATTTAAATAAAAACTTGAAGAAAAAGTAAATAAATAATAAAAATAAAAAATAGTGAAGTAATTCCAGCAATGCATAAAACGATTGTGACCAAGTTGTGCTTGTTGCAGGAATATAAAATTGTTTTTATGTTAGAAAACCAATTCCTATATTTCACACAGATTAAAGGACAAAAATCACATGATCATCTCAATAAAGTAAAACATTTTTGATAAATGTAAATATCCATTCATGACAAAATAAATGTAAAAATAAATCCTTACAAAGCTAGAAGCAGAATTTCCTTAGCCTCTTACCATGAATCTACAGAAAACTGACAGCAAAAATCCCACATAAGAGTGAAACATTGAGGGGCACCTGGGTGGCTCAGCGGGTTAAAGCCTCTGCCTTCGGCTCAGGTCATGATCCCAGAGTCCTGGGATCAAGCCCCACATCGGGCTCTCTGCTCATCGGGGAGCCTGCTTCTCTCTATCTCTCTGCCTACTTGTGATCTCTATCAAATGAATAAATAAAGTCTTTAAAAAAAAAAAAAAAAGAGTGAAACATTGAATGTCTCCCTTTGATACCAAAAAAAGAGTAACAACTTATATTTTCATTCAGTACTGTGTTGGAGGAAGAGAAGAGAAATAAAGGCATAAGACTGCAAAAAAGAAAAAAAAACTTCCATTATTCATATATATTATCTGCTACGTGGAAAACACAAAAATCTATAGAGAAATTACTAGCTTTAGTATGAGTTCAGCAAGGTTGCTGAATAAAAAAAAAATCAATATACAAAAGTCAGTGAATTTCTACAATCAGCAACAAATAAAAAAGTAATTTTTGAAAAGATAATCATGCCAAAAATAAAAACTGAAATGAGTAAACCTAACAAAAACTATGTAAGTGCTTTAAGGAGAAAACTATAAACCCTTTTAAAACACATTAAGGAAAATCTAAAAAATGGGGAGTTTCATGGATATCTTTTTTTATTAAGATTTATTTATTTTAGAGAGCACGCACAGGGTGGGGAGGCACAGTGGGAGAGAGAGAGAGAGAAAGGGAGCGAATCCTCCAGCAGACTCCCTGCTGAGTGCAGAGCCCGATGTGGGGCTTGGTCCCAGGACCCCGAAATCACAACCTGAGCCGAAAACCAAGAACTGGAGGCTTAACTGACTGTGCCACCCAGGCGCCCCTGGATATCTTTTAATTTTGATATATTTTTCCTCTAAAATGTTCAAAATTAACTCTTTGAAAACATACATAAGAACAATTCTAATTTTTAATGTTTCTATTATATTCACTCAAACATTGCTGGTCCATCTGCCGAGCAACCAGACAGAAACCATTAGGGTTAAATTTGGTCACAGTTACTGTTGTACCCCTCTCAGGGATAGGAATGACATCGCTGTACACATATTTTTACACATATTTTTTAACCTGTCATTATGAGAGTACAATTGTCAAGGTAGGAGGATGGAACACATGGAACACTTTGTTCATTTGACTCATAACTTCTAAATATTCGGACGGATTACTGTCTGCGGGCCCCCTTCCACGTTCTCGCTGTGGGCCCCTGGGACATTAGGGGCAGGCCTGATCAGAGGCGCTGCAGGGATCCTGGCTGTGGGCAGGGAACCCATCGCTGGCTCCTGCAGACCCTCATGGAAGGCACCAGCCCAGGGGAGTTGGGTTGCCCTCCTTGGAAAGGTCAGTCAAACCCCACGAAGCTGGTTCCTAAGAAGAAGCTGGGGGGCCTTGAAGGCAAACCAACTCAAGCTGCCAGGAGAGGCTCCTTGGCATTTGAGGCCTCTTGCTTTGTTGAATCAGGGCTGGGTGACGGGCATGTTTGTCAGGAGCTTCTAGAGAGGAGGCCAGGGATCAGGAGAGAGAGAGAAGAGATTGCTTCTTTCTCTCTGTGCAGGAGCGAAGTCTGAAATTCATTGGACAAACATTTCCAGAGTGCTAATCAGCATCAGCATGAAAACCAGTAAGATTTATTAAAGCACTGCTGTCCTGATGGGTCCCTATGAGGTAACTTTTATATACAACCCTACACAATGCACATTATACACGATAGCCGTCGGAAGTAGGTGCCATTATGTTCCCAGTTTTACAGAGGAGGAAACCGATGCTTGATTTTTTTATTGTATTTTTTTACAGAGTTTATTTATTTATTAGACAGACAGAGATCACAAGCAGGCAGAGAGGCAGGCAGAGCGTAAGAGGGAAACGGGCTCCCACTGAGCAGAGAGCCTGATGTGGGGCTCGATCCCAGGACCCTGAGACCATGACCTGAGCCGAAGGCAGAAACTTTAACCCACTGAGCCACCCAGGTGCCCCCCGATGCTTGATTTTAAGTGATTTGTCCAGGGTCATACAGCTTGTACACAACAGAGCCAGGATTGGAGTCCAGGCTGTGTGCTGGTACCGAAATTATAGAAATGAGTCAGTCACAGTCCTTACCTGCAGGGACGTCATGGTCTAGTGGGAAAGTCAAATATGCAGGTAAATATGTTTTGATAAACCAACCTGAATAGAGCTAGATCAACAAGAAGGACATCTAGATGAAGTTAAGTGAATGAGCTGGGAACAACGGGTTACGTTGGATCAACAGTCAGGGGTCTATGGGACTCCAGAAAAGGTTCATACAGAAACAGAGTGGGTGAGTGGTAACTGAGTTAGGTTAATGTTAGATGGCGCAAGACTTCTATTGGCTAACGAGAGAGTTTGGACTTTATCATCCAGTTAATGTTAGGGTAGAAGAGGGCCATGAAAAACATAGCATTAAGATTCATTTGTGTTCTCTGTGTTGGGTGGGTGGGGTTGGGCACAATTAAGGGCAGAATGACCCCTGGGCCTGCCTGCGAGTGAGCCCCTGTTACACAATAACCTAACCTTGAGGCAGGATGTTGGCCATCAGGAAGAAAGCAATGCAGACTAGGAGCTTGATAAAGGAAGGACAGACAACAGGGCTTGACTTTGGTTGGCTAGCTGAGGGAAACTAGTTAAGATAAAGACGAGGAATAACAATAGGGTACCCCCAGGAATGCAATGTAGCCTTCAAAAATGATGGTCATGAACTCTACACGGCAATATGGGAAAATGGTTATCATATTATGATAAGTGAAAAGAACTTAATTTTTAAAAATATTTATTTATTAATTTTAGAGACAGACTGCGCAGGAAGGGGAGAGGGCAGAGGAGAGAGAGAGAATTCTCAAGCAGACTCCCAACTGAGCACAGAGCCAGATGCAGGGCTCCATCCCAGAACCCTGAGATCATGAACTGAGCTGAAATCAACTGTCAGCCGCTTAACCAACTGAGCCACCCAGGTGCTCCGAGAACAGAATTTTTTAAATCACCTGTACTTGGGATTACAAGTATCTTTTCAAGGCACAAGAAAGAAAAAAACAAACAAATCAGTCATCCTGCTCCAAAAACTTATTTCTACTTGGTTATTGTCTTGAACTGAGCTGTGGCCCCCTCAAAATTCATATGTTGAAGCCCTAACCCCCAGTGTAACCATATTTGGAGATGGGACCTTTATGGAGGTCAAGTTAACAAGGGTGGAGCCCTGATCAGATAGGACCCACGTCCTTATGAGAGAGGAAGAGGAACCAGAGGTCTCTTTCCCTCTCACCAAGCATGCCCAGAGAAAAAGTCAAGTGAGCACAGAGCAAGATGGAGCCATCTTCAAGGTGAGGAGAGAGGCCTCACCAGGAGCCAACATGGCTGCCACCTCGATGGCAGACATGTGCCATTGGATTTCTGTTGTTTAAGCAGCCCAGTCTGTGGGATTTTGTTACAGCAGCCCGAGCAGATTAATACAGGCTGCCAGTCAGTCACCAAGCCCTGCTGATTCTTTCCTTGCAATTTTCCTCACAATCTTGGCTTCCTTCCTTGTCATTCCCATGCAAACATGACTGAAGGTCGTCTTGGGCCCAGATGAATGCAACGGATTCTTTCATCTCTCTGGCTTTGTACTTCCTGACTTGCTTCTCAGACTCCCGGCCACCAATTCTTCCCTTGCCCTATACTGACTAACATCTCACGCAGCTAAGATGTTTGAATCTGGCAACTGATATCTTCCTCCAGTACCAGACCTCGGCTCCCTCTTCTAGAACTCTCTGCTCACCTCTCAGATGCAAGTTCTCTGGCCTCTCCAGGTGAATTGTAGTTCCCCGCACCCACCCGGGTACATGCAGAAAGAAGTCCAGTTCAGACAGGCATTCAAATGGCTGGTACGAGGATGGGCTCTTTCTGCCCCTCCTCCCTCACCTCTGTGTGTATTCCCTTAGCTCTGTACTCCCAGGTTTATGCTGCAGATGGCATTTCCCGCATGGCGCTGAAGAGGACTGCCAGCAGCCTTAAGCCTCAAGCATCCCAGATTGCTAAACTTCATGGGAAAACAAAGTTTCTCTTTCCTGGCATTCATACGTATCAAAGTTCCAGTTTTGGGGAGGGGAGGCGCCCTGGGTGGGTCAGTCGGTTAAGTATCTGCCTTCGGCTTGTGTCATGATCCCAGAGTCTTGGGATGAAGCCCCACATTGGGCTTCCCGCTCAGGGGGAGTCTGGTTCTCCTTCTCCCTCTGCCCCTCAGCCCTGCCCAGCTCAGGCTCGCTTGCTCTCTCTCTCTCTCTCTCTCTCTCCCTCAAATAAATAAATAAAATCTTAAAAAAAAAAAAAATCCCAGAGGGACAATGACTGGTCCTTCTTGGGTCCAGGCAAGAGGAAGGGGGAGTCTAACAGGCCAGGGCCAGGTCACAATATGGTAGTTTGCAAGAGTGGGAGAAGCCCCTGTTACCAAAAGAGGGAAAAGATGTTGAGCAGATAAAAGCAAATGTCTCTCTATTCTTCCAAGAGACACTGGCTCTGATACAGCCCAGCACACAGGACACCTGACCCAGGGTCACCCTCACTGGCTTTGCCGCACCCAGCAAGAGGGGGAATCAAACAGCACCTCCCTGGCCAGAGCCAGGCATCCCATGCTGCCCCCCACCACCCCACGCCTCCTGGGCCATAGGCAATCCATTCCAATTGGTAAGCCAGTACAGAAGCATTTGAGCATTTCTTGGAACAATGGCAATGTTTTTCTTCCACAATGATTCATATGAGCCTGGCCGTGGAGTTTTACAAAGAAAGGAAAACAGACCCTGACTTCTCTGCTGCAGAACTGAGTTCTTCCAGAACAAAGCTGGGACCCGGGTTGACAAGGATGGATTTGGTTCGTGATACAAAGGGGGAAAAAGTCTCCTGGCTTTGACGTTAGGCTAATGCTGGATGAGAGCACACAATGTGCCTTCAGAAGCTGCGTCCTGAGAGATCCTTGAAATATGGGAAGTCGGTGCTGGCGATGGGAAAGTGAGTTGGCCCACGTGTCTATTGTTACGGGGGGTTCCATCGAGCATAAGCCTTTCCAGGAGCAATGTCTTTAAATGCCAGAAACTTTTGACCCACAAATTTCATTTCCAGGAATTCATTCTAAGAAAACAATACAGAATGCTAAAGAAGCTTCATGCAGGAAAAGCTGTTCACTATGGTACCATTTGTAACAGTGAAAATTTAGGGAAACATGAGGAACGGTTAGATACATGATGGTGAATTCTGTCCACGGGATGTTTTTCAGCAATTTCAGAATGGTTTCTAGTCGGTTCAGAAACCAAAAGATAACCAGCTTTGAAAGGTGATTCAGCCTTTCTTATAAGAAAAAAAATGTATATTAAATAAAGTAAAATTGGAATACCGTTTTTGACTTCCAGTTTGTCAAAGATCAAAGGCATTGTTAACGCTGTGGTGGTGCTGGTATGGGGAAACACATACTTTTATATGTTTGTGGGCAGAGTTTTTAAGTTGGCACAACTCCTATGAAAGTTTACCTGATGGTATCTATCAAACTGTAAAGTGTACATTTTATTTTGTTAAAGATTTTACTTTTCAGTAATGTCTACACGAGGCTCAAACTCACAACACCGAGATCAAGAGTCGTGTGCTCTACTGACAGAGCCAGCCAGGAGCCCCTAAAATATACATTTTTAAAACAAATCTGCTGACATGGCAAAGTTTCACTGCCAGGAATTTATCCTACAGCTATTACTGACCCGTGTGCACGAAGAGCAAGTCTGTTGCTTGAAACACTGTGAGAACAAAAGGAAGGACTAATCCCCCACGGGAGACTGGATAATACATTACTGTGCAATATATACTAGTGGCTGTTAAACAGAAAGACCATCTCAAAACCATATGTGCATTTGGGGGATGATTGCCAAGATATATTCAGTGAAAAAAAATCAAGAAAGCAAGGTGCAAAACAATATGTCTGCTATTCTACCACTTGCGTAGGAAAAAAAGCTCATTTGTGTTTGCATATGCATAGACTTTCTAAGAATGTGCAAGCAAGCAATGACAATGACTCCTCTGGGGTGGTGACTGAGGTCAAGGTCAGCAAAGAGACTTTTCATGGTACACCTGGCACTGTGTGAATTTTTTAAAATTATGAGTATGTATTTCCTTTGTAATTTTTAAAAAATATTTTTATTTACTTATTTGACAGAGAGAGACACAGCAAGAGAGGGAACACGAGCAGGGGGAGTGGGAGAGGGAGAAGCAGGCTTCCTGCTAAGCAGGGAGCCCAATGTGGGGTTCGATCCCAGAACCCTGGGATCACGACCTGAGCCGAGGGCAAATGCTTAACAAGTGAGCCACCCAGACTCCCTGTATTTCCTTTTTTTTTTAATTTAAGATTTTATTTATTTGACAGACAGAGATCACAAGTAGGCAGAGAGGCAGACCGAGAGAGAGAGGAAGGGAAGCAGGCTCCCCACTGATCGGAGGGCCCAATGCAGGGCTTGATCCCAGGACCCCGGGATCATGACCTGAGCCGAAGGCAGAGGCTTAACCTACTGAGCCACCCAGGTGCCCCTGTATTTCCCTTTTTTTAAAAAAAGGTGGGGCACCTGGGTGGCTCAGTGGGTTAAGCCTCTGCCTTCCACTCAGGTCATGATTTCAGGGTCCTGGGATCGAGCCCCGCATCGGGCTCTCTGCTCAGCGGCGAGCCTGCTTCCTCCTCTCTCCTTCTCTGCCTGCCTCTCTGCCTACTTGTGATCTATCAAATAAATAAATAAAATCTTAAAAAAAAAAAAAAAGACTAAAGGCACCTGGGTGATATAGGCGGTTAAGCTTCTGACTCTGTTTCGGCTCAGGTCTTGATCCCTTGGTGGTGAGATCGAGCCCCACATGGGGCTCCATGCTCTGCACAAAATCTGCTGGAGACTGGCTCCCTCTCCCTCTGCCACTTCCTCTGCTCATGCTCCTTCTCTCAAATAAATTTTTAAAAATCTTAAAAAAAAATAAAAATAATTACAAATAAAGACAAAATAAAATATGTGAGCTATGAAAAGGATGTCTATATATGTTTATAGTTACATAGATAAATACCTGTATTATACTGTTAAGTGAGAAAGGTTAAGTTAAAAATTATACATATAGTATATTCAGTTACATAAAAGAGAAAACATTAGAGAAAAAATACTGGAAGAAAATGAAGAAATGTACCAAAATGTTAACCTTAGGACTAAAAATGATTTATCTTTCAACTTTTTCTGTAGTTTCCAAAATGTCTTTAATAACCACATTTTACTCGGGGCTCCTGGATGCCTCAGTTGGCTAAGCATCCAGCTCTTGATTTCAGCTCAAGTCTTGATCTTAGGGTTGTGGGATCGAGCCCCATACTGGGGTCCACACTCAGTGTGGAATCTGCTTGAGATTCCCTCTCTCTCTGCCCCTCCTTCTCATGCTCTTGCTGTCTCTCTCAAATAAATTTTTTATCACATTTTTTCTTATAATAGAAAAAATAAACTTTAATAGAATTATGTTAAATTAAAATATAGTATCCATCCATCTTTACAGTCTAAATGCATAGGGTAAAATCAGAGAGACAAGAAGTTAATATACCACTTAAGCTCTTTTTGACTCTATGATTCTGCATTAATGAAGTTTGTTGTGATTTCTTAAACCCTTTTTACTTTCTCTAGCTTGGCAACTGCTGGAAAAAAATAATAATAGACAAGATACAGTTCGTAAATCAGCCAAAAGAAAACTGTGTTTATAATACCCAATACCGGGGCACCTGGGAGGCTCAATGGTTTGTTAAAGCCTCTGCCTTCGGCTCAGGTCATGATCTCAGGGTGCTGGGAGAGAGCCCCACATTGGGGTCTCTGCTCAGCGGGGAGCCTGCCCCCCCCACCCGCTCTCTGCCTGCTGTTCTGCCTGCTTGTGATCTCTATCAAATACATAAATACAATCTTTAAAGAAAAAAAACAAAAGAAGCTACTTATAATACCTAACGCCAATGACTATGCAGCTGAATGAGCTCTATCAGACATGACTGCATTGCAAACTGATACCACCTTTTCGGAAAGCAATTCGGTTCTTTGAATCCGAAGCCATAAAAGGTGACCCAGTGACTTGACTTCTGGAATCCTTAGGAGAAAAGATGAAATACTGGAGAAGTTTATGCTAAAAGATCTTACTTAAGAGAGGCACACAACCATTAAAAAATTACAATTATGAATAGCATGTAGCAACATGGGAAAATGTTCATGACACAGTATTTGCACGTCAAAGGAAAAAGAACACAGACATGCATGCATATAGGTGACAATTACAACCATTTCATTAAGTGCACACGAAAGCGTCTTGGAAAGAAGTACACCACACGATTAAAAAACTTGGGTTCGGGCAGTGGGATCTTGGGGAAATTCTGGGGCGGTTTCTCCTTTTCTCTTTTCTGAAATGTTTATATTCTTTTTAAAAATAATATATATATTTTTTAAGATTTTATTTATTTATTTGAGAGAGAGACAGTGAGAGAGAGCATGAGTGAGGAGAAGGTCAGAGGGAGAAGCAGACTCCCTGTGGAGCTGGGAGTCCGATGCGGGACTCGATCTTGGGACTCTGGGAACATGACCTGAGCCGAAGGCTGTTGTCCAACCAAGTGAGCCACCCAGGCGTCCCTAAAATAATATATTTATAAATACTTAAAAATTTGACATCTGGGGTGCTCTACAGGAAATGATTACTCTGTGTGCCACTGAGTCTCTATGTCCCATTAGTGAAAACAAAGGCCCTCCGTCTCACATAATGACAGTCTCTGATATTTATGAAGTAACTACCTTCTGCCAAGGGGTGGTGACATATTTTAGTTCAATTAATCCAGTGAAGTAGAAATTCATATTACCATTTTGCAGATGGGGAAAAGTGAGGCTCAGACAGTTTAAATACTACAAAGAAGAGGTGATAGCATCAGGACCAAACCCAGGTCTTTCTGGCTTCAAACCCAGTTCTTCCCACCATGTCAAAATGACTAACCAAAACAGTTCTTAGGGTCCAGAGTGCCAGGGACAATGCTAATGCTTCATGTAATCTTTCTCATCTAATGACCCTGTAGACATAGATGGTGTTCTCAGGTGGTAAAGGAGAAAACAGCAGCTAGGGGAGATTAAGTCACCAGCACGCGATACCACAGTTGGTAAGAAGTAGAACCAGGATTCCAACCCAAGTTGGCCTGTCTCGGTAACCATGATGCACGTGTTGCACCTTCCCCACCACAGGCAAATAGCAGATGCTCTGAGCCTGGAACACAGGGCACCATCCCCAGCACAGCCGCTGCTGAAAAGGAAGAATCTGGCAGGAAGGCAAATGCAGTGGGAGCTGGGCTCCGGGGCTTCCTGGGCTCGGTGGGGCTAGCTCTGTGCACACTCACACACCTTCCGCCCCAGACAGGAGGAGCTGGTGCGATGCACGGAGAGGTCCATGTGGCCTGGCCTGGGGCCACACAGATGTCACGTTGTCCTCCCAGTGCTGATAGTGCTCATGCTAACCGGCCAAAAAGGCCTCAAGAAAAACCGTTAGAGCACTACCGTAAGTGAACGCCACAAACACAATGTCAAACATCACACTGTAAACACACTGGGTTTTTTTTTTTTAAGATTCATTTATCTACTGAGAGAGAGAGAGCTTGAGCACACACACCAGTGAAGGATGGGCAGGGGGAGAAGGAGAGAGTGAATCCCGAGCAGACCCCATGCAGAGGGTGAAGCCGGATGTAGGGCTCAGTCCCATGCCCCCTAGACCATGACCTGAGCCAAAATCAAGAGTTAGGTGCCCAACTGACTGAGTCACCCAGGCACCCCATACATACAAAAAAATTGTAAAATAAAGCAAATCATAATATATCCAGTGTGATTTCATTTACTACAAGTCAAAAAAAACCCTCCAGATTAAACAACATATTGATTAGGGACAAAGGCTTATGTGGCGAAATCAGACAAGTGAGAGAGTGACAAACACAAAATTCGGGATGGTGATCACCTGCAAGGAGTACTGAGTAGCATACAGGGCATTTAGAAAGTACTGGAAATACTGTCTTTGCTAAGTTAGGCACTGGGCACTGGGTATTTATTTTGCTTATTTTTCTTTAAACGGACCCCATGCATTATATACACTCATGTGTGTATATAAAGTATTTCAAATTCAAAAATAAAACTTCCAGAAAAAATCTCATTGGCGAGCTGCTGCTGGTTACGTAGAAGAGCCCCCTACCTGCCCCTTCCCTGGACCTGGCAGCCTGCCCGGCCCTGACCCGCCCTGTCCCACTGATTGTGAATGCCCACCAGGAGGAGGGAGGGGAGCAGGCGCTGGCTGGCCTGGGAAAGGGAGGACAGAGGAGGACATGCAGCTCTGAAGTCAGAAGGATGAGTTCAAGTGCCATCTTGGCCACTGATTGACTGCATGATTCTGACAAGTAAGTAAAATCTGAGATTCGGTGTCACTTGTAAAAGGAGCACAAGCTGAGAGACGAGGCTCCTCTCTCTGAATCTTTAGCACAATAGGATCTTGTGTGGCACAGAGTTAAATAAATATACTTCAAACACCCAGACTCATCACGAGAAAAACATCCAACCGATTCTAAGAGTGCGCCATCCTCCAGAACACCTGACCAGTTCTCCATGAAAACCGTCAAGGTCAACAAAAACAGGAAGTCACAAAAAGGACAAATGCTGTCGGGTGCTGCTTATGAGAGGTACCCAGGAAAGTCCGATTCACAGAGACAACAGTACAGGGGGCACCAGATGGAAGAGTTGCAACTCTCCAGCTCAGGGTCATGAGTTCAAGCTCCACGCAGGGTGTAAGGACGACTGAAAAAATAAATAAATAAACTTTTTTAAAAAAGAAAGAAAGTAGTGTAGAGGTTACCACGGGCTGGGAGGAGGGAGAACAACGGAGGGTCCGGGGTTTCATCGGTGGTGACGACGAAGTTCTGAAGTTGGATAGTGTGATGACTGTTCGACAGTGCGAATGTACTTAAGCTTACGCTGAAAAAGGGTTAAATTGTGTGTTTTGTAGTTTCACCACAATTAAAATATAAATAAACCAGATAAAAAAATGCAACACTGTCACAACAGTAGCCAGGCAGAGCCTAAAAGACCTAATAATTAAATGTAACATGGTTTCCTGGATGGGATCCTGGAACAGAAAAAGACATTCGGCAAAACCTAGGAAAATCTAAATAAACTATAGGCTTTAGATCATCACAATGCGTCATCGCTTCATTCATTGTAATGAAAGTATCACGTTAACATAAGATGTTAGTAAAAAGGGAGACCAGGCGTGGGGTGCGTGGGAACTCTCTCAACTGTCTTCTCAGTTTTTTTGAAAATCTAAAAATAAAGTCTATTAATTGAAGTTATATATAAATAAAGGTTTTTATGTAAATCCATATAATTATATATGAAATTACAAAATAGAAAACCTTATAGACACACACATATATTCAAGACAAAGGAAGCTTCCTGACATTGAATGTAAGGTATCAGAAGGGAAGGGGGCAAGAAGGGATGTGGGCCAGGTCTTAAGCCTCTGTTTTCGAGACCTTCCTCTCACTAGGGGTCTAGTCACCAGCACAATAGCAAATCTTCACCCATGACATACGGAGTCCATAATTTTGTCGCCACTGTCCAGCCCACCAACCCAGAAACGAAAGCCTTGGCTATAAATTGGTCTCCCTCTGCTCTCCCAAATCTTCCTCCCCCAATCTGTGAGGAATTGATTATTGTTCTTCATTTCATATTTCTTACCACCAACACTATACATTTGTCATCTCTTCTTCAAAACCAGACCCAGGGCCTGGCAGACCACTGAGAGGACACAGAGAGGACACCTGAAGAGCGAGCTTCTGCTCCCCACCCCCAGTCATGCACTCCCTCATAACAGAGAGTCTCTCAGTACCACAGAGTCACAGAATCTAGGCGGCCACCCACCTCGTCAGCCCTTACATTTCTGAGGAAGGAGCTGAGGCCCAGAGGGTCCATGTGACTTGTCTAAAATCAAGCCGGTTGAAGGCAGAGGGCTGGGATCGGGCCCAAGTATTCCTGAACCCCAGTCTTTTCTCCTATAATGTGCTGCCTTCCTGAATCTGCCATTAAATGCACTTCTGGTTCTGGCAATAGAGCAGACTAGACACTCTCAACTACTTCCTGCTGAAACATTAAAAGTGCTGGATGAAATGTTTCACTCCTTTAAAGGCACCAAGTGAGCTGGCAAAAAGGGTCAGAGGCCAAAAAAAGAAGGGAAAGCAGGAACCCGGACAGGATGTGGAAACTGGCTTTCTCCCTGAGGAAACATGCCAAAGCCAAGCAACCTTGAGCTTGGCTTCTCAAAGCCTGGGAGAGAGCATGAAAGGGGAGACAGAGCCGCTCCCAGTCAAGGTGGAGAATCTGACCGACAGCCTTCTGTCAGGCTGAGCTACCTCCCCAGGACAGGAGTGGGCTAGCAATCAGCTTGTAGAATAAAATTCCCCACAGAGTAGCGAGGAAAACTGCCCATGTTAAATAAACATTGGAAGTGGGTGGAAAGTAGGAAAAAAAAACCTTTCACTCAGAGCATTCTTGAACCACAAGCCACCTCTCATATTTAAATCCATATAGTGGGCAAAACTCCTCGAGTCAAGTGAGCAAAGCTTTAAGGGGGGCAGGAGAGGTGGCCACAGGAATATCTAGGGGCAGAGAATTCCAGACAGAGGCAATCCCCAACTCAAAGGTCCTAAGGCAGGGCCATGCCCAGCTTGTTCCAGGAACACAAGCAGGCCTCAGGGCCTGGCATGGAGAGAGCCAAGGAGAAGATGAAGTCACGGAAGTAACAGGAGACCGGGCTGGACAAGGGCTAGTGGGCCACTGTAAAATTTTAAAACCGTGGACTCTTTCTCCGCAATGCTGAGTCCCCCAAGGAGTTAGAGCCGAGGAGTAAGGCGATCTAACTTACATATTAAGAGGATCGCCCTGTGGTGAGGGCCACACAACACTGTAAATGTATTTAATGCCACTGCACCGTATGCGCTTAAAGTGGTAAATTTTATGTTCTGTGTCGTTTACCACAATTTCTTAAAAAAAAAAAAAAAAAAAAAAGATCATCCTGGTACCTGGGTGGCTCAGTCATTCAGCATCTGTCTTTGGCTCAGGTCATGATCCCAGTGTCCTGGGATCGAGCCCTGCATTGGGCTCCCTGCTCCACAGGAAGCCTGCTTCTCCCTCTCCCACTGCTTGGGTTCCCTCTCTCACTGTCTGTCAAATAAATAAAATCCTAAAAAAAAAAGAAAGAAAGAAAGATTGCTATTTCTATTCCTAGCAATCTAGATGAAAAATGATGGTAGCTCCAACAAGGCTGGTAGCAGGATGGGAGATGAGGTCATAGTTCAGATGCGTCTGGAAGCCAAATCAGTTCCTGACATTGGATGTAAGATATCAAAAGGACAGCTCACAATGACTCCAAGCTTTCTGGAAGGACCACACTTGCCATCAGATGAATAGGGAGCAGGTTTAAAGGACATAGTAAGTAGTTACGATTGGGACTTGCTGGGTTTGAGATGTCTACTAAACACTCAAGTGGAAATGTCAAGTGTTGGTGAAAATGTCAGACCAATTGGAACTTTCAAACACTCCTTGGGGGGCACCTGGGTGGCTCCATCTGTTAAGCATCAGCCTTGGGCTCAGTTCATGATCCCAGGGTCCTGGGATCAAGTCCCACATCAGGCTTCCTGCTCAGTGGGGAGTCTGCTTCTCCCTCTCCCTCTGCCCTCCGACAGCTTGTACGCACTCCCTCTCACTCTCTCTCAAATAAATAAAGTCTTTAAAAAATAAAAAACAAAAAATAAAGTTAAAATATTGGAACCACTCGGAAAGCCCTTTGACAGTTTCCTACTAGAGCCAACAGGTGCACCTCCTGCGACCCAGCCACTCCACTCCCGGGCGTGTCTGACAGCCACGTGTACACGTGCTCACCAAAAGACGCGATCGAGAACACTCATAGCCTCAGTCCCCATAACAACCCCAAACTGGACAAAACCCATCAACACTAGTTTCAGTAAATCTTCACATATCTTCACATAATGATATATTACCTGGGAATGCAAATAAGCAAGCTACTGCTTTGCAAGAAGACGGATGAATCTCAGGTCACAGAAATAATCTTTGCAGAGTATAAAATCAGACAGAAAGAGAATATAATGCTTGTGGCCAATTTATTCAACAACAGACAAAACGGGTTCACACACATACTTGCACACAAGTGCTCACAGCAGCACTACTCGTGATCGCTGAAAGGTAGAAAGGACCCAAGTGGCCATCAGCTGATGAGGTGATGAGTGGATGAAGAAATGTGGTGTAGTGATGTAAGAGAATATTATTTAGCTATCATAAAGGATTACATTCTGGGACCTGCTACTACACCGAGAGACCTTGACAACATCCTGCTAAGTAAAATAAGCCAGATACAAAAGGCCATATACTGTATGATTCCATTTATATGAAATAAGTGTATCCATCTTGCAAAGATTCCTTGAGCAAAAGAGACAAGTATCAACAATTCTCCCAAGGAGTTTTGCTGCCAAGTGGGGCTGACAAAGTGGGCAGGAGCTCAAGGGGAAGTGGGATGGAGAGAAGTTTGTTTTCAGATAGGAGAGACGATCAGGGTTCTTGTGCATACAAGAATAACGAGGAAGGAAGAGGGAAACAGACAAGGGGGGAAAGGTGGGTGGGAGTTGCTTCCATGGCCCCTGAGTGAGGCAGAAGAAAGAGGTCTCAGGCATGAGTGGGGGGTCTGCAGTCAGGCCACCTGCGGGAACAAGCAGGAAGCTGATCATGTGTGTGTCAGAGCTGGGAGCTATAAGGCTGTAGTTACTACCCCCAATTTACCTATGAGCAATTCCAGACTTGGGGAGAAAAGCAGATGGCTCACAAGCACACCACCAGAGCTGGGAGTGGAAACCAGGCCCACCTGACCACAGGGCACTACACCAGGCTGCCCGAGAGCCTCGCGTTCGCCTCCCCGCTGGGTAAAGGAGCACTTTCTATGGTCAGCCCTCAAACAGCTTCTCAAAGCGTTAGGAGTAGCACCCTCGGGGCTAAGGATTCTGGGACGTAAGGGACAAATCTGTTCTTCCACCTTGTCAATGAGCCTTATCGTCTAAAGGGCTGGGATTACACCTCCTCCTTGGCCTCCATCTTTCCAGGCTAAAGAATTCCAACCGTGGAGCGTGCCTTGATGGGAAAAGCCCTTCATCGCTCCATTGTCTGGCCCCTTTCCAGTTCTAGTATGTCCTTCTTGGAATGCAGAGGCTGTAACACCAGAAACCACAGTGATTTCCATTTTGAAGGGCCTTCAGCAAGGACCAGGACCCCATTTATATATTCATACCAGCGGTCCGTGGGGCTGCAGCTTGCCC
Organism: Lontra canadensis; assembly: GCF_010015895.1. NCBI lineage: Eukaryota > Metazoa > Chordata > Mammalia > Carnivora > Mustelidae > Lontra > Lontra canadensis. The sequence continues at coordinate 1,960,685 of NW_022631157.1, forward strand.
AAGGTCGCACAGAGTCAACAATAAAGCCCGGCCGAAAATTCCAGTCTCCGTGATCTCTCGCTCACTCCCAGCTGCCTACACGCAGGACTCCAGAGGTCCACATTCAGCACCAAGTGACAGGGGACAAAGTCCACCAGCCTGGCTTAGAGCAGTAAGGAGGTTTTGTTGAATAACATAACCGGAAGTCCTCAAATAGGCAGGCAGCTGGGCTGCTTGATAGAGGGGCTCAGTGATGTCATCTTGGTCCCAATTTCATTCTTTCCTGCCATCCACAGAGTTGTACTGTGTTGAATGGCAGCTCCCCCTGACACACACACACACACAAAAATATGCCCCTCTCCTAACCCCTGGAACCCGTGAATATGACCTTATATGGGAAAAAAAAAAAGGTCTTTATAGATGCAATGAAGCTAAGGACCTTACAATGAGATCATCCTGGAGTACCAGCTGGGCCCTAAGTCCAACGACAAATATCCTTATAAGAGACAGAACACGAGAAAGACCCAGAGAGGAAAGCCACGTAAAGACAAAACCATGACTACGTGAACGGCTACAAGCCAAGGAATGGGGGGAGCCACCAAAAGCTGAAAGAACCTCATCTCCTCTAAACCTCCGCAGAGAGCACAGTCCTGTTGATAAGTTGATTTTGAACTTCTGGACTCCAGAATGGTGAGAAAATAAATTTCTTTTGTCTTAAGCCACCAGGTTCATGGTAATTTGTTAGGCAGCCGAGGAGACGAACACAGAGGGGTAAAGATTGCACTATGCAGGTAAACTTGGGCCTCCACCCCAGGCCCCGCCCCTACCTCCAGGGGTGGAGTTAGCTCTCCCCAGGGTCCACAGGCAGCATGAGAAAGGGGTGGTCTTCCAGAGGAGCAGGATAGATGCAGGAGAGGCAACCGGAACGTCCACCCCAGTACCATCTCCTGAGCACTCGGGGATGCTCCCGGAGAAAAAAGCAGAGGAAAGCCAGAGGGTACCTAAGGCATGATTGTCCGATGTTCAGGGTGCGGGACTGCACAAAGCAGAGGCATCCTCCAAAACCTGAGAACAAAGGTGAACATCTGGGACACACGGCACCTTCCTCTACAAACACTGGGTGGGAACATCTCATGAACTGCCAAGATAATTCGCACACCCGAGCCCACCGCATCCACCCACCTGCCCAATCCAGGACCCAGGGTCCCCCCAGACTCCTTCCTGTCCCTCGTCCTACCCTCACTCCGTCCCCACTCCTGCCGGCTCTACGTTCGGATCTGTCAGTGTCCCTCCGGCTCCACAGCTGTCACTCTACTTTGGTCACCATCCTCACTTAATAGCTTACAGCCCCAGATACCCTCCCTGCCTTCCCTCTTGGCCCTTTCCGCCATGCTCTCCACCAGGAACTAGAGGGATCTTCTGAAAATGAAGGTCTGCCCATGTTTCATTCCTGCACCTCTTAAGCCCCCTGGGTTCCAGGGCCCCTGGCTCACCTCACATTGCCTTCACCATGTCCCTTGTCAGTTCCCCATATGTGTGAGCCCGCTCCCAACTGGGGTCTGGGCACACATGGCACCCCTGCCTGGACGATCCCTGCCACAACTTGCCTGGCCAAGTCCTCAAGGACTCAGCACCAGGGCCCTCTAGCCTTGGAGGGGTCACCCAGAGCGCCCCGCCCTTCTTCCCGGTGCCCGCCGCACGCTGGACATGCGCAGTCCTCCAGGGCCACTACCCTCCCCCTAGGCTCTGAGCCGCCTGAGAGCAGGAACCGGGTTCCCCAACCCTCCAGCCTCCGCACACAGAATATAGCAGGTGTTCAGAAATAAACGGATGAGTAAAGATCAAACCTGCATTGCATTTCCTTGCTTTTTCTGAAACAAAATTTGTCCTAGATGTTTGGTACATCTCCGTGTTTCCCATCTTGGGAGAGCAAGCACGAAAGCCCAGATAAGGGATCAGAACCTGTCTTTGTAATCTTTGGCCAATTATTCCACCTCCCCGAGCCTCGACTTCTTCTGTAAAATGAGATTTATGAGGCTGACTTTAAAAGAAAAACCACCTGATGCACCATATGACAGAGGGAGGATGCGTTTTACTTTCCCTCACATATATGCACACTCCGGCTGAAGTCAGCAAGCACGTACTAAGCACTCACCATGAGCCAGCCTCCCCAGTAAGTGTAGGGGGCAGCTAACAATGGTGACCCTTACCCTAGATTCCACAGCAACCTTTTCTGAGAAACGTCACGTCTAAAATCAGGAGTAAACCCTGCCCGTGAATTCAGGAGGCAGTTTGCCAGCCAGCCGGAGGCCCACTGGAGGCCCACTAACGGGACGGTAACTCTGAGCCAGGCCTCACCTCCTCCAGGGCCCCTCACCCAGTGGGTCACGCAGAAGACAGCGTGTCAGTGGGTCTTTACTGCCACCTGCTGGAGAAATGGAATAGGGCCACAGGCCGCAGCCAGGAGAAACTCCCCTGTCCGCCCAAAATTGCCAAACACGTGGCTCTTACATCTGCCCTATTTGTTGAACAGCTAAGAAGTGGTCAGAGGAAATTGTTCTTGAAATCACAATTATCTCACCAGAAATTTAAAAAAAAAAAGGAAAACCAACTGCACCTTGCAAAGGTCAGAACTGAAAGTGTCCTTCCTGGGGACATTTCTCCGACTCAAAGGGGAGGACCACAAAATCCCGGAGAGAGATAGCATCTTCAGAAACCAAGCCTGTATTTTACTCCACAGGCCACAGATCCTGGTGGAATTCGGCAAACCTTGGTGCCCCACAACCCCAGGCCCATAAACACCTGCAAGATCTAGCTCAGTCCCAGAACCAGCTCAGTAGAACCTGCCAGAAGGAGCGAAGCCATTCTTTCCAAAGACCTCTGCTCTGCAGCCAGACTAAGTCAACAAAGTGGGAGCCAGCCCCGCCGCTTGCCTTCCTGTTACACCCTCCAGCTTCTTCTCCCTGGCCGGCCACGCTCACACATGTGTACGCACACACAGACACAGCCCTCCAGATCCAGCATTTTTAGCTATTTGGATGGGGAGTCTACTTGGGGAGAACCGGGAGACAGAATCCAGATAGGCTCCAGCCAGGGTTTAGGGTTTTTTTTTTTTCTCTTTTTCCATATTCCAACCATCTTATGAAAAGTTGGGTCCAAGAAGGCAAAGTCTGGAAAACCACGGGCACTGTAGCACTGAGGTATTTACTTAGCGGATGAGTGCGCTTCCGTCTCCCTGGAAGGGGCTCTCAGGTTTCCTCGGGGCAGGTGCTCTGTGCAGACCCACCAGTTACTTCTATATTATCTCAGAGTGGTCATCTGCAGCTTCTACAGTCAACCCACCCAGCCATTCAGGCATTTAAGAGCAAAGCTTGTGGGGAGCCGGGCTGGCTCAGTCGTGGAGCGTGCAGCTCTTATCTCAGGGTCGTGAGTCTGAGTCCCATGTTGCATGTAGAGATTACTTAAAAATAAAATCTTAAAAAAAAAAAAAAAAAAAAAAGAGCAAAGCTAGGGGAAGCTCCACCTACCATATCATCCTGTGGTCTCATGATGACCAAACTGTCCCCAGACTAATTTAGGGGTAGAGTGAAAGTGTACATTCCCCCCAGAATTTCCCAAAGGGAAGAAAGTCATAACAGAAATATAGTGAAGTCATCAAAAAAAAAACCAGAATTATCTATACAAATTGTGAATGGTATGGTTGTTTCTTCTGCTACAGTACAAAAACTGAAAGGTTTTCATCCAGAGAGAAATATAAAAATGGGCGCCTGGGTAGCTCAGTCATTAGGCATCTGCCTTCAGCTCAGGTTCCCAGGGTCCTGGGATTGAGCCCCGCATTGGGCTCCCTGCTCCGCGGGAAGTCTGCTTCTCTCTCTCCCACTCCCCCTGCTTCTGTTCTCTCAGTGTCTCTCTCTGCCAAATAAATAAATAAAATCTTTAAAAAAAAAAAAAAATATATATATATATATATATATAAACAAAGAGGGGCGCGTGGGTGGCTCAGTCAGTTAAGCATCTGCCTTCAGCTCAGGTCATGATCCCAGGGTTCTGGGATCCAGCCCTGCATCAGGCTCCCTGCTCAGCGGGGAGCCTTCTCTCTCTTTCCCTCTGCCACTCCCCCTGCTCAAGCTCTCTGTTTCAAATAAATAAAATCTTAAAAAAAAAAAAAATAGAAGCATCAACATCTATCACTCTCTGAGGATCTAACTCCCAGGGACACACAGCAGGAAGCAGGGTTCACATGTCTTCTCCTATCTTTCTTCTCACAACCCAGGGGATTGGGGGAAGGGGGGTTGAGGATCATTCTTTCCCTCCAAATTTCTTCAAGACACATAGTCTTTTGACCCCAAATCCCCTTGCCTCTTTACAAGGAAAAGGAAGGGAGGGAGGAAGGGAGGGAGGGAGGGAGGGTGGATAGGAGGGAGGGAGGGAGGGAGGGAGGGAGGGAGGGAGGGAGGGAAAAGAGAAAGAAACATTTAAAAACAAAGTAAGTCCCTTTTTGTAAAACAAAAGATAGAAAAATGTCTTGGTTGTCTTCAACCCTGTCACATGCCCCCAGTGAGGCAATGAACAGCACGCCTGCACGGAGAGAGGGCGTGAGAGAAACAAAGGCACATCACAAATGTCCTCCAGTCTCTTGAAAAAACACGTCTTTACTCTCCTTTCCATCACTCAAAACTCTGCAGCAGTCAGTTGTGATTCTTTTCTGGGCAAACGATAGTGCTTGCAAGAAATGTCAGAATAAAAGCTTCTCTTTTGTTCCTCCTAACAGTCCCTTAGCACCTACATTTCTCCAGTGGCTTCTGTCCACTTCTGTGGACTTTTCCCAGGCTGGCTCACATCTCATCCTGAGGGAAGCTGGCTGGAAGGCACCACTGCCCAACCCTCACCCCACCCCCCAGTCAAGAAAAACAAGAGTACCAAAGGCAGCAGGTCAAGTGGCCCCACGAATCCCCCAAAATGTTTAAGCCTGAAATGCCCATGCTCCCCCACCCTGCACCTGCCCCAAGTCAGTACATTATACAAACACTTTCTTACTCCCGCATCCCAGAAAGTCCTTTTAAGCCTTCACCTTACTTGGTGTCTCTCTATAAAAGAGGACTGTCCCTCCTTCCTTTTTTTCTTTAAGATTTTATTTATTTATGACAGAGAGAGACACAGCAAGAGAGAGAACACAAGCGCATGGGGGACCTGGAGAGGGAGAAGCAGGCTCCCTGCTGTTACGGGGCTTGATGCCAGGACCCCGGAATCATGACCGGAGCTAAAGGCCTATGCTTAACAGCTCAGCCACCCACGCGCCCTGCCAACCCCCTTCCTTACAACTCTCTTCTTCAATTTGGTTTATGAGGCACCTATCCTCCCCTGGTTTTCCTCCTCCTCCCTGCCACAGCCTGGCTCTGGAATCCCACCCTTCCATCTAACCTTTCGTTGCTAATCCACCACAAGGTCCTGTCCTTGGCCCTCTCCTTACTACTAGCCTTCACAGAACAAGTTCAACTTCTGTCAGCGCTGCAACACCTACCAAAACCTCAAAAATCCCTGCCACATTCCTTCCCCTCCCTCCTGCCCTCTCTCCTCTCCCTTTCTGATTCCAGACACACATAAGCAATTGCCTGTTGATTATTTAGCTAGAAAACAAAGAGCCGGAAGGGAGGAGGATAAGATTGCTAATCTCCTCTATTTGAAGGACAGAACCACAGAGCAGACCAGGACCAAATGGGTAGATTCCAACTTAATACAAGGGAGAATTTTCTAACAAAGAGCACTAGCCAGCAGTGGATGGGCCCCTTCTGAGGTACTGAGCTCCCCACGACTAGAAATGGGCAGAGAGAATTCCTACACATAGTACAAGCCCGAACTAAGCAACATCCAAGTTCACATTTCCCCATGAGATTGACACTTCTCAGCTCAGCATTCAGGGATTTGAACAGACAGAAGTTTTGTTGGTGTTTTGTTTTTCATTTTTTTGAGTACCTAAAAATTGCAATTCTTCATAATAGGACACTGGTTAGAAATCATTGCAATATTTCCTTTTATTCCATTATTTTTTAAATAACCACAATTTTGTCTATCCAACAATTTATCCTACAAACTCATTTGTCATACACACTCTATAGTTTCAAGAGAACAAAAATTACTTGGTCATTGACTGAAGGCTTTCACATTAAAGCATGATTGGGGGGTGCCTGGGTGGCTCAGTGGGTTAAATAAAGCCTCTGCCTTCGGCTCACGTCATGATCTCGGGGTCTTGGGATCGAGCCCCACATGAGCCCCACATCGGGCTCTCTGCTCAGTGGGGAGCCTACTTCTCCCTCTCTCTCTCTTCCTGTCTCTCTGGCTACTTGTGATCTCTGTCAAATCAATCAATCAATCTTAAAAAAAAAAAGCATGGTTGGAAAACTCACTGCTTCTAGACACTTCTCTCTGTTCCATTCCTATATGTTCTTTTTAAAAATTAAAAAAAGGAATCCTAATTGAATCCTAATCTAATTTAACACACAGGCTTTTGGAAAGTTCTTATTTTTAAAAGTTTTTCAAGGGGCGCCTGGGTGTCTCAGTTGGTTAGGCATTTGACTCTTGGTTTTAGCTCAGATCCTGATCTCAGGGTCGTGGGATCAAGCCCCACATCTGGCTCCACTCTCAGCACAGAGTCTGCGTGAGATTCTCTCCCTCTCCCTCTGCCCCTTCCTGCCACTTGCGTACACTCTAATAAATAAAATCTTTCAAAAATAAAGAAGGAACTCCCTGCAATTCCATCGCATAATCGTTTGCATTTGTTCGTGTTAATCCTTGTCACTTGCATACGCAACTCTTTCATCTTTACAGTATTATCAGAGAAGCTTTATAGTATGTATTTTCATTAGTATTTTTCCATTTCATTACTTTTTCCCCCTTACTTCCCACCTCACCCCAAGAAAACCAATGCGCACAGCCTGGAGAATTACTTTCTACATCTTTCTGTGCTTGGCTCACCCAATGAGGTGGGGTGGGGTGGGGCGTGGCGGGCACCAGAACACTATTTGAATCAACTGACTAAGCTCCCTCTTTCTCTTGCTCTCCTGACATACCCAAATTTCTACATCCTTCCTCCAGTAGACCCTACTGCCCTCTTACCCACTTTGTTGGAAACAACCAAAAGGAGGAACCACAAAGATTAACTACTACAAAATGAAAGTGTCCTATACTTTCAGCTGCTCCTCGGATCACAGCAGCAGGACCTGGGGAATCTCCTTTGCTCAGCCTCTCACACACATGGGCTTTTCCTACCCCATTTTCTTCCCTCCCTCCAACACCTGTATACTCCCCCACCTCACGACTTGCACCTCTATTCACTTTTATTGTGTCAGCTGCCTTGCTGCTCCAGCTTATGCATGGGCCAACACATCCCGTCAACAGCACAGCCTTGCCGTTCCGCCATCTACCCTCCTCAAGCCCCCAGCATTTCTTGGCTGTTTCTCAAGTTCACCTTTTCACACCAAAATGCTCATTTTCACACTGGTCTAATCAGCTCCAGCACTGGGAGGAGGAGGAAAGAAAGAGTTGTGTGGTGATATGGTCTATGACTGTCCCTTTAGCAATGGTGGTAGAGGGAACATTTTTTCTCCCTGGGACGGTTTTGGTCAGGAGGCCCCTCACAGCGAAAGCCACCACTGTCCCCCATAAGGTTCTGCCCTGCTCACACACTTTGTAGGGCACACACTTTGTTCACACACTTTGTTTTTGATTCAACTTCAAGAGGGAGGCAGGGAGGTAAGAAGCAATCCCAGAGCCGGCCAGAGAGGCAAAGGCAAGTTGGGCTGGTGCATCACAGACCTGCCAAGGTACAGCCCCAGAACCCACCTCCAGGCTGGTACTCACAAGGGGTTGAGCAGCCGAGGAAAGCACACCTCAGACTCATGTGTGGGGTTACGGCATGGCTCTGCCACTTCCTGGCTCTGGGATCTTGCCAAAGTCAAAACATTTTGAGTCTTGTTTTCCTCATCTCTAAAACGACACAATTTAGGGGTGCCTGGCTGGCTCAGTCAGGGGGAGTGTGCAACTCTTAATCTCAGGGTTGTGAGTTCAAGTTCCACATTGGGTGTAGAGATTACTTACAAATAAAATCTTGAAAAAATAAAATAAGGCAATTTTTTTAAAATGTGACTTCATATAGTAATTGTAAAGAGCAAAAAATTAAATGGAAAATAAGGTTCAAAATCCTTTCATCAATTGAGAGCTATATAATTGCTGGTTTAATTTATTTGCCATTTCGTGTTCTAGCTTGCTGAAAGTCCTTGTTAACTAAGTAAATGGTCAACTCTTCATCAACAGGAATAGAAATCAGCCACAAAGTCACCAACATGACTTGGATTCTACTCTCTGGCCAAAAAATTATGTTCTTCCATAGAGTAGTTTTAAGGGTCTGAGTACATCCAATCTTAAAATGTAAGCTAGGGACTTTAACTGAAAAAATAAGGCTTTGCTGGTAAGTATCCAATTAAAAGGGGGGGGGTAGTAAACAAAAGCGTATCAAATTTTTCTACCTTTATTTATAAAGAACACAACTCCTCCTGACACAGACACAAACACTCACATGTCCCAAGGAGGACCTCATGAAAAACAACAACGACAACAGAACTGGAGGACATCGGGGCCTTGTTAACACCAGTCTGTGTGTCCGACTCGGGGATCACTGGGAATGTGTCCTCAAATGTGACCTCTCACCTCAATGAAAGGAAGAGAGACCTTCATCTGGAGGGCAGGCCCACCCACCAGGCAAACAGCTGCAGACTCAATCTTCAGCATCATCAAACTGTCCCGTTTCGAAGACCATCTTGGAATAATGGGGTATCAGCGGAGGTGGATGGTGCCAACTGGGGTCATAGACCATGTCCCCTTGCGGGGCACAGCACACCCAAGGTTTGACCTCTTGAGAAATGCATCCCTGGATGTCATCAGCATCTGCAAGCAGTTTAAAGAAAAAAAAAAATTAAAGGTAAGAGGGGAGGGGAGACAGACCTTTGCAGTTCAAAAGCACACACACAGAGCCCTCCTGGGATTGTGGTCTGAGGACCCCCCCCCCCGGGTGGTGCTTCTCAGAGCAGAGCCCTTAGCAGTGCAGAGGCTGCAAATGCAGAAGACAGCACTTCTCTCTGCAGCTGCTAGATTCACACAGATATTTTAAGAGTCAACTGCAAAATTTGCATTTTTTTTTTCCAGTATGAAGAGAAGCTGTCACAGACCTTTCAGCCCTGTACCAGGTATCAGGCTCAGCTCAGAGACTGGGTCCATCTTCCCAACTGCCTGCCTTTGGGGTAATACAGTAGTAGGCTCTCCGAACCTTGGTCTAGGACCCTAGAAAGACCGCACCTACCATACGGATTCCCTTGATCTGCCTTCAACTCCAAGTCCCAGTCCTCGTTAAAAAGATCAGCAGCCTGTTCCTTGGGCGGATGGTCGGACACGCCTTCTGACAGCTCCCAGGTATTCAGGTCCCCGTCAGAATCCTCATCATCCACAGCAAACCCTTCCTCTTCCGAGTGGGTGCCCTCACCGTGGGTAGGACTACCATTAGGGATGCTCTGTGCTCCACTGGCTAAGAAATCAACAGAAGAAAGGTCTGAAAAAACCACTAGCAACAATACAAGGCTACTCGTGTGCTTGGAAAATGTCTGGCAGACTTACTGAGAGGGCAAGAGTGAAACAAGGGTACAGAGTTCCTTAGCTACCTGAACACTTAAAAAAAAAATGTTCTGTTTACCTTTCTCGAACAAGGGTTGATCATTTTTTTTAAAGATTTTATTTATTTATTTGACAGACAGAGAGAGATCACAAGTAGGCAGAGAGGCAGGCACAGAGAGGGGGTGAAGCAGGCTCCTGCTGAGCAGAGAGCCCGACGCGGGACTCGATCCCAAGACCCTGAGATCATGACCCAAGCCGAAGGCAGAGGCCTAACCCACTGAGCCACCCAGTCACCCTGATCATTTTTTCAATAAAACATTTTGCCTTAAATGAGGCAATTGCAAAGTCTTATAATTCACACAGGGAATCAAGCAAATCAAGTACAGTTTATGTGTTTTGGTAGTTTACAGGTAATGGAGGCAAAGGGCATGTGGACAAATGACAAGCTTTCACAATACAAACTTGAATTTGTACTCTTCTATTTCTCTGTTCATCCTCAGGGAGCACAGGGCAAAGGGACAGCAGGAGGAAAGTAGGCAGAAGGGTAGAACCCATCCAGTCACAAGAGACAGCCACGTCTCCTCGTCCCAATACTGGGGAGGGCTGGAAGGTATAATTTCAAAAGGTCTTAAAATAATGGAAGAAAGTTTGGGGGAGGATAACGGACCTCCCAGCACATCAAGCTATGGTGATGGCAGGTCAGAGCTGGGAAAAGAATTAGCCTAAACATAGCTATGCTACTAACACTGTAAAATAATGGCAGCTATAAGCAAAAAAACAATAGTTCAGGGCATGGGTTTTGAAGCCAGACTACCCCGGTCTGAATGCCAGTTGTGCCAATTATTATTGTGTGACTGAGTGGAAATAGAATCCACCAAGCCCTCCAGAACTTAAAACACATGGGTGCCTGAGTGGCTCAAAGCCTCTGCCTTCAGCTCAGGTCATGATCCCGGGGTCCTGGGATCACGACCTGCATCAGGCTCTCTGCTCAGCAGGGAGCCTGCTTCCCTTCCTCTCTGCCGCTCTGCCTACTTGCGATCTCTGTCAAATAAATAAATAAAATCTTGAAAAAAGAAAAAAAAAAAAAAAACTTAAAACACAGAACTAGCACAGAGCCCAGCAGATATCCCAAAGAATTGAAAACAGGTATTTAAACAAGACTGATAAAAAATATTCTCAACAGCACGGTTTGCGACCACCAGAAGGTGGAAACAACCCAAATAAATGCCCAACCACAGGATGAATACCCAAGCAAGATGTAGCGCATCCAGATGATGGAAAGATTCAGCCATAAAAAGGAATGTACTGATTCATGCTCCGTGAATGAATCTTGGAAAAATTATGCTGAGCAAAAGAAGCCAGACATAAAAGGCCACATGGGATATCATTCCACTGACATGCAACTCACATGCACCTGTCCAGGACTGGGAAATCCATGGAGAGAGAAAGCTGATCATGGTCGCCAGGGGTTCAGGGGAAGGGGGTGTAGCTACTTATCAGGTACAGGGTTTCCTCGTGGGGTGCTGAAAATGTTCGGGAACTAAGCCATGCCGGTTACACAGCATTGGGACTAAATGCCACTGAACTGTATGCTTTAAAATTGCTAAATGTACACCTTATATGTGTTTGACCACATTTTTAATTTTTTACTCTATGCCTCAGTTTTCTCATCTGTAAACATGAAGACAAGACTGTTGTGAGAGTTGTTTATTTGAAAAAAAGGGCCAACTGGGACGCCTGGGTGGCTCAGTCAGTTAAGCCACTGCCTTTGGCTCAGGTCATGATCCCAGGGTCTTGGGATCGAGTCCCAGGTCCAGCTCCTTGCTCAGCGGGGAGCCTGCTTCTCTCTCCACCTCTGCCTGCCGCTCTGCCTGCTTGTGTGTGCTTGAGCGCGCGCGTGTACTCTCTCTTCCTCTCTCTCTCTGACAAATAAATAAATAAAATCTTAAAAAAAAGAAAAGAAAAAAGAAAAAAAGGGCTAACAGGAAAAGAAACACTTTGAATTGTACCTGGCCCTGACTCTGCAAGTGTCAGCTGTTATGACCATACCTACATGCCGGCACAGTGCCTTTTCCGGACCAGCGCTAAGCAACTGGAGTTCCTGTGATGATGGTAATTTTCTCTCATCTGTGCTCCAACAGGCTAGCTAGCAAGAGCCACGTGGGACTTCTGAGCACTTGAAATGTGGCTAAAGTGAATAGGGAACTGAGCTTTTCATTGTGTTTAATTATAATTCGCTTAGATTTAAAGAGTACCAGTAGCTGGTGGCTATTACAGCTCTAGATCCTCCCACCCAACCTCAGAACCAGCCTCTCAAGTTAAGCATTATTATCCCCATGTTAAAGAGAAAGAAAGGATAAATGATTTATCTAAGGCCTCAAAACTCAAGCCCAGGACTCTGAGCTGGAGCTCAAAGTGAAAATAATGTTGCCTGGCTCCAAAGCCCACGCTGCCCTAAGCGGCCTTTCTCAGAAGGGAAGGGTTTGAACACAAGGTCATGACCTCCTTAATGGAAGCTCCAGTGGGGCTACCACAGAGGGGCACCGTGGAAACACTGGGCAGAAAACAACTCCTCAGCAAAGAGAACTGGCTGGGAAGAGGAGGCCAACAAGATGTAACGATGGTCCCTCTCTTCCTCACTCCCTTGGTCTGTCCCCACATCCAACCCCACCCCACCCTCACCGTCTCCACCGGCTACTTGCCTAGCCGATCCATGGCCTTCTCGGCCTCTCGCTCCTGTCCGGAATGGTCGGCGAGGGCAAAGCTGGCCTGCAAGAAGGAGAGACGGTTACCCAGGACTTGGATTTGTGTGGGGTGTCCCCAGGATTAAGCTACCACCTCACACCCTCACCTCTGTGAGGATGGGGGGTGCTCTGCAACCCCCATTTCTGCTTTGCCCTATGGGCGGCGGCAAGGCCTGAGGGGGAAGGGCATTGCTCCCTCCTATTCCTGCGGACACCACCCCAGTGACACTCGGCCCCCAGCGACACTCGGGGCCCCCCGGCGCCCTCCTACAGGGGCCGCTCTATCCGGTTTAGAGTTTGCCAACCTCCTCTTTGGGCCCTCTCGTCAGGGGTCCGAAGCCCAGGCCCTCAGGCCCCCTCCTGTGCCTTCAGAGACCCCAGCCGTGGCTGTGGTCAGTGCCGCCTCCTCAGAAGTTGGAACTTCAGCTCTGCGAAGCCTCCCGTCTGAGCCTGTAAATTGTAATCATTCCAACCTCATTCCTTCGTTCCCTAAGCCCTCGGTTGGTAGCCATTTCCTGCAGTTGCTACATGCACCATGTTCAGTTTTACCTTTTCAGTGACTTCACTTTCTAGCAAATTCTGTCTCCTGATACATGGGGGCAAGACAGCTGTAATTCCTTAGTGATGCTGAAGGGAAGTCTTCTTCCCCTACTGCCAACCATCTGCTTCTCTGCTCCCATCACCTGAAATCCCATCACCTCCAAGATCGCTTTGTAAATAGAATAAGAAATGTTCACAGCCTGCATATTAAAGATCTGGTTGCAATCCCGGCTCTGCCATTCGTTCAGAGTGTGACCTCCGAGAGATAACCTCAACCACCACGCCTGGGATTCCTTCTCCAGAAATGGGGGATAACTGTTCTGACCTTGCAGGGGGCTCATGATGAGAGAACACTTATGACAACACCTGGCACCCTGCAGGAATGGAATACCGGTTGAGTTTAAACCCACCTTCTTTGCTCCTACCTCTAAAGTGCACTTGGCACGTGCCCCAATTAGCTCATGACCTAGTCCTCCCGTAATGAATAAGCTCTACCTCCTGTAGTCAGTGACAACCCTTGCCCATGGCTACAGGTCAGCTGGCGGCATCTCTCATGTGCACCACTGCGGTAGGTCCCTGCCCTCCCCACTCACCCACCCAGCCCAGCCTTAACAGTATCAACCACCACTCTGCTCAAAAATCTTCAACAGCCCTCCACGTGGGCACATAAAATTGGCCATGGCATTCACACCAACCCATCATAGCCCCTCAACCTGTTGAGCATAGTCCTCTCCCCTGGCCCTGAGGCTGTGCCACCCAAGCTCCCACCCATTTGCTCTGTCCTTCTTCATCTCCCGGCCTCTGCAGGCGCCACCGATCTGTCCCCTTGGAGAGGAAGCCCGTATCCTTCCTGCTACATCCTGATGGAATCACTATCATCCTATGCGCACCCCAAAGTAATTTTTGTATAAGTCTATCACTGCATTTTTCTTATCTTACTCGGGTTTTGTACCATCTCTGATGCTTAAACAAGCATTCCCGTCCTCTCTCCCATTAATAGCCTCATCTATCGTAGCGCGGCACGACACTAGGCGCCGGGTTAACAGCACTCAGCAGAGGGTTCCTACCCTCACGGAGCTCACCATCCAGCAGGGCTGACTGACTGTAAACAGGGACAGGTGATAACAGTAATAACGGTCTTTTGAAACAGCAGGAGCTGTCTGGCGCGCAAATGAAAACAAGTTTCTGGAACCCCTGCGTCAAGCCGGGCCTTGGGTTTCAGTAAACAGAAAAGGAGAGCGCGCCTCAGACGTCATGTGGCGCTCAGGGTGAGCCGTGCATCCCCACCCGTGGTCCCAGGCCCAGCGGGGACAGCGCGCTGCTCGTCGCCCTCACCTGGCCCCGGTCCAGGCCCCCGGCAGCGGCCCCCAGCTCTCGGCCATCAGCATCACCTCCCATTCAGCGACTACGCAGAGGCGCCCCCGCGATGGCCGGCCCGCCCCCCGCCCCCTCCCACGCCCTTGGCTGCCGCAGCCCGGCAGTTTCCAGCGCCAGCGCGCGCCCAAACGGCGTTCCTCCGGCCCCGCGGCCCCCGCCCCGCCTCGCCTCGCCTCGCCTCGCCCCGCCCCGCCTCGCCCGACCCGCAAGCCCCGCAACTTCCAGCCCCGCGCCGCTGCCGGCGGCCGCGCTCACCCCCGGGCTGGGGGGCGACTCCCGCGCGCTCGGAACTGGCGGACCCCGGGGCGGCTCGGCGGACCCCGGCGCCCGGGCTCCGGCGACCTGACGGTCCATGCCTGGCGGCCCGCGGCTCGGCGCCCTGGACGCTGCTCTGCCACGTGACGCGCCCGCCTGGCTGCCAGCCCGAGGATACGCCGCGGAGGGGCCAATCAGCCGGGGGTGCTGCGGCCGAGGGGGGCGGGACCCAGGTCACGAGGAAGCCAGGGGCGGGGCGGCGCGGGAGAGGCGGGGCGCGCGCGACAGCCTCGGCGCCCTACCTACGGGTCCCGGGATCGGATTTTCGTCGCTCCGGCCGGTGCCCATCCCACCTGACGTCTAGCTGGGTCTGCGGTGCCGGCTGGGATCCCTGCCCCACCACGCTGGGTGTGCTTCAGCCTCCGAACCTCGAATTCCTGTTAGGTCATTCAATCACCCGAGTCTACCTGCTAAGTCTATGAAGCTCAAGTTCTCAAAAGTTTGAATGCATTTGAGCTCCACAATTCACTCTCCATCACAGGTGTTTGTAGAACTCAGGCCGGAACGGGACCATAACCCACCCACAAATGGATGTGCCCGGGGATTCTCCACCCTAAATTATGATAGTTCTTATAAAGGTAATGGATTAGAAACCAGGACAGATGATGAAAACAATGTGCACACACCATATGACAATCCCCATAACCCTGAACATTCTGTGCTGTCACAGTAGCCTGTTCTGGGCTCCTGGGGGTTTTTTTGTTGGTTTTTTTTGTTTGTTTTTTTAATGTTTAAAGCCTGACCCTCTACGGCCAGTGCCCAGCAGCAGATGGGCAGGGCCTGATTTGGGGACAAATCCAAAGTCACCCTTCCCTGCCTTCCCCCAGACTGCCTGAACTCTCCATAACAAACCTGTTCGGGGCGTGATAATCATTTTAACAATGAAGTAGCAGAAAAGTTAGAAACGGGGATTCCTGCTCAGGAGGACAATCTTTTGGGACATCAGAGAGGTTATTCCTCCATCTCCCTCAAAAAATGTCACCCATAAGACATTTGAAAACATTAGTGTAAAGGGGGAATGGGCAGAACAGGTGAAGGTCAGTGGGAGACCCAGGCTTACAGTCATGGAATGAATAAGTTACGGGGACAGAAGGCACAGTATAGGAAATATAGTCAGTGATATTGTAGTGGACTTGTATGATGACAGATGGGAGCTACACTTGTGGTGAGCGCAGCTAACATATGGAGTTGTTGAATGGGCTATGTTGTACACCTGAAACTGATGTTCACATTGTGTCAACTGCACTCAAATTTATAATTTTAAATAAAAATGTTTCCTGCTATAAAAAAATTTAGCTTAACAGTTGATATACAGCACCTTTTTTTTTTCTCTATGTAGACTTTTCTGCAGAGAAAAGAATATGACCAACTAATGTGTGCTCTGTTCTGACCTATGAGTCAAGTTTCCCCAAGTTTAACTGGACCAAGGTCGACACTCTCCACTAGAACCTTAAGTGGTGGAAATAAAAGCTCTATTAATTGAAGTGTCCAGTATGATAAACATGTGGCTGTTGAGAACTTGTAGCATAGTCAATGTAAATGAGAAAATATATAATTTCAATAGATTTAAATTGCCACACATGACTAGAAGCTACCATACCTAACAGTGAGGCTCTGGGTGCACCAGCTAGATGTATCTTCACAACCTGCGATGCTGAGCCCTAGGTACAGGCTTGTGATGACCCCATGGTGACCCACCTTCATAGCGTTGCTTTAAGGAGCCATCCACCAGGGGGCGCCTGGGTGGCTGAGCAGGTTATAGCTGATTTTGGCTCAGGCCATGATCTCAGGATCCTGACATGGAGCCCCACAACAGGCCCAGTGCTCAGCACGGCATCTGCCTGAAGTCGCCCTCTCTCCCCACACATTCTCTCTCTAATAAATAAATCTTTAAAAAAAAAGGGGGGATGCCTGGGTGGCTCAGTCGTTAGGGGTCGCTTTCAGCTTGGGTGGTGATCCTGGGGTCCTTGGGATGGAGCCCGGTGACAGGCTCCCTGCTCAGCAGGAAGCCTGCTTCTCCCTCTCCCACTCCCCCTACTTGTGTTCCCTCTCTGGTTCTCTGTCAATAAATAAAATCTTAAAAAAAAAAAAAAAAGGAACCAACTCACCTCTTATAAGCAACATGTATCTCCTTCCTCAAACAAAAATGCCATGTAAGGATTTAAAATGGAAATGTGAAAGAGGAAATTTTTCTTATTTTATAACGAGTGCTAAGCAAACATTCAGAGTACAAAAGCTCCAAGTAAAAACGTCCTAAAACAAGAGGCCTGGGGAGCTCAGTGGGTTAAGCCTCTGCCTTCGCTTGGGTCATGATCCCAGGGTCCTGGGATCGAGCCCCGCATCGGGCTCTCTGCTCAGCAGGGAGCCTGCTTCCCCTGTTCTCTGCCTGCCTCTCTGCCTGCTTGTGATCTCTGTCAAATAAATAAAATCTTTTTTAAAAATGTCCTAAAACAGACTCTAATATAGGAATTTATTATGTAATAAAAGTAGTACCACAGGGGTGCCTGTGTGGTCCATTTAGTTAAGCATCTGATTTAACTGCTGCATGCCTTCAGCTCAGGTCATGATCTCAGGGTCGTGAAATTGAGCCCCATGACAGGTACCCCACTCAACAGGGGGATTCTGCTTGAGATTCTCTCCCTCTGCACCTCCCACTCATGAGCTCCCTCTCTAAAAATTATAAAATCTTTTTTAAAAGGCAGGGGGGGCACACCTGGGTGGCTCAGTCGATTGGGCATCTGCCTTTGGTTCAGGTCATGATCTCAGGATCCCAGCATTAAGCCGCACACTGGAGTCCCCACTAGGCAGGTAGTCTGCTTTTGCTTCTCCCTCTGCCCCTCTCCCTGCTCATGTGCGCTTTCTCTCAAATAAATTGAATCTTAACCAAAAAAAAAAAGTACCACAAATCAATAGAGAGAAAAATGACTGGCCACAGTGTTGCAGAAAATTTAGTTAACTCCTTGGGGGGAAAAAATGAGTTGTCTTCAGCAAGAGGAAGAGTTTTCAATAAAAGAAATCATACACACACCAAACTATCCTCTGGGAATCAAAACCACCACAAAAAAACAAACAAACAAAAAAACCTGGGGCTAATTATTTGCAATAAAGGAGAGACAAACTAAGAAGTAGTATTTTAAAAATTCTTTCAAATTAGTAAGAAAAAAGTCTGTCAACATGAAAAAACAAGAGAATCAGGAAAAGCACATTAACTTCATTAATATAAAAAAATGCACATTAAAAAACAATGACATATCACTTTTCACCTATTCAAATTGTAAAAATTTAAAATATAATACCCATTGCAGGTAAAGGTTTGACATTTTCCTACACTGCTTCAAAGTATTCTTCTACATTGCAGATTGGCAAGAATACATGTCAATATTCTTTAAAATACTTATACCCTTTAATTCAGTATTCTATCATCATCTGTCAATCTCCTAAAGAAATGACAGGGATGTGACAAAGATTTATACGAATTTTCATCAACAGCATTTATAAGAAAAAAATTAGGAATGACAAGGTCCAAACACAAAAGATTAGTAAAATAAGTCATGGCTCATCTATACAATATAATGTTAAAAAGTCATTAAATGTTTTTAAGGCTATTTAACAACATGGAAAAATAACAAGTGAAACAATGCTAAGTAAAAATACACTGAATGCTTCTACCAGTGACATCAATGCTCAGTTAAGGAAGGTAAAATTCAAACAGTTACCCCCCCTGCTCCCAGAATGCCCTCTCTGCTCCAGGCCATCCTCCACCCTTTCTTCTGCAGGCTTTCTCTGCTGCTCTAATCTACTCCCAATCCATTGCCCTCCTTTTGTTGCTGGGTCTCCCCACTGTAGACACTTTTCTAAAGATCAGTCCCAGAGATAGAAGACACTTACATATAATGTCTTTTCTCTCTAAAAGGTCAACTTTTGCCCCCAATACCCAGAATCCTCTTCTGTGGCATCAACAAGCTCTCTCAGGATGTCCAGATCCCTACCTCCATCTGAAAAAGCTTCTCTTCTTTCCAGCTCATAATGTACACTCAGTGAATGAATGAGTAAATGATCGAACAGTATACATCTAATTCTCATAACGGAAATAAAGTTTAACTCCAAAGGATGAGGTTATGGGATGCTTTTATTTTCTTCCCGTTACTCTGCTCCCTCCATATTTCCCACAACAAATGGACACCATGTATACATTTTTTAATAAGGAGAGAATAAAAAATGTACTTTCTCCTCTACTTTCACAGGCCCCTAGGTCCAGATTAGAGATACTCAATCTTGACCAGGTGTAACAAAAGAAATTCAAGTTTATGATTTCCATATATCTTGGAAAACATTTAGGACTTACAGTAAGTTCAGCCTTAACAAGTAGCCTCTGGCCACTAAATAGCAATTCTCTTTTCTGGAATTAAAGACTAATGCACTAACTAAATTAAAACATGTCCCAAAATCAGACAGCCATCTAGTCTGCCATCTCTCAGCAAATTGCAGATGAACTCACAATACAAATCTGGCCAGAGGGCTTAAAATACGATTTCACAAAGTTGGCTCTGTTTTTCCTCTTCTCACAAATGGCCGGCTTGATGCATAGCATGTTTAGCTACAAAAACCTCTGCTGACTCTCCCTGTAACATTTTCATGGCTCGCCAGTAGATCTGTCCGCAGTTCTCAGGTCTACCAAGGTTCAATTCTTCTTTGATGTAATCCATCCAAAGATCTTTAAAGGAAACAAAGAAAAGTTACCGTAAACATACAATTAGATCATTGACAAGGCTTTATTATATAAACTTCACTATTTAATATTGATTCAGTGTAAGATTTCTAAGAAACTTAACTTATTGCTGTTATTTCCCTAAGAGCCCTGTATGAAACAATACCTCTCAGCTTCTTCCTTTTTTTTTCTCTCAGCTTCTTTACACTAAGGTGTATCAAACTTCTTTTAAATGGAAAACTTCACTTTAAATCATGACAGTCTACGTATTTCAAAAACCGAAAATACTAAATATTTTAGAGGGAAGATTTTGCTGAGTCTCTTTGAAGGTGAAACCGAGTTTCAATGCGTTCACTGTAACTTTGTTACCAACACCTAATAAAACCTGCCTGGGTTATTAAAAACGTCATTTTCATTAATTTCACCAGAAGGTCTGCTAAAACTTTGTAAAAGCTAACATATTTTTTTAACCTAAATTTAACTACTAGACATTGTTTTTGAGTTTGTAAGTAAACAGATTTTATATAACATACCTAATACCCAGAAATATGTTTCACAAGTCCTATAAAAACAGGGCAGTATGGCAACAGCCAATGACAACTATATTAATTAGCATCCCACTACCCCTTCTACCACTCCCACTTTTACTCTGACCTATATTATTAAGCTTTCCCTTACAAGTATCACATGTTTTTTAAAGGACCAAACCAAGCAAATTGTTCTCTAGAGTTCTTAATAGAAGACCCATGAACTCTTGACCTTGTGAACGTGAAATTATAAGCCAAATTACGTCTGCAGTATTTATGCACAAAGTAAGGGAGGAGACAGGGCAAGGATACAAGTTTTATTCTCAAAGAGGGTTAAGGACTGCTCTAATCATACTGAAGATTAAGGCTAGAAAGAGTTAAGGACAATTCTTATCATACTGATGGGTTATACACCACACCTGGAAACAGATGTGTCTATAATTGAAGTTTACTTACCAGAATCTACAGATCCAAACTCTCTCAAAGCCCTCTCATAATATTCTCTTAAGTTCGCCATCTTGCAGGATTCCTAACAAAAAGTAAAACGACAATCTTGCCTCAAAAGGCTAATCCATAATGTCACAAGTTCCTTTCAACCACACTGTTAAAACAGCTACCACCTACTAGGTATCTGAAGGGGAGACTAATACACCTCTCACCTTATCCAGAGGAAAGTCAAATGCAGCAGTCACCAGAGTGAAGTCAGTGTCAAACAGTGATAGAGCACTCTGCGCTGGTAGCATGGAAAAAAGCCTAATTGATTCTCAGTTGGGGGAACATGGGCAGCTTCACAGGAAAATACATTTGAAAGCCCTGAAGGAAGACTAGGATTTAAATAAATAAATGGAGAAGGTTTACTCCCTGTGGCTAAGGATTTCTTTCTTTTGTGTGTCTGGGCCCTGGCACATATTAGCTATGTGCACCTTCAAACTTTTTATATGAAGGCGAAGCATATATAAATACTAATTACATAACCTTCCCCAAGTTTTTAACCCTCTGACCTTAAAAGTTTCCTCACCCATAAAACAAAGATAATGATATCTCTTACAGCAACTACAAAGATTCAATTAAAATGTACCAGAGTAGCCTGTACTAACTTTACAGACAATAAATATTCATTCTTTACCTCCATCTCCATTTAAATATATTCTCTTTTGTTTCATTTTTCAAAGGAGAGTAAAATCTACAGTTTAAAAATACTCTTATACAGAGAGGCCTAGGTGGATCAGTCATTAAGCGGCTGCCTTAAGCTCAAGTCATGATCCCAGAGTCCTGGGACTGAGCCCCACATCGGGCTCCCTGCTCGGTGGGAAGCCTGCATCTCCCTGTCCCACTCCCCCTGCTTGTGCTCCCTCTCTCGCTGTGTCTCTCTCTGTCCAATACATAAAATGATAAAAAAATTAAAATTAAAAAAAGTACCCTTGTCAAGTAATGATTTCTCATTCAAATCTCTCTTCCCTAAGACTGTCATACTATAAAACACATGCATGAAGAACAGAATCACTGTGTTTAAGATTTTATTTATTTATTTGACAGAGAGAGAGAGATCATAAGTAGGCAGAGAGAGATGGGGAAACAGGCTCCCCACCGAGCAGAGAGCCCAATGCGGGGCTCAATCCCAAGACCCTGAGATCACCGCCTGAGCCAAAGGCAGAGGCTTAACCCACTGAGCCACCCAGGTGCCCCAGAATCACACTTTGTTAAGTTCTCAGAATGTCTTTTCTATGCAGTACCTGGCCTTGTAACCCACACACCCCTGCAACAGGTATTATGACCTCCTCGATGGAGGGTGATACCAAGGCTGAGAACTGCCCAAGACATATACCTATTATGTTATTAACACAAAGCCTGGTTATTAATTATTTTGTTATATTACCTCTTGCACTATAAGGACAAGAACAGATAAATGACCCACACAATGATTAAAACTATAAAAATAAGAGTTTAACCTCGTAAGTAATTTTCAAAATTGAAGTAAAAATAATAAACACCAATCAAAATACACAAATAAAGGAGAAAAAGCAAAACTGCAGATTTAGAAAGGGTGTGAGGAAATAAAATATACTGACATACTTGCTGATTATTGCTCTGAAGTAGTACACTTCTTTTGAAGGACCATCATACAGTATATAAAGAACCATAAAAAGAACTGTTCTCTCCAAACAAATTTATCTTAAGAATTCCAAAGAAAAAAAATGCTGTATAAACAAAATGCTTACAGCACTCTTGTTTCCAGTATCAAAAATCTGGAAACAATCTATACATAATGGACTGGTTATGAAAACTGTGGATTTAAGATTAACACCATAACCATTCAAGATGACAACTGTGGGAAAAACACGGAAATGTGTTCACAAATTAACATTAAGTAAAAAAAAGAGAGAACCTCCACATGGCACATAAACCAGAAATAAAACTTGAGTATATAATTATAAACAAAAAAAAGTAAACAATAAAGATTTAAATATGGTTGGCTATGTTTAAATATGGTTGGTTTGAAAATCCAAATACCTTTGGATTTTCGTGTGTTATTTTTTATACTTTTTTTTTTTTTTTTTTTTTTGAGAAGGACAGAAGATGGAGAGACACAGAGAGGGGAAAGAGGGAGAGAAAGAATATTAAGTAGGCTCCACACTCAGCACGGAGCTCAGTCTCACAACTCTGAGATCATAACCTGAGCTGACACCAAGAGTCAGACTGAGCCACCCAAGTGTCCCTCATGTATTATTTTTTAAAAGAGACCTTCCTGTATTTTCCCTCACTCACAAGTTCAGATAAAAACACCAGAAACATGGGTCACCTGAGTGGCTCAGTTGGTTGAGTATCCAACTCTTGGTTTCAGCTCAAGTCATGATCTCACGGGTTGTGAGATCAAGCCCTGCATCCGGCTCTACACTCAGCAGGGAGTCTGGGCCTTCTCTCCCTCGTGCCCTCCCTGCAACTTGTACACACACACTTAATTCTCTTTCTCTCTCTCTAAAATAAATAAATAAATCTTACAAAAAACAAAAACAAAAAAACCACACCAGAAACAGTTACTCCCTGTAACCCAATACAGAAGACAAACAGGGTGCTCCTGAGGCAGAGAACCAGCACCTCACCCCACCTGGCAGGAAAGGTCTCATCTATAAGGTAACATCTGAGTATTCTATTTTCCAGATACAGACTTTCTCTTCTTTGCTCGATTACCACTCCTTAATCATCTCTATGAAAAGTGGTTAGATGAAGGGACTGGAAATGTATACTACATATAATGAGAGCTTTTTAAATGACAAAAATGCTGCCATATAGGAGAGGAACCACTAATTCAATTTCCCAGACAAAAGATGCAAAGACAGAATACTTACTTGCTCCTTTTCAAACTGGATTATTTTCCTGAAAAAATCAACTGAAAACGGACGCCTTTCCTGTAAACTAAAAAGGAGAAAACCGTTATCTTCCACAGAGACAGAAAGCCTCTTACATCCCAGGAATCTAAATCCCCACGCCAGCGCCTCCACAACGCATGGTTTAATAAAGACCCGGCCACAAGGCAACACGAGGACTGGACTTGGCTGCCAGTCACTCTCAACACTTCCAGCGCCCAGGGACTTACTCTTTACCCCCACCAACCTCTTTCCTATCCAGTTTTCTTCCTGTTCTCTTCTTCTTCACTTTTACAGTTTGAAGTTCCCTCTACTACATCTCAAGTTCCTTCTGAAGGAGACCAGTAATTCCACTTCTAAGGATATATTCTAAGGAAGTAATTTTTAATACAGATAAATAGTATTTGTGCAGAAATGTTCACCAAAGCAGTATTACTATGACCATCTAGATAATGGCACATCCACAGAGTGGTGTGCCACACAGCCATTTCTAACAAATGACGTGCATGAAGAACTGTTACTGATAGCGGAAAGGCCAGTGCAATGTTCACCGACAAAAGCAGTATACAAAATGTGATTATAATCTCAAATATGTAGAAACAAAGTTTTTAAATGATATATTAAGCATGTGTTTCCCCGTGATTACAAAGTTATTATTATTATAATTAATGGGTTTTTTTTTAATTTTCCACCAATGGGTATGTACTGCTTTTATTGTTCAAAATAAAAGACTTTTTGAAAAAATCTCTTGGATTACTTCCTCAGATACTATATGCCATTCATATAATCTGGGTATGGGGGGCTGGGTATGCGGTTGAAAGACACGTAACCGTGATGAAAGTTTGTGAGCACCTTTTAAACACAGCTCTGGCCTTTTTATAGCCACCGCTTCGGTAAGCCCAATCCAAGTACTTATCCTTCAGAGTGACTGAGTCAGCACCTTTGACAGCTAGGAGAGCTTTCTACAATTTAAAAAAAAAAAAAAAAAAAAGACAAAAGCTGTGTGAGGAAATTTATAAGTATCAAAGCAAATTTTCCCAGAACCATCCCAGGCTGCTTAATTAACAGTGCTTTAAGAACATCTGCTATAAAAATAATCCTAAAACTAGCCAACTAGTGAACCTATTTGCTCATTCCCCACCCACCACAAAACTCAGAACATGGGGCCTAGACCTTAAAAATGGCTTCAGTGTCTTCTTGGCTTTTGGCACCTTCACTCCACTCTGCCCAAGAAATCCACAATGGCAGACAGACCTGGTCATGGTGAGAAAGAAAAAAAAATAAGAAGTTAGAAAATAATGGCTTAGCTCTACACTCCGAAAACTAGTCTCTATAAAGACAGGCTCCTACTAAAATACTCAGTTATGTAAAATATGGATTCACTTCCAGTCTGTCCTCATGATAACCAAATTCTCAGGGCCCAGTAAGGATGGCATGTCAGAGCACAGATGGACTTGTGACCAAGACCCCCAAAGTGGTACTCTCCTGTCAGTCCTAGCTCCCGTCTATTGGAATACTGCCTTCAGTTACTGCCCTCAGGTATCTGTGAATTAAGTATTGAAGGGTCCATAGCTGGTCAGACCCACAGCTACCCAGGTCACATCTCTGCTGTCTAGGACCCATGACACAAGTACTACCTAATCCAGACTCAACTTTCTGACCTTTGCTCATGCCTCTTACTAATATAAAAGGGGTTACCTGGATGGCTCAGTCAGTGGAGTGTAGAACTCTTAATCTTGGGTTGTGAGTTGAAACCCCACGTTGAGTGTAAAGGTTACTTTAAAAACCAAATCTTTGACGGGGCACCTGGGTGTGTCAGTGGGTTAAAGCCTCTGCCTTGGGCTCGGGTCATGAACTCAGGATCCTGGGATCGAGTCCTGCATCAGGCTCTCTGCTCAGCAGGGAGCCTGCTTCCCCCTCTCTCTCTGCCTCTCTGCCTACTTGTGATCCCTGTCAAATAAATAAATAAAATCTTTAAAAACAAACAAAAAAATCTAAATCTTTGATAAAAATTAAAAAAATAAAGGTTCTGAAAGGCACCTGACTGGCTCTGTCAGTTATGTGTCAGACTCTTGATTTTGGCTAAGGTCATAACCTCAACGTTGTGAGACCAAGACCCCAAGTCAGGTTCATGCTGAGCAAGGAGTCTGCTTGTCCCTTCCCCACTGCTCCCCGCCCTGCTCTCTTTCTGAAATAAATAAATAAAATCTTTAAAAAATAAAAAATATAACTCCGACTTCAGTGTACATACAGCTTTGGAAGCAAGGGAAAACCATACTTTCAATATTTCTTACTTACAAGATATCAAAATAAAACAGGTAATTTCATTTAATGTAGTCATTTTTCAAATAACAAACTAGAAATCGGCTATTAAATGGAAAGAAATTCTTCCACTCCTGACCCTTGGCCCATAAGCACAAATGTACTCTGGGGCCAGCCCTCATCAGATAAGCATACTTCAAATGAGCTTTGGCTCAGTCTCAAAAGGTTTCCCAAACAAAATGAAATACAAAAGACCCAACTCACAGACCTGGGCTTTCAGATGCACAAAAGCTTCTTCAAAGAGCCCAGCTATGTCAGGGCTCTTGGAGTCAATCAGCACCTGCAGCTTCATCTGCCACATCGTCACAGAGTCTCTGAACAATTCAGTCCCGGCTACTGCCACCTCCAGAGCTTCCTTTAAGAAGTCCTGACGCAACAACAAGTCGATCTGGAGAAGACAAAAGATCACTGGAAAATTAACTACCGAAAGCTAGATCATCTAGGTTGGGGGGACAAAAAAGAGACCTCATTTAAGGCAGGAATTTCAAAGCATCTCCACTTAACTTCTGACAATGGCACAAAGTGAATAATCTGAAATTTCTTCCACTGCCTGCTCTTATTCCTAAAGGCTACCAAAAAATAGGGGAGACGTACAAAGTAGAGGGTCTAAATAATTTAGATTGGAAGTTTTTTTGTTTGTTTTTAAAGATTTTATTTATTTATTTGACAGACAGAGATCACAAGTAGGCAGAGAGGCAGGCAGAGAGAGAGAGGAGGAAGCAGGCTCCCTGCTGAGCAGAGAGCCGGATGCGGGGCTCCATCCCAGGACCCTAGGACCATGACCTGAGCCGAAGGCAGAGGCTTTAACCCACTAAGCCACCCAGGCGCCCCTAGATTGGAAGTTTTTAATAGTTCAATATACTAAAACCCTCACCTACCCAACAGAATATAAAAATCAGACAAAACCAGTATTTATGGGTTGATAATGGAACGAGTTTATTCATTGAAATGGAGTTAGGCATACAATCAACTGGTACAATTTTTCTGAAATGTACTTGACACTGTGCAACAAGAGTCATGGAAGTGTTCCTATCTAAACTTGGAAATTTTATTTTAACAAAGATGACCCAACACACATGGAAATCTTGTGTGTTCAAAATGCTTAAATCCGGGGCACCTGGGTGGCTCACTGGGTTAGGCCTCTGCCTTCAGCTCAGATCATGCTCTCAAGTTCCTGGGATCAAGCCCCACATCGGGCTCTCTACTCAGCAGGGAGCCTGCTTCCCCTCCCTCTGCCTGCTTCTCTGCCTACTTGTGATCTCTCCGTCAAATAAAGAAAGAAAATCTTTAAAAAAAAAATGCTTAAATCCACACTACTGTAACAAAAGAGGAAAAAAAACTAAAACCAATTTAATTTTACAAAACTGTAGAAGAGTAAATAAATGGCAATATGTAATCTGCTCATTCAGCAAGCATTATTATCGTACACTTATATATGCTTTATTCAATAATGAGGAACTCAGGCATGTTCTCCACCGCCTGAGGGCCTCTAGTCTAGCAGTAGAGACGGTCTAATACTTGCCATGACAAAGAAAGAATCGTATGTTACAAGAGTACAAAGCAGGAGCACCCAACACGATCTACGACAGCGATGAGACAGGAAACACAATTTATGCGAGGCTTAAGGAAGGTAAGGCATTAGTTAGAGAAGGCTCTCCCAACCAGCATATGCAAGAGGCTGAACTAAAGATAAGAGGCAGCTGGGATACAAAAGGAAATCCAAGTTCAACTTGGCTGAAGTTAGAATGTAGAAGGTAGAATGTATACTAGAGAACTGGCTGGTGAGGCCAAGGCCATATTAGGGAGAATGATCAGCTTTATCCAAAAGACAGTGGGAAGCCACAGAATAATCTGATCATCAATTTTAAAAGATCATTCTGTGGAGAATAATCTGGAAAAACAATGGATGTAGGAGTCAGGTAAGCATTTTAAGTTTAGAAGCCGTATACTGAGGAACTCTCACTAAAGGCAAAGGCAGCAGAGTGGAGAGGCAGTAGGCTTGGCAAGGGCAGCATCAGAGATTTAGGGAGCAGAGGATGTCTAAATAGCCAGAGTGGCAAATGACCAAACAGTCACAACAGAAAGAGAGCAGGGCTCCCAAAACAATACTCAGAGCAAAGTCCACCTAACTTTATAGGAGGTGACTGTCTTGCCGGTATTCGATAGCTCAAATGCGAGCAGCTGAGCTCACCCGAGCCTGGGATTTTCCCCAGATAGATGCCATAATGGGAAAGGGGCCCCTCAGTCATGGTATAATGCGGCAGACTAGTATACAGTATATGCATTACCTAGCTGTACGTAAAAAATATTTTTTTAAATGTTAACGAATGAACATTTTTACGCATGTCAAGAACTTTGTGAGCTGTCAAAAACAAAGATCACTATCACTATTTTAAAATCACGTAAACAAACTCAGAAAGGTTAAGTGGCTTGCCCAAGTTACCTAGCTATTAAGCAACAAAACCCAATCTAGACCACATATTCCCTGAGCACATTATCCTAGTTTCCCTAAAATCCTTATCCACCCCAGAGAACAGGAATGGGTTAATAAGCTTCTTACTGAAATGTCAGCTTCTGAACCATAGGAACCCATCTAATTTGTCTTTATTGTTATCATACTGATGGTTAATCTGGGTTAGGCACACATTCAGGAAAAGGATGTTCACGAAAAGATCAATGGGTAGACAAAATAAATCCAACTTGTGACCCCTTGTTCTGAGTGTTTTCCACTATATAACATACCTCCCTTTACTGGTAAACATTTCATTTTTTACATACACCAGATACTGAGAGACAAACATCATGTCTCTACATCTTCCCTTTCAAACTTCCAAATGAGGTTAGTCATATAACTATATATTAAAACACATGACACCAGCACGAACCAACTGGAATTAAGTACGTGTTATTGGCAGTGAATGTGTCCTTACCCACTGCTTATACTGGAATTCTGGTAGAAGTCTGAGTTCATGTGCCTTCCTGAATGCTGTCATGGTTCTTTCCAGCCTCTGAAATCAGAAAAATCCTTCAGTTAGCTACAAACATCCCACTGGGGGTCTTTGGCCTCTGGCAGGAATAAGTACAGTTTTGCACATTTCTGAAAACTGAGAGAAGGAACTTGAGGTGGTTTCACTTATAATTAGACCAGTCAAAAAGCCACACCAAGACAGTCCAATAAGAGAGCACCTCCTAACCAGGTGGCCCGAATAAGGATGCAGCAGACTCAGACCTTCAGAATGACTAGTCACCCACAAAGAGAAAGACCTTAGGTTAAGCATGAAGTTCTTCGAAGCTGTCCCCAGCCCCAAAGGAGCCATGTGTCTGCTCTTCTTCCAGAAAACAGTCACCTTCTCGTCAGCCACTATAAGCATGTAACTTATCCCTTACCCTGTCTCTGAGGAACTGACTGCTGGTCTTCTTAGTGAACCTTTCCAAGCAGAAGCTGATGTAACACTTCCACATGGCCTCTGGGAAAGTCAGAGAGATTACACTGATCAGATCTCCAGTCTCTCCATTTAACAGTCATCATACATCTTTTCGATGAGTGGAATATTCCCCGGAAGAAGAATTTAAACGAGTCTGGTGAAAAAAACTAGTTATTTCCATTACAGCCAATCAATCATCTCAAATACTAGGGGGAAAAGCAACTGAGTAACCAAATTAACTGTAAAAAGTAAAAACCTCATCCATGTTACATATCCCCTCTACCTTAATACCCCCATATTACAAAATCTGAAAGTAAACCTATGTTAAAAGATAATTAAGGAAGGACAATCTTCTAAATTAATATTTCCTAAGTATCATCTCCCCCAAAGAGATGAATACAAACATCATTACTGTCAAGGAAGGTCATAAAAGCTCCATTTTTCACCACGAAAGAACAAGTTGGAATGCCAGGCACACTGTCAACTACCAGAGAGAGATTCCTGAAAATTGCTTTTGGTAACAGGAACAGAAGCTTCAGTTTCACGTTTGTGAACACTATCCCTGCTACACCACACCAAGGTCTGGTGAAGTTCACCTGTAGGGAGAGTCTTCACCGCCTCTTCATACACAGCACAGCACCTCTCCTCCTTCCGGCCCACCTCCACTGCTCTGGCTTGTTTTGTGGCAGGCTGCTCTCCGGCTGGCTGTGACTCCATCTTTAATTCTCGCCGTGCCACATAATCCCAAGTGAGAGGGTCATCTGTGTGCAGGGCCTGAAGGCTGAAAAATCGTTTACTGGCATTCAGCCCAATGACACAAGACTAACTCAGAGTATCAAACAGAGACAGTTCCCTATGCTCTAAAAATGTACCCCGGACAGACACCCCTTTAGCAATCCCATTACCATGAGACAACTCCCCAAAAGACCCTCCTGATACCTTCACACTCACTGCATAAATTCTGTCAATTGATCAGAGTTGTGGCACATTTCTTAGGTTTCAGAATGTTTCAGATACCATTCTCAAATGTTAATTTTCAAGTTAGCTCTCAAAGTCAAATCAACAGGTATGTGTGACATGACAGTACTCTTTGAGCCCTGCAGAACCTTATTATATCCAGGCTCTTGATTTTTCTATAATAGAGGCAAAGCAGCAGCACAACCTAACCCTCTACCAAAGCCCTGAAAAATCCAAAGAGCAAACTGATCCGAGTTCTATTTTATCTTCTGTGAAAGTAAGGGGGGCTATCTAAGAGGGAAGTACCCATGAGGCAGGCTGCAAATAATTCTCAAACCATATGCTCAAACACTGAAGAATGTAACTGCCTGCGGCATCAACTGTAAACACTCACAACGACCACTTGTTTTACAGACAAAAGACATGCCGGCAAAGCAGGAATATACATTTTTGATATAAGCTGTAGAATATTTGTTATTGAACAAAGGCCAACTACTTCCCAAGGGAAGCCCATAAGGGAGTCAAACAATTTCTCCAGAAGGCTTTTTTTTTTTTTTAATATAACTTACTATGATACAACAGTCCTAAAACTTCGCTTTCTTCCAAGATTTAGTGTGGCATCTTCTCTCCCCCTTTCTAAACACCCAATCTCAAACTTTTACCACAACATTAGAAGTAGACATATTCACTTTTCCATGACTTAACTTACTCATCATAAATTTCTTTTTGCAGATCTGTGGCAAAGTCGAATAGCTGTGCAATTGAAAGCAGGGACACATGAAATTCTGCACCTAAAATTTAAATAAAGTAGGGGAGGGGAGGTAAGACTCTCAAGTATCATTTTACTCTAAAGTATCACTTTCACTTTTTTACAAGAAATTACTACTTTCTTGATGTGCTGGAGTTATTTTGTTTGGGTTGTTTTTTTTGTTTGTTTTTTGTTTTTTTTAAAGATTTTTATTTATTTATTTGACAGAGAGAGATCACAAGTAGGCAGAGAGGCAGGCAGAGAGAGAGGAAGGGCGGGGGGGAAGCAGGCTCCCTGCTGAGCAGAGAGCCCGACGCAGGACTCGATCCCAGGACCCTGAGATCATGACCTGAGCCGAAGGCAGCGGCTTAACCCACTGAGCCACCCAGGCGCCCTGGGTTTTTTTTTTTTTTAATTGAGAAATAAGACAAAACAGAAAAACACATCATCCACTACTCAAGCAAAACCATTACTGATATTCTGGAGTATTCATAAATATTTCCTTTCTTCTAAACTTCTTCCCAGCATAAAGAACTGTTCTAAGCCACCCGTTTCAACTCCCCATGTGAATAAAGTACTCAGTAAACTTACTGAACTGTTCAAGTATATCCTAAGGGGCAATCAACCTTTTCTTAAAGAAAAAGGGCACTATTTGTACACAATTTTTATGCATGTTCTAACAGAATTTCTAAAGAAATTTTCCAAATTAGCTAAAGGTCTTTCTTATTATAAACAAAATGTTTCACTCTCCCATCATAAATTTTCAAAACATGCGTACCTTTAATTATGCTTACAGAATTTTTATAGATGATCCGTGCCAACTCGCCCTTAAGGATTTCTTCAGGATAATCGAGATTCCCCTAAAGAATATTATATTAAATATAACTTAACAGATACGGCCGGGAACCAGAAAAAGCACTAGGATGAAAATTAACAGTCCTAGACTACCTGTGCCATATGTATGACCTCTGGCAAATCTCCGGGCCAGTTCCCTCACTTGTAAAATGTGCAGCTTGAACCAGACCACTGATCTTCCAACTGTGTTCTTTCAGGCTGCTAGAGTGATAGCAAGATCACACGGCTTAAGGCCTGACTCTCTACTTAGACCGAAACAGGTCAGATTTTACATGGCATGTTTACCCCTCTGTGTCAACTCTTATTTGAATAACAAAGTTCACAGCTGGAAACCACAACAGAGGATAGCGAAGTTCCTTTCTCAGCTCTAACATTCTACAACTTTTTTCTTTAAAATTATTGTCACCAAAAAAACTTGTGTAAAATTTAAAAGAAAGGAGGCCAGCAACCGCACATCTCACAACCCTCAAGCTCCTTCAACCCGTTAGTATGTCATTTAATGAAACCATAAAGTAGTAAAGAAAACCATTTACCATTCCATCAGTAATAAATAATTTTGAGGACTACTTCAATTACTCCAAATGTCTATTTTTAAGGTACAAAATCCCATTTTTACTACTAAGCCCATTTAATTAAATCCACTCTGGACTCATCATAAAGTTTCAAAGTAAGACATTAAATTGGGAACAAAAATAGATTCCAAAAACTTTCTCTTACTCCTAAGCAGATTGGAAACACCACAAATCGTTCATGCGTGACAACACATTCGGATCTTACCACATCCATTTTGGCTTTTTCAAATTCTTCTTTTTCTTTCCTCAGTTTTTCAGCATGCATCAACTCCATCCTAAAGTACTACACAAGGGAAATAATAAACTAAAAATCTTTGGAAATTTTTTTTTTAATCAGAAATACATTAGATGCCATTTTTCACCTATTAAGTATCAGATCTGGGAAAGTCTGTGGGCAGTATAATATTTTGATATGAAACTAGCAGACATTTATGAGGAGGAAGATCTTTGTGATGGTAAAACAGCTCTGTATTTTGATTGTGGTAGTGGTTACACAAGTCTACACATGTAAAAAAAGAAATGACATAGAACCATATGGACACATCTACCAATGTCAATTTCCTGAATCTTCTTACGTAATATTATAAAATGTAACCATCAGGAGAAACCTCACTGTACTGTCTTTGTAATTTCCTATGAATCTATAATTACTTCAAAATTAAAAATCAATACCAAGTTATGTACCGTCAAGCTATAACAAGAAAAACTAATGCACAACTAACATATAAACTTGGACTTCTCCAGAATTTTTAGGACTTTGAATTTTATGTTACAAGACATATGAAAATGACAAGGTTTTTTTTTAAGATTTTATTTATTTATTTAACAGAGAAGAGAGAGAGATCACAAAAAGGCAGAGAGGCAAGCAGAGAGAGAGGGAGAAGCAGGCTTCCTGCTGAGCAGAGAGCCTGATTCGGGGCTCGATCCCAGAACCCTGAGATCATGACCTGAGCTGAAGGCAGAGGCTTAACCCACTGAGCCACCCAGGCGCCCCAGAAAATGACAAGTTCTTAGAAAATATTTATGCCCTGGGGCACCTGGATGGCTTAGTCGGTTGGGCGCCCAACTCTTGGTTTCAGCTCAGCTCATGTAAAGGAACTTGGCTCAGGGCATGATGTCAGGGTCATGAGATCAAGGCCTACGTCTGACTCCACACTCAGCACAGTCAGCTTGAGAATCTCCCCTCTCCTTCTGTCCTCTCCTCCTACTCACATGCATGACACACGCTCTCTCTAAAATAAATCTTTAAAAAAAAAAAAAGATTTGGGGTGCCTGGTGGCTCAGTCAGCTAAGCATCTGCCTTTGGCTCAGGTCATGATCCCAGGGTCCTGGGATCAAGCCCCATGTCTGGCTCCCAGCTCAGTGGGGAGCCTGCTTCTCCCTCTCCCTCTGCCTGCCGCTCCCTGTGCTTGTGCACGCCCTCTATCTCTGACAAATAAATAAATATTTGTTTAAAAAGCATAAAGATGGCTAAACCCTGGCCCCACAACTAAAAAAAGGTAGGGTCCGGTTCCCTATCCCTCCCAACCATAATGAGGTCAGAGTTCCCATCTCTCACTAACAGGATGGAAGTTGCACATGGTCGACATGTATTGCTGGCCAAGAAATAGCTTTGTTACATTTTTTCCCAGCAGCAATCCCTACTTATCCCTAGCCTCCATAAATCAAAGTCTTTTTTAACTTAATAAAGAATGTACGTCCATAGAGGACCAAAACTAAGACATCACTCTCTCATCTTACAGGTATGCAACTCACTTCTTGATAAAGTTTTGGGCACTCTGGATGAAAGCGCAGAGCTCGAAGAAATAGCTGTCTTGCACTTTCTGAAGACAAACGATCTTCCATTTCCCATTTGGCTGCCATAATCCACAAAGCTATAAATGAAAAACATCAGACTTCACTTCAGTAAATCGACAGAGAAAAACCAAAAAAGAAATTTTAAATTCTAATTTTAATAGTTAAAAGATTTTTTTTTTTAATCTTACCAAAAGAGAAAAGGGATGGAGAAAGGGTGTTTCTAATGGTTATCTGTAAAGTATTGTTCCTTTATTTAGAGTACTCTGAAGCACAGATGTAAATGATAGTATCCGTGGATACTTATGTCCTCATCCAATCTGAGGTCAACATCATTAAAAGTCACATACAAATTTTAAAACTGTTAAAATGCTGGAAAATTAAGCATTTTAGACTCAATGAAATAAAAATATTTTGCTCTTTGGTTTAAGTAGTCCATGGGTTTTTTTTTTTGAATGATTTCATTTTTAAGATAAAATTTTTATTACACCTGTTGGGAATAAAGGCTTTAAAAAACAAAAACCTTTGTCTTTCTACACAAGAAATTAATCTTAACATTCTAGCTATTTCCCAACTTAATAAACTTAATATAAGTCAACTATGTCACCAGACAAGATTGATTTTGGTAAAAACGACTCATGGTTGGTAACCACGTCTGGACTAGAAGGGTTGTGAATGGGAGAGAGCCACTGCTCTGGGCTTTCTTAAACATATGACTCCTGAAACTTAGCACAGTGCTCTCTGGGATTCCTGGAAGCTATCTATGCCCATCCACAGGTCTCCCAAGCCAGAGTGGCTCCTCTACCGATTCATGTGATCTCATTCCCTCATACTTAAATGTCACCTTGAGGACCAGAGACCAACCTCCCAACTGCTAAGAATACTCTACCTAATGCAGTCCTGCTCTATCCTTCTGAATTAACTGGTACCAGATATAGCCTACCTTAGCCTGTGCTGTGTGAACTTGGTTGAGCCTAATACTTGACACTGGAGCACCTCCACTACAAAATGATGTACCATTTCACAGTATTCAAAAGAGAAATCTTTCTCTTAGAAAACATGAGTATCTACCCCGGGCCAGTCACTCTTGAAAAATCTGTATTAACATATTCCCCTTTACGTTTTTAAGTTTTCCCCTTTCAACTCTTCTTAAATGTGACTGCATCCAAACAGAATGTCCCTCAAAGGACCAAAGAGTTTATTTGATCATCATCTAAAAACAAACTTAGTGGAGTGCCTCGCTGTCTGAGTCAACACAGCATGCAACTCTTGACCTCTGGGTTGTGAGTTCAAGCCCAACATTGGTCATAGAGCTTACTTTATTTATTGACGGACTGATTTTTAAAGTAGGTTTCACACCCAGTGTAGAACTAAACACAGGGCTCAAACTCATGACCCTGAGATCAAGACCCAAGCTGAGATCAAGAGTCAAACCCGAACTGACAGGAGCCATCCAGGTGCCCTGGGTGTAGAGCTTCCCCTAAAAAATAACAGAAAATTAGGGCACCTGGGTGGCTCAGTGGGTTAAGCCTCTGCCTTCAGCTCAGGTCATGATCTCAGGGTCCAGGGATCAAGCCCCGAATCGAGCCCCACATCAGGCTCTCTGCTTGGCAGGGAGTCTGCTTCGCCTTCTCTCTCTGCCTGCCTCTCTGCCTATTTGTGATCTCTCTATCAAATAAATAATTAAAATCTTAAAAAAAAAAAAAACACAGAAAATAAAAGATAGTTTTAAAAAAATAATTAAATACTTTTTAAAACAATCAAATAAATAAGAGGAAACTTAGTCCCTCTTACCCACAAATACAATATCTGACCCAATAAGTGGCACACAACATGCAGGGATGAACTAAGAGGCAGCTATTCCAAAACCAAAAGTACCTACACTCAAGTTCTCAAAATTATTTCTTTTAGGTTTATTAAGAAAAATAAATTCCAAAATAGCTTAAGTCTACATAAAAGGTAGAAGAAAAATTGATGAGGAACTCACCATACCTGGTTTGTTTGAATGAATGGCCAACATGGCAGAAAATACCTTGCTAAGTTGAGCTTTGGTAGCCTGTAAAAGAGAAAAAGCAATTCTACTTCCTATCCAGTAAAATCATTGTTACTAATCTCTAAGTGAACTGGTACTGTTTCCTTACCAACTTAAAATCCAGTGGGGCAAGATCTGCTGTTGTAGAGATACATTCATGGCTTTCTTCTACCTAAACCACTACATGTAAACATTCCAAATATCTAAAAATTTTCAACTTTACTGAACAAATAGAACACAAAAATCATTTTCTGGCTTAGAAGCCGTTTATACAGTCATTCAGATAAATAAAGGTTACACAGAAGTTCAGGCTTCTTATAAGGCAGACTAACTGAAAGAAGGAATAAGGAAGCAAGACACAGCTGCCCAATACTCACCCATTTCTTACAAAAGACTATATAGGATAGCCAAAGTTGAACATCATCCTGCAAGAAAAGCAATGTAGTAAGCTGCCTGAAATTTAACTTTATATATAATACAACTTTGCACTAATTTTTTTTAGAAACAGGGGTAGATTTCAGAAAGGCCAATGTTATAACACATCGCTCAGTCTACAGGCTCTTCCTCACTGAGGCCTTAGATCTCTTAACTGTGGTAACTCCATCTGGCCACCACTCCACCTACCATGCTCCAAGACAAAATGTGTTGTCGACCCAATGTGTTCAATGCAGGTCTTAAGTGGTGTCAGTGAGGGGTAGCAACCCAAAATTTGTCATTCCCAAGTACTCTGCCATTCCCAAAGTACTCCCTATACACCGTATCGCAGTCCTAGAGCCCAACTTGAAGATTATCAAGTGAGTGAGGTGCTGCCCGTACTCTAACCATTCATCTTCTACCTCCAAGTTTTTGATGTACTTCACTTAGAGACTTACCCAAACAAATCCCAAATTTCTAATCCTTAATGATGTATCAAACCTACCTTTTTCAGTACCATCCTCAGAGAAAGATCAATTTTCTTAATGGTTTGGTTAAGTGGTTTTAAATAATGATACCATAATTAGGTTAAATATTGACAGACCCAAAAATAAACAATACATTTGAATATTTAAATCTCAGTATATACAATACAAATCTTCACATCTCTTACAATTAAAGATGTTCTGATCACTTACTTTCCATTTTGCTGAAGCTCGTCGGAAGACACCTTGTACCCGGTGTACAATAGAATTCTCAATCTCATCCTTCTTAAATGAATAGCCAATGCGCTAAGAAAGGACATACACAAAGTCTCAAATTAATCACATTTATCTACAGCAATATTCCTACTTGATCTTAAACAGTACTGATAAAGAAAACAAATAATTACAAATACCCATTATGAGCACATCACCACACAATTTATCAATGCCAACTGCTTCCCAAACCCAAGCTCTAGCTATAGAGCCACACTACTTAATTCTAAAATTTTCCAACTTCCAGGGCCACCAGGGTGGCTCAGTCGTTAAGCATCTGCCTTTGGCTCAGGTCATGATCCCAGCATCCTGGGACGGAGCCCCACATTGGGCTCCCTGCTCCATGGGGAGTCTGCTTCTCCCTCTCCCTCCGTTGCTCTCCCTGCTCATTCTCTTTCTCTCAAATAAATAAATTTTTCCAACTTCCAGAATATCTACTTACAGTTCTCCTTCTCTGAATCAACTCCAAAAGATTAATTTCATACTATGGAAGAAAAACATACAAAAAAAGAGAAAACAGTAACATTTATAACCTTTTAAATGCAAGAAATACATTTAGTTAAAATCATAGAATAAATAAAAATCAAGAATAAAAACAAAATTGGGGTGGAAGCACCTGAGTGGCTTAAACAACTGACTCCTGATTTCAGCTCAGGTCATGATATCAGGATCACAAGACTGAGCCCTGTTGGGCTCCACACTCAGGGAGGAGTTCACTTAAGATCGTCTCCTTCCCCTTTTGCCTGTCCCCATGCTCGTGCTCTCCCTTGCTCTCCCGCAAATAAATACATACATTTTTTTTTTAAAAAGGTTGTAGTGTCAAGCCTAACACAATGCTTCAGCCATGGTCTGATAAATGCAAAACACTTTTATTCAAACTAACATCTTCTCAGTGCCTACTGTTTGCAATGTCCTCAGCTAACTTGCCCCATACTCTACTTTTGTTATACAATTATTTTTTTCCTTTTTCCTTTTTAAAACTTATTACTGAAGTATAGTTGACATAGAGATTATATTTTGTGATGTAATACGCTCCACTATGAGCTTCCAAACCTCTTCCAAATATAAGATTTGTAGTCAGGTCTCACTTGTTCACCTGTTGTTTTTTTTTAATCTTAGGTCAGAACTTTCAGTCTTGTAAAACTGCATCTTACTACTGGGTCCAGCTAGGTTTTGTTATCCAACATATTAGCTATTCTCCTCCATCTGAAAATTGGTCCAGCATAAACACTTTATATTCACTCAAATCTTCCATCCATTTATAGTACTGAAGAATTTGCAGCACATCTCTAAAGTAGAAGACTTACACATAAATATTAACTTTACAACCACCTACTGTTGTCAAACCCACTCTCCATCCCCTCCCCACAAGAAATAATATGTCAGTTCTCTTGCTGACATCCTGATACACAGTATCTTTGGCAGTACCTGATCTACTAACACTATAGAAGGAATAAAGAAAAGTTCAGTTTGCCAAGGACTGAAGCCATAGTGAAGCAATGTTATTCCTGAATCACCTCTATTCCTGCTCAAAAATTACCATTTAATCATCAATTCTAGAATTTCAGAGAAAACTCAATCAAGCGCACCATTCTAGAACTTATTTAAAATTTGTGAAGGGATTAAAAAGTAATGAACTTATTCACTCACTTGAACATAATTGATAAAGTCTTCCTTAAAAAGGGCTCTTCGCTGTATTCTATATTCCAGATCCGAAGCCTTCTTAATGATAGCCCTGAGGAGAAAGGCATTTAATATGTAACACTTAAAAAAAAAAAAAGATGTAACACTTAAAAAAAGCATAAGTTGAAGAACTTTGGGGGTTTTCTTAGGTTGTTTTTTGTTGTTGTTGTTGTTGTTGTTGAGATTTTATTTCTTTGACAGAGAGATATAGTGAGAGAGGGAACACAAGCGGGGGGGGAGTGGGAGAGGGAGAAGCAGGCTTCCCGCTGAGCAGGGAGCCTGATGCAAGCCTTGACCCCAGGACCCTGGGACTAAGACCCAAGCTAAAGGCAGACGCCCAATGACTGAGCCAACCAGGAGCCTTTTAAGTTTATTTTTAATATATTTAAAACACATTTTCCAAAACCTGAAATTCCCAAACAATTATCCTTCGTAAGCAAGTATTTTCTCACATCATTATTTCTGTGCTTAGGGGCATCAGGATGTATTTTAAAACTGTCATGAAAATCATCTTAATAGACTGCCAGGACCACTGACATTCCTACCACCAAAGCAACCAATGTTAAGTACTTTACATTATTTATATGTGACACTAGTAAAGATTTACTTTCCTCCAAATTCAGGTCACTTAGGTTTTAATAAAAAAGTATCTTTTCTAAATTCCTCTTCTGAGTTTTCAACATGCAGACTTTAAAAAAAAAAAAAAAAACCTAGATTGTCCCTACTGTTTCTACCTAGGAAGGTTTATAAGACTACAAAGGACTCACAGAAAGAGATTCATTGTATTTAGCTAGAGAGAACACAAAATGTGTGTATTAGGGGAATTTAACACAAGATATGCAAGACCAATAACTGTCTCTAGTTAACAGTAATAATAACAGGGGCACCTGGGTTGCTCAGTTGGTTAAGCATCTGCCCTCAGCTCAGGTCATAATCCCAGGTCTTGGGATGGAGCCCTCCATCAGACTCCTTCCTCAGTAGGGGGCCTGCTTCTCCCTCCTCCTCTGCCGGCTGCTTCCCCTGCTTGTGCTCTCTCTCTCTCTCTGACAAATAAATAAATAAAATCTTTAAAAGAAAAAAAAACCAGTAACAACAACATTTACTGAACACTCATTAAGAGTCCACACTTCTATGTGCCATTTCACTAACAAATGTTTAAGGCTCCCATAATCACATTACTACAATCACAACCATTGTAAAATGCAGAAACAATCACAGAAAACCATTAAAAAACATTAAACTTAATTCTAAAAATTACTCAATGCCAACCATGTGCCAGATGTTGTTGGCCACGCCCCGGGGTAGAACACGAAATTGAATTAAATGGTCCCCCCACCTTCTTGTCTTATTAGGAAGATTTATCCACTCCTCCTGGGCTCCCACAGCACTCTCTGCATCTCTGGGGCAATACACTCTAGTACAATCAACCTACAGTACGCCGCAATGTAAGCAAAATGTTTAATTTGTCTCCCCCAGCACACGCAAGGCAGGTAGCTCCTGATACTGGCATCCTAGTTTTATCATCTTTATAGCCCTAAGAACCGGCTCCATGAAGAGCTGTCAGGCGTTTCGTGGGTGAGTGGACAGACCACCTTGCCCCGAATAACAAATTCTAGGCATCAACAAAATATGAAAATGGGGTTCTTCCAGGTTAAGAAAAATAAACCCAATTAAGTGTCCCCCGCATCCCTGACCCCCGCCACAGACCCCCTCCCTCTCCTCCGCCCGCCCCAACTCCCCCCCACCCCAGCTCTCTCACTTAATCTCCGCATGACTGAACAGTCCAATGCGCTCCAGCTGTTCCAATTCGGGGAGTCGATCTTCTATGCGTTCCTGGATTATCTCCGCCATGAGGTCACAAGCCCACACGACCCACCGGCGAACTTCTCCACCGCCAACACGCGCGGGAAGAGCCCCCCTTCTACTCCAGAGAACCAGCCCTAGCGTTCGCACGTGTTCACGTCACGTGCACCCTAGGTCCCGCCTCTTCCGCTTCCGCCGCCTCCACCGTTGGAGAAGGCCCTCTGGCCCTTACGGCGGCTGTCACCTCTCTGTGGCCGATTGTGGGGTTGCTGCAAGGACCCCTTACACGCAGGAGTGCTCACGTGGACTGGAGGAGAGGGGAGGGGCGGAGCCGGCGTGGGGGCGGTCCTAAACGCGCGCTTGTCTAGAAGTGGGCGGGGATCCAAGAAAACACCTCCGGGGGTCCAGAGCGGTTACCTGAGGGAGACGTATTTTGCGTTTTCTGGGAAATATTGTCCCCTTTTATTGTGCGGCCGTCCTCGCTTTCCAATAGCGAACATCTGAAAATGTCAGTAATGAAAATCATAAAGGACGCTGAAACTGGCAGACTGTCCGTAATACTATGGGGCTCTGCTTTCGACTAGACTTGGTAAACCAGTGTGATAACACCGGTTTTTCACGTGCCAATTAGAATCTCTAATTGGCCGATTAATTTTTAAATGGAAGGACTTTTCATTATTTAAATAATAATTCTGCCTTCATCCACAAGATCTTTTAAAACACGTGGCCCTGGGTGGGTATCAGAAAGTGTATGTTTTTAGAAAAGGGAAGCTTGGTAGTGAAAACTTTGGGAGTTACGGAAATAAATCAGTAAGGTATAGACTCTCTTTAAACCACTGCCCAAGCAAGTTAGCATTTCTAAGGGTACCATCAGACAACTCAGCCTGGAAGTGACATTGTTGGTATAATTACTAAACCTAAAATAACTACATGGCTGAATTCTTTTTAAGTTCTGGAAGATGAGAAAAGAAAAAAAAAGCAGGAGTTCTTGCTAGACCTGTTTATTTCAACATTGGCGTTAGCATCTTGTGATTTATAAAGGGGAATAGGCTTAGCAATTAACCATGTTCCACCTCTGTGCTTTTCCTTTTTAATGGTTGGGGGTTTTTTTGCTTTTTGTTTTTTGCTTTCACATTTTGCCCCACTAGTCTCAGAATTGAGGCAAAGGTTGGCTTTGGCTTCATTTCTTGATCCCTCTGCTGTAGAGGGGTAGAAACTCATGGATGTAAAGCAAAGATTAAATTTCCTTGTAAAGAAAATCCCAAGCCCGTGTTAACAGTGAAAGTAGGGATGCTACTATACAGTAAGCTACAAATAGGTAGGGAATACTTGTTTTGTTCACTAGACATCTGGGAGCTTAGAACAGTGCCTAGAAAATAATAAGCACTCAATAAATAAATGCATGACAGAATAACAAAAGGCACTTGCTAGATTTCTTTAGGTCCAAGGGACTCAGCAAGCTGAGAGATTTTAATCTTTCATTTCAAGGCAAATTTGATAGATAACTATGGTTTTTAAATCAACCCAGCTATAAATACTCTCCTCGCTTATTTTCAAATTTTGCATCTATGTTTATCTTGCTCTAACAATTCTTATAATGTTAATGGCAGGGGCGCCTGGGTGGTTCAGTCAGTTAAGCACCTGCCTTCATCTCAGGTCATGATCTCTGGGTCCTGGGATGGAGCCTGGCATCAGGCTTCCCACTCAGTGGGGAGTCTGCTTCTCTCTCTGCCCCACCCCACACCCTCTTGTGTGTGAGCGTGCACAGGTGCACTCTCTCAGAAACAAAATCCTTAATTAATAATAATAATAATGGCAAAGATATCTTTTGTTTCCTCTGCATCTCAGTATAATAGCTCTCTCTTATCTAGGGCTCCTAGATGCCCAGCTATTATGTGCACTGTTCTAAGCTCCTTATATATTAACTCACCTACTCTGATCACAAATATTTTTTTAAAGATTTTATTTATTTATTTGACAGAGATCACAAGTAGGCAGAGAGGCAGGCAGAGAGAGAGAGAGGGAGGAAGCAGGCTCCCTGCAGAACAGAGAGCCTGATGTGGGGCTCAATCCCAGGACCCTGGGATCATGACCTGAGCCGAAGACAGAGGCTTTAACACACTGAGCCACCCAGGCGCCCCTGATCACAAATATTTTAAAATAACAACTCAAGGAGCTTTTGAAGAGGAAAAACAACAACAACACCTGCTAGAGAAAGCCCATATAGCAGAGGAAATTGTGTTTGAATAATGCCAACTGAGTCTCAGAATACCTAGATAAGCACACCTAGTGAAGGAACCACAGGTCCAGAGAAAAAGTGCACTTGAGTCTGGATCTCTAAGGTGCACCTTAGAAAACTTGGTATTTTTTTTAGTCTTTTATTTGATCTTCAAAACTCACCATGGATCTCAGATTGGTGAACAGGTACTACCTGGGAGGGGGAGACCTCTGAATTTTTTTTTTAAGATTTTTATTTATTTATTTGACAGAAAGAGATCACAAGTAGGCAGAGAGGCAGTCAGAGAGAGAGGAGGAAGCAGGCTCCCTGCTGAGCAGAGAGCCCGACAGGGCTCGATCCCAGGACCCTGGGACCATGACCTGAGCCGAAGGCAGAGGCTTTAACCCACTGAGCCACCCAGGCGCCCCAAGACCTCTGAATGTTAGAAATGTTCTATTCCTGGTTGATCTGGGTGGTCATTTTATATATATATATATATACACACACACACACACACACACACACACACACACACGTGTGTGTGTGTGTGTGTGTGTATGCATATGTAGAAATCCATCCATTGAGGTGCATACTTAAGATTTCTGTACTTTATGGGGGCACCTGGGTGGCTCAATTGGTTAAGCATCTGTCTTTGGCTCAGGTCATGATACCAGGGTTCTGGGATCGAACCCCACATTGGGCTCCCTGCTCAGCAGCAAGTCTGCTTATCTCCCTCTCCCTCTGCCTCTCCCCCAGTCATGCACACTCTCTCTCAAATAAATAAACAAATACAATCTTTAAAAAAAAATGTGTGCACTTTATGAAAGCTACACTTTAAAAAAAAACATTAATGATCAGACCCTCTCTTTCAGGATTCTGTTCTCTTCAAGAGCTTCAACTATCATTTTTATGTGTCAGCATCAAAATACTGAAACACAAATGACCACAGCTTTCTCCCTCTGCAAAAAAAGTTCATACAAATTTTACATTCTAGCCACAATATATTAATTTCAATTTTTAAAATTATTTTGGTTTACAATTTATTTTTTAAGATATTTTTTAAGATTTCATTCATTTATTTAATTGACAGAGAGAGACAGCAAGAGAAGGAACACAAGCAGAGGGAGTGGGAAAGGGAGAAGCAGGCTTCCCACCAAGCAGGGAGTCCAATGTGAGGGCTCATGATCCAGAATCATGACCTGAGGTGAAGCCAGACACCCTACGACTGAGCCACCCAGGCGCCCTAAGATTTTATTTTTTTAATTTTTTTTTAAAGATTTAATTTATTTATTTGACAGACAGAGATTACAAGTAGGCAGAGAGACAGGCAGAGAGAGAAGGGGAAGCAGGCTCCCCACTGAGCAGAGAGCCAGATGCGGGGCTAGATCCCAGGAC
This sequence comes from Lontra canadensis, assembly GCF_010015895.1. Taxonomy (NCBI): domain Eukaryota; kingdom Metazoa; phylum Chordata; class Mammalia; order Carnivora; family Mustelidae; genus Lontra; species Lontra canadensis. The sequence goes on from NW_022631157.1 coordinate 2,004,876, forward strand.
CCTGGGATCATGACCCAAGCTGAAGTCAGATGCTTAACAACTGAGCCACCCAGGTGCCCCATTAAGATTTTATTTTTTTAAGTAATCTCCATACCCAATGTGGGGTTCAAACTCACAACCCTGAGAACAAGAGTCATATGCTCTACTGACTGAGCCAAACAGGAGGCCCTAGTATTCATTTTAATATAAATGTTTGTGATTTTATTTTTTTCCAGATTGTCAAGTAAGAGTAATCCCAGAAGGGCCTATGCTGCTCACCCCATGTTGGAGAGACACTTGGTGCCTTTGTAGTGCTTATGAGCCAGTTTGGAAAACAGAAAAGGGGGGAGGTCCCAAGACAATCTCCTAAGGATTCCAACAGATGAACAGTAGTTAGATGTTTGCAAATCAAGTTAAAACATCTATTCTTGTCCCCAAAGTACTTACATGTAAACTTCATAATAAACTTGAACATTTCCTTAGGATATTCATTGTCACATCCAAAGATTAAGTTTATGGACAGCTCAGTGCTTATAAACAACAAAGAAATGCTCTCTTCTTATTCCATTATTATTGTTGTTGTTGTTGTTGTTGTTGTTGTTGTTATCATTATTAGGTAAAGAGAAGAACCTAATTTCAGTGATAATGAGAGGTGAGACACCTGGAATCCCCTCCCCCTACCTTGTTCCAAGTCCTCTGCCCGCTTCTCCCACACAGAGCCCTGGGAGACTTCAAAGTCAAACAGAAGTGATAGACCCAGACTGCTCTTTGATGCCTAAGAACATCGGAGCCCTCAGTTTGATGTGAATGCAAAGCATCTGTACTTTTCAAACCTTTCATGTTATCTCACATTGCTAACAACAAAAGCTGAAAAGTTTGAGGTGACACACATTACACACATTAAAATATTTGGAACCAGGAACTTTTCATTTCTTTTTCTATTATATATAGCTTCTTTTACTTTGCAAACCACACTGGATAGTAAATTACTTCTGGCACGCAGCCTTGTCAGCTTGCCAAATTTCAACTGAAGCAAGTTTTTACAGCCGGGCTAATAAGCCCTGAAAATTAGGAGGTAAGTATAATGGAAATAATGACATAGTCTTTAACTGTAGGAGCATAGAATGACAACGTGAGATTCTAATAGGTTCCACTTTTAAAAGTTTTTTTATTCTAATGAAGTCTTTTTTAAAAATTTTAGGTTATTCTAGTTCAAAACACATGTAAATGGAAAGAGTTTCTTTTAATTGGTGAAAAGCATTTTTGTGGGTTTTTTCTTGTGGCTTAAGTTATTGCTTTTTGCAAACTTGAAAAAAAGGAAAAACAAAAAGAAAACCAAGAACATGGTAGTTTGGGGATAGCAACCTATTATTAAAACAAACTGACATCCTGAAAAAACATGTTCTGAAATGATTGGCTTCTAGGATGGGGGTTGGCGATTGTGTATGAATACATTCCAGCTGATTAGGTACATCAACTTTGTTTCAGTTTGCCCTTAATCCAGATAGAAACCCAGTCCCTGCTGAAGTAACTTTCTGGTCTTTATCAAACAAAGCTTCAGAAACTTGAAAGTGAATATTGCATTTAATTTTTTTCTCAGAAAGAAACAGGAGGCATCAGGTATGTGATAAACAGCCATTTCCCTAAATTCAATTCCTACATCCATTTTTATTCACAATTTTCGAGTTGATGAGGAAAAATTTTTCCCCTTCTCATTTTGTCCTCCAATTAGACCTGGACTGATTAGCCTCAGCACCACATGGCTGCTCAGTCCCAAATTGTTTAAGCAAAGAAGAGGTTGAGAGAGAGAGAGAGAGAGAGTGTGTGTGTTTAACCATACTAAAATAAAATGGTCTTGCTCCAGAAATGCCAACTTTCTTATACTTCCCCACCATACCATACATGTTATTTTATACTTTTATTAACACACACTACTCCCTTACACCTGGAATGTCTTGTGTCCTAGTATCCATTAAGCTCATGAAAAAAAATTTTTTTAAAAAGGAAGCCAGACCTTAACACCCAACCATCCCACCATCACCACAATTTGTGTACTTACATACATTTATATAAAGGGCCTGGTCTTTGACTCTTTTTCCCCTCTCTCACTAATTCTTTAGGTGATCTTATCTAGGCCCATAATGTTAAATGTCATCTTCAGTGCTGTCCCATAGGACATTCTGTAATGATGGAAATATTCTATATCCTCACTGTCCAACACAGTAGCCATGAGCCCCATGTAGTTATTGAGTACTTGAAATGTGGCTAGAGCAACTGAGAAAGTGAATTTTTTAAAAAGATTTTATTTGACAGAGAAGTAGAGAGCACAAGTAGGCAGAACAATAGGCAGAGGGAGAGAGAGAAGCAGGCTACCCGCTGAGCAGAGAGCCCAATACAGGGCTCTATCCCAGGACCCAGGGATCATGACTTGAGAGAAGGAAGATGCTTAACCCACTGAGCCACCCAGGAGCCCCTGAATTTTTTTAAAGATTTTATTTATTTATTTGACAGAGAGAGAGATCACAAGTAGGCGGAGAAGCAGGTGGGGTGGGGGGTCAGGGAGGTGGGAACTGGCTCCCCACTGATCAGAGAGCCAGATGTGGGGCTCGATCTCAGGACCCTGAGATCATGACCTGAGCCAAAGGCAGAGGCTGAACCCACTTACTTAACCCAAGTAAGTGTTCATTACATAACTGTTGAATAAATGAATGAATATTTGTATAGTGGCACTACTTAATTTGTATGGTCTATGTCTTTATATGCCTACGCCTCATAATACCAGAGCCACCCAGGCGCCCCAGAAACTGAATTTTCATATAATTTAATTATATATTTAAATTGCCACATGGAACTAGTGACTGCCACATTGGACAGCCAATTTTTTTTTTAAGATTTTATTTATTTACTAGGGATGGAGAGAGGGAGAGAGAATAAGCAGGGGGAGCAGTAGGCAGAGGGAGAAACAGGTTCCCCACTGAGCAGGAAGCCTGAAGCAGGACTCAATCCCAGGACCTCAAGATCATGACTTGAGCCAAAGGCAGACACTTAATTGACAGAGCCACCCAGGTGTCCCTGGACAGCCAACTTCATAGCACCAATCCATAAATCTTTTAAAAATAAATAAATAAACAAGCAGACAAACAAACACGGGCACCTGCATCAGGCTCTCTGTTCAGTGGAGAGTCTGCTTCTCCCTCACCCTCTGCCCCTACCTCCCCTCGTGTTTTCTCGCGTGCTCGCTCTCTCTCAAATAAATGAGTAAAGTCCTAAATAAATAAATAAATGAATAAAATAACTGTCCCCTGAACTCCAGACTCATCCCAGTACATCCAACTGCCTACTCAATATCTCCATTTGGAGATCTTACAGGCATTTCAAAATTAGTATGTCCAAAACCAAGCTGCTGATGCTCTTTCCCCCAAACCGGCTCTTACTACCAGCTTCATCATCTTGGTTAATGGCAATTCCTTTATTCTGGTGTCTCAGGCCAAAGCCTGGGAGTTGTCCCTGACTCCACATCTAATTTGTCAGCAATCCAGTCTGTTGTAGAAAATATAGCCAGACTATGACTTCTCCCCATCATTGCTACTGCTATGATCTTAGTGCAAAACGCCATTGCTTTTCACCTGGATTTTGCTCTAGCCTCCAGATGGCTTCCCTTCGTCCACCCTGGCCTTCTTGAGTCTATTCTGAACAGGAATCTATTCTTTTTTTTTCTTTTTTAAGATTTTATTTATTTATTTATTTGACAGAGAGAGATCACAAGCAGGCAGAGAGGCAGGCAGAGAGAGAAGGGGAAGCAGGCTCCCCACCGAGCAGAGAGTCCGATGCGGGACTTGATCCCAGGACCCTGGGATCATGACCCCAGCCGAAGGCAGAGGCTTTAACCCACTGAGCCACTCAGGCGCCCCCAGGAATCTATTCGTAACAACAGCCAAAGTTAAATATAAGTCAGACCATGTTCTGCTCAAAGTCCTGCAATGGCTTCTGGACTCAGAGTAAAAACTGAAATCTTTGTACTTGCCTATGAAGTACCATATGGTCTGGTGCCCTGCCCTTGCCTTTCCTCTCTGGCCCTATTTCCCACTCCTCTCTACTTTTCTCCACTCCAGGTACATTAGCCTCCTTGTTATCCCCTCAACGTGGCAATGCAGGGCCTTTGCACTGGCTGGAATTCTCTCGGCCTGGAATCCTCTTTCCCAGATAAATTCACGGCTCATTCCCCCACCTCCTTCAGATCTTTTCAAATGTCACTGTCTCAAAGACACCATTCATATTTTAAATTGCACTTCCTGGGGTGCCTGGGTGACTCAGTCAGTTGAGCATCTGACTCTTGATTTTGGCTCCCGTCATGATCTTGAGGTCCTGGAATCGACCCCCCTGCCAGGCTTCACACTGAGTCTCCCTCTCCCTCTACTCCTCCCTGCTGCTCACCTTCTCTCTAAATAAATAAATATTTTTTTAAAAACTGCACTTCCTACCCTCAATGACTCTTATTCTATATGCTTTTTTCCCCTCTCTGTATCAATGATCACCATCTAAACTATAGCAGTGTTTATTATTTATCTCTCTTCACACATACACTGAAACATAAAATCGTGGAGCTGAAATTGTTTGCTGCTCAATCTCCAGAATTAGGCATGTAGTAAGTGCTCATTACATATCTGTTGAATAAATGAATGAATATTTGTATAGTGGCACTACTTAATTTGTATGGTCTATGTCTTTATATGCCTATGCTTCATAATACCGTGACTTCCATGAGAGAGAGAATTAGTAGATTATTTATGTTTGAAGATCCTAGAATCTAGCAATGGAAAACAACAGATACTCAAAAAAAACATTCACCAAAAAGAAACAACTCTACATTATGCATAACACCTGTTATAAAAGTCACTCACAGTGTTTAATATGCCCAAAACCCTTCCTAAAGGAAACTGATCTACCCACAGCTACTTTTTTCTTACGACCTGACCCTGCGCAATTTCCCATTACTCATCAGACCACAAGGAAGCTCCTGATTAAAGGACAACCCATCTGCTGACTGGCCGAAAACCTGGCATGAAAAGAGGAACTAGGCTACCTTAAATCTCCCTCTTTGGACTCTGAATTAGAAGGAGAAAAAGAATTACTTGATGCGAACATTGGAGTTAAAGACAAAGAGAATCCATGAGTCAGAGATAGAAGCTTGAGGAACTCGGCAAGGCCAAGCTGTAAGGAAGCAGACTATGAGTAAGTAGAAACTAGGAAATATGGAAAAGGTACACAGAGTGAAGAGGGGGTGGAAGAAGAAGGAACGCAGTACCTAGGAGACAATGCAGAGTCACTGAATTGTATTAATAAGAGCACCCGGGAGGGACGAACTCATGCAACTGAGGTCCCATTTTGAAATGTTTTGATTACAGTTCTCTCTAAGCTCCTTCTTGCTCTCTGTGTCAACTTACAATAAGACCTAATCCCTTGAGGTGCCTTAAGGAACTGTCTCTGTTTACAACCTTCCACCCTACTAGATCCCATACTCAGTTCCTCCAGTTGCCGTCCTGGGTAGAAGTGCGAGCGGATTGCTTTCTCATGTTTTCGACCAAATGATATTGACCCTTGAAGTTTTGAGCACTTATTAAGAAGTGCAGGGGAAAAAATGTTCTCTTTGGAACCATTTGGTTTCCCTTAAAGTCATACTCCATTGGCAAACTAGAAGCAACTTAAGAGTGTGAATGTACCTCGCTTTAAACAAATTTGTAACTTGGATTTACAGCAGTAGATTATTACCTGGTCACCTTTAACAGTCTTTTATTTATCAGTTTTATTACAAGAGTAATTTACTGTTAGAAATTCAAATCCCAGATTCTTTTAAACAGTGAGGATTTATGGACCAAAAGAGAGCCACCAACCTAAAGCTCTCCCTTTACATTTTGGTGAATACCACTGGCTTCCGTAAACCCAAAGCATCTAAGGCAAAGGGCTTTCTGCTTCAAAGACTTGGTCACAATCTTTCTCTCTTTCCTTCTCCATTAGCAGCCCTCCCCTATGGGTCCACACAGCTGTTTACTACCACAGAGAAAGCCAGCATTTTCAAAAGGCACCCACTACTTTGTTCGAGGGGCAGTGGGGCATAACGGTTAAGACGATCAACGTTATTCTGAGTACACTTTGGCAAGTTCTACCAACATTTTAAACATACGTGTCTTAAGGCTCAGCATTTCCAATGTCTACAAATCCATCCTTACAGAAATACTAACAAGAGCACACAAACGTACGTCTAAGGAAGGTAACTGAAACACGATCTGGAATAGCAAAACATTGGAAAAATCCTAAATTATCTATCAGGCATGTGGCTAAATAAATTATAGTACATCCATACATAGGTTTACTATGCAACTATTAAAGGAAATGAGTGTGTGTATGAAAAAAGATGAATTACACATTATTAAATCAAAAATGGCAAGTTGCAAGACAGTGGTTATTGTATAATTCATTTTAAATGTGTGTATATGCGTATTATGAGCAAAATAAAAACGTTTGGAGATTGCCCACCAAACCATTCACATATCTGTTGCCTTTGAGAAGTAGAATGGGGAATTTATACCTTGGTATATTAGTAATATAACAAAGGCATATTATTTTTTGTAATTTCTATTTAAATAAAATATTTTAACAGAAAAGAAAAAATGGAAGAGGCTTCAGAATCAAATTCTGGTTCCAGTCCCAGCTCCATCACTTTTTAGAGTTACTTGGGATATTAGAATGAAAATTTGCTTTATCTTAATTTCAGGCTGACCGTGCACAGCAATTGCTTGAAAAATCTCAGCTTTTGTTTATACATTATTGTTTTTAAATGCCAGAGAAGATTCTGCCTTAAGGGACTTGTGATCTGTTTTCCCTGTAAGGAACAGATTTTGTAAGGTGAATGATTTCACTCCCTAACTTATCTGTTTGCTAATAAGATACCAGTAATAAATAGGGCATATTCTGTCTCTTTCACAAATCCTGCTCCCTTTTCTCCCCATCTCACCCCAAGCCTCCACAACCTGGGAGCTGTCCAGGTACAAATTAACATTTAAAAAGACTTCAAGTTGTTCACACAAGCTGCTCTATTATTGCTCTCTCCTTTACAGCCTTGGTCTGCTGAAAAACCCACACTGAAATTGGATCACATCCACTCCAGCCCCTCAGCACCCAGGTATTGTGGGCGAGAGGCCGCTTTTGGCTGCAAACTCCTTTATTCATTCTAAAATAACTTCGCTCATAAGGTTCGTTGAACAACTAGCTTGTGCCCATCACAGGCTCTGACAAAGCACTTTTGCCTACCTTGTCACTAATCCTCATGGTAACTGTGTGTGTGTGTTTAGTTTCATTTAACAGATGAGCGAACCAAAGTTTCCAAGGTAGAGTGACTTGCTCAGGATCACACAGCTAGTAGGAGGGGGAGCCTGTTAGGAAATCTAGGTTTGGGGGTTACTAAAGGTCACTAATGATTCTTTCTCTAGTTAACTAGTTTCAAAAGAAAGAACAAAACAATGCCCTAACAATGCAAAGAAAACAGTGTTCTCCCACCCCACCGGTCCTCTCCCTGCTATTATAATTCTCCTCTGCAACCACATGGAACGTTTTCAGCTATGTCTCCTGGTCCACCGCCCTATATTTATAAAGGGATGAGTCCTGTGTTGCACAGACTTAACCATGGCATCACCAAAACACCACTCCACTGTCAACTCCGTCGGTGCCTTTATACTCTATGCACGGGGTCGCCCTCCTGCTCTGGTTGAAAACTCTGACTTCGCTCTCTCCCAGTCTCCAGGAGGAGCACCGGGGTGACTAGCCTGGCGGGGGCTGAGAAGCCACCCTCCCCCAGCTGAGCCGGGCCTCGAATCTCCGCCCTTGGTCCAGATCCTTCCCGGGCTGCGGGTCGGGGGCCGGGCGGCGGGCAGAGCGAGCATAGGGCGATGGAGAGACTCGGGGTCCGGAAGCAAGGGTCGTAGTCCGGAGGCAAGGGCCCCGCGATCGTTCGAACGCGAGAATCCGGAGTCTACGGGGTCCAACAGCAAGGGCTGGGGGACAAGGGTCGGGGAGCGAAGGCCGGGGTTGGGGCGAGGGCCCTCGGCGCAGGCAAGGGCTTGGGTCGGAGGGCGAGGGCCAGGATCTGGGTTCGAGGGTCAGAGGTCAGAATCCATGGCGAGGACCAGGAGAGAGGGGACGAAAGTCAGAGTTGGGGGTCAATGGGGATCGGGGGAGAGGGCCGAGGCGGGGTCTGGGATGAGGGGCGGGGTGCGAGGGCTGGGGTCAGGCGGGCAAAGGTCAGACCTGGGGCCGAGGGCCAGGGCCCGAGGCAGGGGTCGGGGGTGTCGGGGAGGAGCGGGGGTCCTGAGGCGAGGAGTGGGGTCCGGCGGGAACGCGGATGCCGGTCCCGACTGCGGGATCGAGGGCCGGGGTCGCGGCGGCGGCTGAGGAGGGTGAGGGGTTTGGTGGGTGGCGTCAGGCCGTCGGGATTCCGCGGAGCTCCAGGGGCGCATCGCAGCCGCTGCCGCCGCGGCCCTTTGCAGCTTTGCCGCGGGCCCTCGACAGGGCGGCGGCACTAGCGAGCAGCGGGCGCCCACCTCCTCTCCGGCCTCGTCCCCGCGGCCACTCCGCGCCGACAGCCCCAGCCCAACTCGACAGCCTCTGCCCTACGGCGCAGTGGGCCTGTCGCCGCGACCGGTTCCCTGCGCAAGGCGGGACAGGTCGCCGGCGCCTCCGGCCTTCAGCGTGGGGCGGGCACCGCGGCTTCAGGCTTCCCGGCTCCGGCAGCTCGATCCCAGGGCCCCTGGAAGCACCTCCTGCCCCTTCAGCAAAGGTCGGGGGCGGGGTCCTCAGGCCCGCAGCCCTGTTGAAGTCCTTCATCAGGCGGAGGGGGTCCAAGGCTTGAGCAGTTTCGGAGGGAGATTTCCTTTGTTTATGGGGGTGGGGGGAAAGGGGGTAATGTCTGTTTCGACGAAGTGTGGTGTACTTTCACTGCTCTTTGGCCAGCTGTGCCCTCCTCTATACACACCTAGCTTCTTCCGTCCTCCCCAAACCACCATCGCGAATGTGGGTTAAAGAATTTTTAATTTACGTTAGTATGAATTGGAAAATATTTTTCACAGTGGGTCTGGGTAATAGACTGCGATTATATCTCCTTTCCCATCAGGCTTTTTTTTTTTTTTTCCTTCTCCTTGCAGTTAATCCTTGTCTCCAATCTTTGTTTTCTACGGATCTATCATTAATTTTTTCCCAACGGCCTACCAAAACTGTAAATTTCCATTCACTCAATTTCGTCAGGTAATACGTCTGGTGGTTTGGTTTTTGGGGGTTTGGTTTTGTTTTGTTTTGTTTCCTTGCAACTATTCCTTCTATTCCAATCTTAAGTGTTGCTCACTAGGCCAACTGCACAGCTGTTGTTCTGGGATTTCCCTTCATCATCATCCTGGGAATTTTCCTTGCTTCATTTTGGGACTCCCTGTGTCCTTGGATTCCGTGTTTTGTTTTTCTCTGTTATTTTGGTACAGCACGTCTACCAGTAGCTTCGTGAGAAAGGGTGTAAAGGAGGTAATTTTTTTTTTTTTTGAGAACTTACAAGTCTGAAATTATCATTATCTTTTTTTTTTTAACATTTATGTTTTTTAGTAGCCTCTACACCCAACATGGAACTGGAACTCACAACCCAAGATCAAGAGTCACATGCTGTTTGGACTCAGCCAGCCAGGTGCCCCTGAATATATCTTTATTTGACCTCCTCTCTTGACTGATGTGATAATTTGTTTGGGTATATTATTCTAGGTTGGAATTCATTTTTTCTTAGAACTGTGAGTTTTCTACCTTGCAATCTTACTTCTGAGGATTCTAAAGAAATTCTTACATTCGTACATGACCCATATACCTATGTGTATTACCCTATTGTTATTACTATTTTGGGAAACTTTGATCATCTTCTATCTTTGATGTTTTGAAAATGCATAATGATATGCCTTGATATGCATATTTTCATTCATTGTGCTAGACACCCAAGGGCCCTTTTAATTTAGAAACTCTTGCCCTGGGGTGCCTGGGTGGCTCAGATGGTTAAGTATCTGCCTGTGGCTCAGGTCATGATCCCAGGGTCCTGGGATGGAGTCCAGCACCAGGATCCTTTATCAGTGGGGAATCGCTTCTCCCTGTCTCCCTGCCTCTTCCCCTACTTGTGCTCTCTCTGTCACTCTCTCTCTCTCAAATGAATAAACTAAATTTAAAAAAAAAAGAAAGAAAGAAACTCTTGCCCTTCAGTTCTGGAAAATTTCTTGCATCGCTTTATTTTTCCTTTGTATTGCTCATGAGATCTCTCCCCTCTACACACCTATATTCTGCCCCCATTCTATTCCCACCCATCTTCTCTGTTCTTACTTTCTCAAATTCCTATTATTTGTATATTGGAATCTGCAAATAATTCTAATCCTGTCACCCTTTTTCTTCCATTTCTCCTTTCTCTTTTTTTCTTGATGTCTACAAATTTCCTCAACTCTTATTTTCCAAACTTTCCATTTTCCATTTTGCGCTTTGCCTTCTACATAATGGTGTGCTAGTAAGTGTTTACCAACCAACTCTTCGAAGGGGAGAAAGAAGCCTTGACTGGTGGTGTTTGCCCATTTCCATAGTATAAATATTTCCAACATGGCTAATTTCAAGCTACCAAATGACATCACTGAATGCAGATTTGGAAGAGATGCACAGTATATTATTAGTATGCACAGCATATTATTAGATGCACAGTGTATTATTAGTATTAGATGTAATAGATAAATAACCTCAAGAACATAGATAACAATATATGTGGGAAAGTAATTTGGAAGTGATGAGTTTTGAGTATTACTTTTGTTTTTAATATATTTAGTTGTAGTTTTATATAGTCTAACTTTGAATAATGACTGTGTTTAACAAATGGCTTGCAAGAAAATTCAACACCTGGTTCTTGCAAGCTGATATGAGCCAGTTCCTACAAACAATTGCTTCAAAATAAAAAATGACAGTCTTGGGGTACCTGCGTGGCTCAGTGGGTTAAGCCTCTGCCTCAGCTCAGGTCATGATCTCAGGGTCCTGGGATCAAGCCCCGCATCAAGCTCTCTGCTCAGCAGGGAGCCTGCTTTCCTTTCTCTCTTTCTACCTGCCTCTCTGCCTACTTGTGATCTCTGTCAAATAAATAAATAAATACATCTTTAGAAAAACCCCAAAACATTCAGGATGTCATATGTCACTGTCATTCTTTTTTTTTTAAGATTTTTAATTTATTTATTTGACAGACAGAGATCACAAGTAGGCAGAGAGGCAGACAGAGAGAGAGGAAGGGAAGCAGGCTTCCCGCTGAGCAGAGGGCCCAATGCGGGGGCTCAATCCCAGGACGCTGGGATCATGACCTGAGCCGAAGGCAGAGGCTTTAACCCACTGAGCCACCCAGGCGCCCCAGTCACTGTCATTCTTAAAAAAAAAAAAAAAAAGACGGTCTCTAACATAATAAAATTTTTTAAAAAGACGGTCTCTAACATAATAAAATTAAAACAGTTCTGACCACGTTAGTCTCCTACGTGAAAATTTTATCTCTTCTTTGCTTACTGAAACCCTCAACAGTCAAGCTTCAATCCACATCCCACCTTTCTTACTTGTCCATGGAACAAATATTTTTTTTAAAGATCTTTATTTATTTATTTGAGAGAGACAGAGACAGAGATAGGGAGAGAGAACACAAGTGAAGAAGAGAAGAAGTGGGGCTCGATCCCAGGACCCTGGGATCATAATCTGAGCAAAAGGCAGACATTTAACTGATGGAGTCACACAGGCGCCCCCCGCCCCCACACACTGAACAAACATTGATCAGGCATCTGCTATAAGCAAGTTCTTAAGCAAGAGACTGAGGATACAAAGATGAATAATATACATTTCCTTTCTTTGAGATACTCCCAGGGTAAGAGAAGAAAAACTTAAATACATACTATTGAATGTGATAAGTACAGTAAAAAACAGTATGCACAAGTACTATAGGAATGCCTAGCAAATGACTAATTCAGCCTGGGGGATATGCCAAGGAAAAAAGCTTGTCTTTCCTTGTCTTTCAGGTCTACTAGTGAGTTGGGATTTTTGTTTCATTAAACATTATATACTTTCTCATCACAAGCCCTAAAGGGAAAGTGTAGTTTTCATTTTGAAGACTGCTAATCTCTTCCTCCCTCTTTTTTTTTTTTTAAGTGACAGATGTACTCAGAATAAACTGCTTATTCAGAATTTTAGGCTGAACTAACAAAGGATTTCTTCAAGCTATCAATGTATGGGAAAGGTAGGAATATTAAAGTATGTACTGCTAAGTTTCTGGAGTATTGACAAATATGAATAGAAGAAGTGCCATGGAAATAATGTGAAAAATAAAGAGAAGTGAGGCACCTGGGTGACTCTGTCGGTTGAGCATTTGTCTTCAGCTCAGGTTATGATCCCAGGATCCTGGGATTGAGCCCTGTGTCAGACTCCATGCTCAGCAGGAACCTGCTTCTCCCTCTCCTCCCCACTCTTGCTCTCTTGCTCTCTCTGTCTCTCTCAAATAAATAAATAAATAAATAAAATCTTATTAAATAAATAAATAGAAGTATAAGAGTATATGGCAGTGGAAAAATATACTTGAAGCATGTAACTGAGGGGTGCCTGGATGGCTCAGCCATTTGAGCATCTGCCTTCAGCTCAGGTCATGATCCCAGGGTCCTGGGATCAAGCCCCGCATTGGGCTCCCTTCTCAGTGGGAGCCTTGTTCTCCCTCTCCCCCTACCCCTCCCCTTTCTTGTGCTCTCTCTCTCTGTCTGTCTCTCTCTCAAATAAATAAAATCTTTTTTTTCTAAAGATTTTATTTATTTGACAGACAAAGATCACAAGTAAGCAGAGAGACAGGCAGAGAGGGAGGGGGAAGCAGGCTCCCCGCCAAGCAGAAAGCCCGATGCAGGGCTCGATCCCAGGACCCTGGGATCATGACCCAAGCTGAAGGCAGAGGCATTAACCCACCGAGCCACCCAGGCGCCCCTCAAATAAAATCTTTTAAAAAAAGATGTAACTGAACTATTTCCCAGAAATCATATATATAGGAGATAAATATATAGATATAGATAGATAGATATGATATGATATGATATCATCGGATTGGTGATCATCAGAAGATCACAAAGATTTTTCTGACCCAAAATATTTTGGGCTGTGAACCCATTCCACAGTGAGGATAAAGGATCTAGTAGAATCTTTGAGTTATGTAGAGAAATAGGCCCCAAAAGTTGAGGTGACTTTTCTAAGGCTACCTAGATGTTGGCTGAGCTAGGATTAGAGGACTTAGGTGTCCTGGCTCGCACTTCAATGTGTCCTTTCATCAAAATACTTCAAGTATTTACCTAGGGGCAAGCTCTGATGTCAGCCAAGCACGAGAGAAATAACTTTATGTCCATGTGTTCATTCCTTTGTTGAGTAGTTTAACAAACATTTTTTGAGTGCCGATCCTACAATAGAGCCATAGAGATGCACAGATGAATTACACATTAGCTAATAGGGTAGACAGGCACATATGCATTGTGGGTAATTTATACTATCAGGGAATGTTGGGGGCTATTTTCATGCCCGAAATGACATCTGAGTTAAAGTGATGAATGTGTAGAATTTTGGCGAGGGAATGGAGGAGGGCATTTCAAGCATATGAAGAAGGTGTAGAAACAAATGTTCACGGAATAATGCTGAACCCAGTCTGACAGTGTGGCCAGGAAGAGAGAGAAGTGAGATAAGAGGGTTCTGATTTGCAAGGCCTTTACCTGAGGAATTAAGGGTGTTGATTAACTTTGCAAAAGGCTCTAATGGTAGTTTGAGACAGGAATCAGTAGCTTAGGCATTCAAGAAAGTCTTCAAGATTCATGGCCTTCTACACTACTTGTTTTATGCTATACCTCCTTCTGAAATACTTCTGAATTCACAGAGTCAGGAAGCATTTAGCCCAGAATAAAACAAGTTCCCCAGCTCTGTTTGGGAGTTTTTTGGTGAACTCATTCTCTCTGTTCATGTTATTTTCTGTTATTCCTCCTTCTGCTCAGACACATCAGTAAAATTTTAAGATTTCTAAGCAATGAAAAGTAGCTTCTAATGAGAAAAAAAGGAGTTCTGCTTTAATGGAGCATATAAGCAACATAATTACAATCATGAGAATATAGTTGATAATTATCATTTTCCAGGGGCCCTTAAAGTGAGAAACCTGAAACATGCCCCTTATGGTAGGGACTCATGTTTAAGTAAAAAAGGAAGTTCTCAGTCTAGAGAGTGAACTCTGCCAATGAGGAGGAGGCATCACTTTTAAGTAGACCTTCAACTCGTTTTTTACCCCCATTTCCTCTTCCTTACCAGCGATTGTTGGGAAGGGCCAGGAGCAGGGCTGTGTAAGCTTTAACTCAAGAATTTGGTTGTCAGGGGCCCCTGGGTGGCTCGGTGGGTTAAAGCCTCTGCCTTCAGCTCAGGTCGTAATCCCAGGGTCCTGGGATGGAGCCCTGCTTTGGGCTTTCTGCTCAGCGGGGAGCCTGCTCCCCCACCCACCCACCCCCCCGCCGCTTCCCCTGCCCCGCGCCCTCGCCAGCCTGCCTCTCTGCCTACTTGTGATCTCTGTCTGTCAAATAAATAAATAAAATCTTTAAAAAAAAAAAAAGAATTTGGTTGTCATATATCTCCTCTCTGACATTTCAAGGCTCCTGAGAAAATGAAATCAGTTCTTTCTCACTAAAATACTGTGATGCTTGTTAAACGCATATGTAATTATATTAACAACACCAACTGGGGCCCCTTGGAGTAAGTGCCCAGGAAAGAGAGAGTGAAAAAAATAGGACTCTTCTCATTAAAAACAAAGAAACAAAAAAGGATTAGGGTCAGAGACACCAGTATGAACTCATGTTTAGCTTAAGAGAGATAGATAGATATAGATACAGAAGTAATTATAGATTTGTATGCATATAAACAGATATTTCCTAGCTCTTTCCACTGAGAGGGCCTAGAAACAATGATACTCCAGAGGCAATGAGCACACTTAGCATCACATTTTGGTTTCTATATCATATTATCATAGTAAAAGGAACCAGGGCTCCTTGAAGAAATGGTTGATCTAGAACTGGGGTAGGGCATATACAAGATGAGACTGGTACTTTTCATAATATAAGAAAATAAGGAATTGCTAAAAGAAAATTAAAAACCCACAATGATGGAGCCATGTCAAAGGGACAGAGGAACCAACTAAAAGATCTCCCAGTGGCCCAAGAAGGAACAATTTGAACAACAAAATAGTGTAGTATCAGATATAGCCCCAAGTATCAAATAAATATCCAAGAATTCATACTGATACAAATAAATGATTGAATAAATACAGAAATGAGGGAAAAGAGAAAAATCTCTACTAAAGAGTTAGAAAAAATTTCCATTAGATAGTCCCCAGTTAAGAAGGTAGAGCTTAATCCACCACCACAATCACTCTCATCATACGAATGTGGGCTGCCCCTGAAGACTTCCTTCGAGAATACAGTACAATAAGGGGAGAAAAAGTAACTTTATGGTGGAGGAAACTGTCAAATACTAAGCTGGCCTAGTGATAAGGCTAAAATCATTCATGACAATCATGTTGATAAGTTGTGCCCTGGATATGATGTGAGGAGAATGGTACTTTGCATCTGTGATCTTCCTCCCCAGAATCGATAACCCCCTCTATTAGGAAAACATCAGACAAACCCAAATTGAGGAACATCTTACATGATACCTGACCAGGACCCTTTGAAACTGTCAAGGTCATCAAAAATAAGGCAAGTCTGAGAAACTGTCACAGGTCACAGACCAGGGGAGATCAAGGAGATATGAAGACTAATATAGACTAATATTCATGTGATATCCT
Source organism: Lontra canadensis (assembly GCF_010015895.1). Taxonomy (NCBI): domain Eukaryota; kingdom Metazoa; phylum Chordata; class Mammalia; order Carnivora; family Mustelidae; genus Lontra; species Lontra canadensis. The sequence continues at coordinate 2,020,771 of NW_022631157.1, forward strand.
GGATGATGGATAGAGACATAGGTGGATATAACAGTGAACTTTTACCCAACAGAAAACATGCATACTATTTAAACATCAATGAAATATTTAAAATAATTGACCATTTTAGACCCTGAAAATTCTCAAAAACAGAAATTATACAGGCCTTTTTATCCTTACTACAGTGCAACACAGGATTGATAAGAAATTGGTTGAAGAAACTATGGAACATTAAAAAAAAATGAAGAAAGGGTCAAACAGCTCTATTTTTTGATGCATATATCTGTTGGTAACACAGAATCTTCATATCTTTTTGTACTCTTCATATTTTTCAGATACTTTTGTCTTGATTTGTGAAAGAGGATTTTTAGATTCTTACATAATAAGTGCAATATAAACCTTCCTTTTTATTTCCCATTCTAAATATTGTCCAGCTCACCTCACTGGGCACTCTTTGATATCATTAAACATGTTTTGAGCTGAATTTGTTTCTGTTCCATTGGAGAAGAGATAATGCTATTTGCCTTTTGTTTATTCATCATTCAGGAACCAAAATTGGAACCCAAACTATAATTTTTTTAAGAATTTTATTTATTTGTCAAAGAGAGGAAGAGAGACAGAGCACAAGTAGAGGAAGCGGGAGGCAAAGGGAGAAGCAGGCTCCCCGCTGAGCAAGGAGCCAGATGCAGGCCTAGGTCCCAGGACCCTGGGATTATGACCTGAGCCAATGGCAGCGACTTAACTGACTGAGCCACCCAGGCATCCCCAGTTATATAATTTTATAGAAAAGGAATATTAGTATAAATTTAACTTTGGTACAGCACAATGAAATTTCTGTTACTTTCTTGGAATTACAGAACTGTGATAACTTTAACAATAAGCCAAATCATTGTTTCTTGATTTTTTTCTCAACGTCTAATTTGATTCTGTCTGTCTGTCTGTATGTTTGTATGTATTTGAGTAGGCTCCACGATGGGAGCAGGCTTAAAGGCTTAAACTAGATACTATCTAAGTTTCCTCTAGCTATAAATGTGTCTCCATATATCAGATGCGCGGCTTGAACTCATAGCCTGAGATCAAGACCTGAGCTGAAATCAAGAGTTGGTTGCTCAACCAGCTAAGCCACCCAGGCGCTCCTAATTTTTTAAAAATTCTTATTCCCTTGCCCTTGAAATTCATGTCTATGTCTCTAGAAGGATGTTTCTTAAGAATACTATCTACCCAAATATTCACTAATAAAGAATTTGTGTTCAGCGATTATAGTGTAAAAACAATAGATGACATTGTTTTTGCTTGCCGAAAATAAAATTACAATGTTGAATATGATTTTCTAAATTACCCTTAACTTCCAGGGATTCTGATATGGTCAAAAATCACTGATCCAAATAAATCAAACCTTCATTTAAATTTGAGAAAACTGAGACGAGAGAAGTTAAATAACTTCCTCAAATTCACTGTGAATTAGTGATTAAGTCAACTCTTTTTTTTAAAGGATCTTATTTATTTGACTGACAGAGATCACAAGTAGGCAGAGAGGCAGGCAGAGAGAGAGGAGGAAGCAGGCTCTCTGCTGAGCAGAGAGCCCGATGTGGCTGATCCTAGGACCTGGAGACCATGATCCCAGCCGAAGGCAGAGGCCTAACCCACTGAGCCACCCAGCCTCTCCAATTAAGTCAACTCTTGATTTGTCATACAGTATAACATTCTTTCTCCTAAGTTTGTAGCAAAGTGGAACGTGAGAAAAAAAAAAGATTTAAAAATAGAAATGGAGCCAAAAGTGTTTCTCTCCTATTAAGAGAACTCTCTTCAAAGAAAACTCTCTTTCTCTCTGAAGAAAGTCCAATCAAATAAAAATTCCTTGGCCTCTATGTTAATTTGATCTTGATCCACCGAAAGATACTTTAAAAACTTAATTTATCTTGATATAAAGTAGAAGTCCTACTCCTCCAATCGTTCTTTCTCTTTATAGTGCCTCTGTGATAGAAAATGGTTACAGAATTCTGAGTTCTATTGTTGAATGCTTTTGTAATCTCAGGGACTTTTTCCAGGCACATACAGTACAAACTATCTAGTGACAACATATAAGCCCTTGTCCTTCTATCAAAAACAGCTGCTAAATCATTCTGCGGTCTCTTCAGTACATCTCTTACTCAGCTCAGTCATGAAGGTGGGCTCAGTCATGAAGGTAGCAACATTCTAAAACTAGTCATACAAACAATTTGCTGTAATTTTCCATGTGAAAAATTATGTTCAAGTGCTAAGAAGTGCAGGCAATATGGAATGACAATGCTTTTCAATGGATTCACAGCAAATTTCAAATTGCCACAGGGTCCAGGGAGAGATCTTCCTACAGATTAAAGTTAAAGGATAGGAAGCCATGAGGACAATTTAAAAAATAGTAGTTTGGGGCGCCTGGGTGGCTCAGTGGGTTAAGCTTCTGCCTTCGGCTCAGGTCATGATCTCAGGGTCCTGGGATAGAGTTCCCCATCTGGCTCTCTGCTTGGCAGGGAGCCTGCTTCCCCCCTCTCCCTCTGCCTGCCTCTCTGTCTACTTGTGATCTCTGTCTGTCAAATAAACAAATAAAATCTTTAAAAAAAAATAGTCGTTTGACCAGAAATAACAGAAACATTTCTCCAGGAACTATTTCCACTGAATAGTGTGTAAGCGGAAATAAAATCCTGAGTAGAGTAAGGTGGGAGAAGGTATTTTTTTGTTTGAAGTACCTGAAACATCTCAAAGAACACTTAGTTTCTGTTTCTGTTTTGTTTTTTAAGATTTTATTTATTTGTTTGACAGAGAGAGACTCAGCGATAGAGAAACACAAGCAGGGTAGAGAGAGAAGGAGAAGCAGGCTTCCCTAGCAGGGAGCATGATGCAGGCCTCAATTCCAAGATCCCCGGGATCCTGACCTGAGCTGAAGACAGACCCTTAACTACTGAGCCACCCAGGTGCCCCAGAACACTGAACTTCTAAGCTAGGACACAACTCTTCCACAGATGGTCCCTCAGCATAATACTTAACCTCTGGCACAATCTTGGCGAGTGAGATTCTGGGATTCTCTTTCTTCCAGTGTATGAATAGGCTTAAACTAGATACTACCTAAATTTCCTCTAGCTATACATGTGTCTCCATATATCAAATTAATTTCTAAATAGTAATTGTTAAATATATCCTTCAAACAAAAATCACATCACAGAAATAACGGTCTTTTTAAAAAGATTTTATTTATGTATTTCAGAGAGAGAAAGAGAGAAAACAAGCAGGGGAGGGAGGTAAAGGGGGAGGGAGAAGCATCCCAGAACTCTGAGATCGTGACCTGAGCTGAAGGTCTGACTGAGCTGCCCAGGTGCCCCCAACAAGGGTATTTCTAATAAATGCTAGCTAAAAAATAAAGGCCCCTCTCATCTCTGAAGTTATTCTGATTAACAGTAGTAATTAGTAATAATGAAATGAAGATGAATTTGTACTTTAAATGAAAATGCAGACTATAGTAGTTTTATGGAAGTGCTTATAATACCTAATTATACTGACATGATTTATGGAGGACACCAACATAGTAATGTTCTTTTTTCCTCAGAAAATTTTTAAAAACACATTTATTTTGGAAACAATAAGCTTACACACAGGTTGAGGTAACAACAGCAGGACTAATTTTTTTTTTTTTCCTGGGCAGAGCGTGCATAAGATACACACAGATTTATCTTTTTTCCATCTGTATTTCATTACTGTGAAATGAAGTGATCCTCGTAATTCTTATAATAGGTTTTTTTTAATGCTGTTAATTTTTGAGGTGAGTATAGCCCAGAATATATTATTAGCACCACTTTAACTCACTGTTTCTCTTTACCAGACTTGGAAAGGCAGCATAGTGCAATGTGGTGTTTTTTGTAAAAAAAAATTTTTTTTAGCAACTATAACCATTATCTTCAAACAAATTATAAAACAGATAAAAGCAGAGTAGCTGACTGGGAGCCCACCATACTGCATCCTTGTCTTTTCCCAGGGGTAGCTTCTTGAAGCTCTGGGGCTTTTGAGATGACAGCCTGGATACCTCTGTGTACCGGAAAACACATGGGGGTTTGAGTCCCCTGGAACTGCGTTCAAATCTCAGCTGACCCCCTTACAAGCTATGGGATGATGAGTTAATCTCTTAGATTCAGTTACACATGTGTGAGGTCAAAGAAAGCAACTAATATTATTGCTTATGATTGTTGTAAGGATAGGATGCTCAATAAATATGTTTGCTTCTGCTTTTGTTTGCAATTAAACATAAAACGACTTTTCCCACAGTTTAAAAAAATATGAGCATAATAGCTCTCTCCAGGTGTAGGCCTCCCAAAATTCAGGTTTAGATATTTCCAGTTTGTCTCAGGTGGATTTCCCTCCCTCAGGTTATTAGTGTCAAGTTTCTTCTTGTCCCAGGGGTTCTAACTCTGGCCTACTACCATCCTTATTATATCTAGTTAACTGCAGATAAACACACACATACAAATCAGAGGTTTGTTACAAAAACTCTATAGTACACAGTGAACATTCCATGGTTCTCATGTTTTTCTTTTCTAGATAAAGGAAACAAAAATTAACTTTTGACTTTAAATTTCAAATACAACTGTTGAAATTATCCCTTTACAGTAACTTTCATTAGGAAGCTTATTAATACATTTGCAGCAACATAAATGGAACTAGAGTGTGTTATGCTAAGAAATATAAGTCAAAGGGCACCTGGGTGGCTCAGTGGGTTAAGGCCTCTGCCTTCGGCTCAGGTCATGATTCCAGGGTCCTGGGACGTTGGGCTTTCTGCTCAGCGGGGAAACTGCTTCCCTTCCTCTCTCTCTCTGCCTGCCTCTCTGCCTACTTGCAATCTCTGTCTGTGAAATAAATAAATAAAATCTTTTTTTTTTTTAAGATTTTATTTATTTATTTGTCAGAGAGAGAGAGAGTGAGCGAGCACCGGCAGACAGAGTGGCAGGCAGAGACAGAAAGAAGCAGGCTCCCTGCCGAGCAAGAAGCCCGAATGTGGGTTGGATCCCAGGACGCTGGGATCATGACCTGAGCCAAAGGCAGCCGCCCAACCAACTGAGCCACCCAGGCGTCCCAATAAATAAAATCTTAAAAAAAAAAAAAAAAGAAAAGAAAAAGAAATAAGGCACCTGGGTGGCTCAGTGGGTTAAGCCTCTGCCTTCGGCTCAGGTCATGATCCCAGGGTCCTGGGATCTAGCTCCAAGTGGGGTTACCTGCCTAGCGGGGAGTCTGCTTCTCCCCTTCCCTCTGCCTCTCCCCCATTGTACTCTCTCTCTTTCAAATGAATACCTAAAATCTTTAAAAATAAATAAATGGGGGAGCCTGGGTGGCTCACTCATTAAGCATCTCCCTTTGGCTCAGGTCATGATCCCAGGGTCTTGGGATAAAGCCCCGCATCAGGTTCCCTGTTCCACAGGAAGCCTGCTTCTCCCTCTCCCACTGCCCTGCTTGTGTTCCCTCTCTTACTTTGTCTCTCTCTCTCAAACAAACAAATAAATAAATAAATAAATAAATAAATAAAATTATTCTCAAAGAGAGAAAAAAGGAAGGTTATTGCTATTTTTAAAAATATTTTATTTATTTATTTGGCGCAGAGAGAGATCACAAGCAGGCAGGGAGGCAGGCAGAGCGAGGAGGAAGCAGGCTCTCTGCTCTGCGGAGCAGAGAGCCCGATTCGGGGCTCAATCCCAGGACGCTGGGATCATGACCTGAGCCGAAGGCAGAGGCTTTAACCCACTGAGCCACCCAGGTGCCCTGGTTATTGCTATTTTTACTGGGGAGGTCATTCCTTTATTAAAGTCAAATTTGTCATATTTCCCAAAGAACTTTTAAAAAAAGATTTTATCTATTTGAGAGAGAGAGAGAGAGCACAAGCACTGGGAGCGGCAGTTGGAGAAGCAAGCTCTGCACTGAGCAGGGAACCTTTGTGGGGCTTGATCCCAAGGACCCTGGGATCATCCCCTGAAGCGAAGGCAGACACTTACCATCAGCTGAGCCACCCAGGTGCCCTTTTCTCTAAGAACTTATCAACAAATGTAACTTTTTAGTTTCCTAGAGATTTATACATATTTTTTCTGATATAGCATTTATTGGCTTATTTTAATAGTCTCAGGACTCTGGGCACCTGGGTGGCTCAGTGGGTTAAAGCCTCTGCCTTTGGCTCAGGTCATGATCCCAGGGTCCTGGGATCGAGCCTCGCATCGGGCTATCTGCTCAGCAGGGAGCCTGCTTCCTCCTCTCTCTCTGCCTGCCTCTCTGCCTACTTGTGATCTCTCTCTGTCAAATAAATAAATAAACTCTTTAAAAAAAAAAAGGAAAGCTGATATTTAGGTTATTTTTCAGCAAATGCGTTCAGTACTGATGATTATCTCAGCAGATCAGAGGTAACATTTACTGATCTTTCTTGACCTAGAAATGACACATGCAGTATCTTATATCTCTAAAACTCTAGTTTCATGGCATGATGGTCAAGAGTGAGGGCTCTGGAGACAGACTGTCTAGGTTAGAATACCAGCTCCATTACTTATCTTGGGCAAATTATTTAACAAATCTTGGCACTGTTTCCTCATCTATGAAATGGAGATAATAATAATTGCCTACCTCAGAGAGTTGGTGTGAGGATGGACTGTGTTAAAAATGTTAAAAACTGGGGCGCCTGGGTGGCTCAGTGGGTTGAGCCGCTGCCTTCAGCTCAGGTCATGATCTCAGGTTCCTGGGATCGAGTCCCGCGTCAGGCTCTCTGCTCAGCAGGGAGCCTGCTTCCCTCTCTCTCTCTCTCTCTCTCTGCCTGCCTCTCTGTCTACTTGTGATCCCTCTCTGACAAATAAATAAATTAAAAAAATGTTAAAAACTTAGATGGGATCAGGAGAGAATCAAACCATAAGAGACTCTTAATCTCACAAAACAAACTGAGGGTTACAGCGGGGCGGGTAAGGAGAGGGTGGTTGGGTTATGGACATTGGGGAAGGCATGTGCTATGGTGAGTGCTGTGAAGTGTGTAACCCTGGTGATTCACAGACCTGTACCCCTGGGGCTAATAATACATTATATGTTAATAAAAAATAAAAAATTACTTTAAGAAATGTTAAAAACTTAAAATACTGGTATGCCTGGCTAACTCAGTTGGAAGAGCATGTGACTCTTGATCTTGGGTTTGTGAGTTCGAGCTCTACGCTGGGTATAGAGATTACTTAAAAATAAAATCTTTTTTTTTTTAAGATTTTTTATTTATTTGACAGAGCGAGAGAGAGCACAAGCAGGGGGAGCTGCAGAGGGAGAGGCAGAAACAGGCTCCTCACCAAACAGGGAGCCCTAAGCAAGGCTGAATTCCCAGGACCCTGGGATCATGACCTGAGCCCAAGGCAGAAGCTTAATCCACTGAGACACCCAGGCACGCCAAAAATAAAATCTTTAAAAAAAAACTTAAAATACCTCCTGGCACACAGTAAACACTCAATCATTATTATTGTTATTTGTATAACAATACAAATTGTGCACTGTCTATCCTATTCATCCAAACTCATTGGATGAGCCCCTATTCAATGCCAGGCACAGAGACACCTGAGTTATTAAGACAAATCGCCCAACATCCCTGCACTCAAGATCTTAGAGCAAAACAGAGAAAAAAAGATTTGGTGCTAAAACACAGGGTTTGAGGTGCCTGGGTGGCTCAGTTGGTTAAGTGCCTGTCTTCTGCTCAGGTCATGATCCCCGGGTCCTGGGATGGAGCCCTGCATTGAGCTCCCTGCTCAGTGGGGAGTCTGCTTTTTCCTTTCCTACTGCCTCTCCCCACCCCCGCAATGCCCCAGCTAGTGTTCTCTCTCTTACTTGGTCTCTCTAAATTAAATAAATCTTAAAAAAAAACAACAACACGGGGTTAACTTGAATCAGATTCAAGGAGTCTCTAACAGAAATTAGTATTTCCTTCAACTACTAATGTTAATGATAAATCACTAACATGTTAGCAGTGCCTGTGGCTTTGTGTCCAGGAGAAATTACAGATATTTCCATATCGAATTACAGTTCTTGTAGGTATCTCAAAATATTATTTGTCCTCACCATTACTCTGAATAATGATAGTTATTAGATTGGATCTGCTGCTAGATTTTATTTAGTACCTTCAAAAAGAAGGACCTACAGGGGTACCTGGCTGGCTCAGTCAGTGCAGGATGCGATTCTTGATCTCAGGGTTGTGGGTTGGAGCCCCACATTGGTCATAATGCCTAATTAAAAGAAAAAAAAAAGAAGCATCTACATCACAACTTGATTTTTTACTATTTTGGTTTGTTTGTAATTGATTTTTTTCATAATATGATAGATATTTAGGCTTTTTTTAAAAAGACTTTATTTGACAGAGAGAGATACAGCAAGAGGGGGAACACAAGCACAGGGAGTGGGAGAGGGAGAAGCAGGCCTCCCGCAAAGCAAGGGAGCCTGATGCGTGGCTCGATCCCATTACTCTGGGATCATGACCCGAGCTAAAGGTGGACACTTAACAACTGAGCCACTCAGGTGCCCTTATTTATGCATTTTTAAAGGATTTTATTTATATTGGAGAGAGGGTTCGCACATATGAGCAGTTGGGGAGAAGCAGAGGAAGAGGGAGAAGCAGATTCCCCACTGAGCAGGGACACCCCCCCCACCACCTGGGGCTTGATCCCAGGACCCTAAGATCATGACCTGAGCTGAAGGCAGATGCTTAACTCCCTGAGCCATCCAGTCACCCCATCTTTGTACATTTTTAAAAGAAGGGGTCCGTCCATAGGTTTCAACAGACTGCCAAAGGGGTCCATGGCATTAGAAAGGTTAAAAATCCCAGCACAAAAGTCTGTGTAAGGAAGATTGGGGGCCCTAATGAAAGAGTGCACAATAGGGAGGAGTACAAAACGATTCTGTTTTGTAAGAGAAGCTAGGTGCCCCTGATTTTAAAAACCAACTTAAAAAAAAAGTCAACTTTTGAGGTACTAAAAATAACTTTCTTCTGATTGCAAGGGTGCATAGGAATTGGAGTTTAAAAAGCTGTGTTCATCACAGCCCTGCTACTAAATGAACATGTAATTTCTCTGAGCCTATTTTCTCATCTGGAAAATGAAAATAATGCCAGCTTCATATGATCATTATGAAAAAGTAAGATAATGTCTATAAAAGCATATTGATAATTATAAAGGTTAAAACAGTTGCAATTCTTCTTTCCTTGTCCACAAATCTAATCCTATGCTAGGCAATATATATATATATATATATATATATATATATATATATATACACACACACACATATATATATGTATGGTCTATCATATATCATATATATGTATAAAGGACAATGGCCTTTGCTTTTTTAGGAGTTTACAGCTCAATTCTGGATATGCCCTGAAGGCTAAAACACATGAAACCTGGAAAGCAATTCAAATTCCATATGAAGCAGGGAACTAAACACACATATGTCATTGATGGTGAATTGGCATGACAAGTTTAAAAAACAAACACCACCCCACACTCAAGAAATAACAACACAAAATAAATTAGCTGGCCACAGAAACAACCAACTGGGTGATGACCTCTGGAGCAAAAAGGTAACTCATCAATTAACTCTACCTTGTCCCAGGTAATGTGGTATTTTCAGTGTTCTACATACATTCAAGACAAAGAATACAAAAAGAGAGAATTGGTTACTATGCCTCTTCCGCAGCATGGTTGGCTTGGATCCTCATGACCAGTATTGGTTAACTACTGTCTGTTAAAACCAGGCCCATGCAAAGGCCAAGAACACTAACATGGAGTTCTCATGGGAAAGACCCTTTAAGAACATCTTGACTTCCTTAGCTCTACTTCTCTGTTCTTCAAAGACGGATGATAACCTGTGACTTCCTTTTTTTTTTGGATTGTACCTGTCCCCCACACTCCCCGGCAAAGAGAAAACCCTATATAAATGAGGAATCATTTGCTGGTTATATTTACTGTTAATATAATAGCCTTCTGCTCTATAATTTGGTATTTTGTGACTTATCTAGTGTGATTCAAAACACTTTTTTTTTTTTTTGGAAGTAGAGAGTAGTAGAGAGTACAGAATAGAAGAACAAATAAGAGCATTCTGAACTTTTTATTTGACTGAAAATATAGGCTGTACTTAAAAATCAGCAACAGGTATACCTTATGTCAGATGTGTTCCTGAAATGCCAAATTTTATATTAAACGCATCATGTGTAGAGCTCACTTTCTTAAGTAGCAAATGCTTTGATTAAAACCAGTACTTCAGGGGCGCCTGGGTGGCTCAGTGGGTTAAAGCTTCTGCCCTTGGATCAGGACGCTGGGATGGAGCCCCAAGCTCCTTTCCCGCGTTGGGAGCCTGCTTCGCCGCGCCCTCCCGCCCCGCCCCCCCAACTTGTGATCTCTGTCAAATAAATAGACTTTTAAAACAAAACAAAATAAAAGCGGTACTTCAGATGTCTGAATAACTATTCCAAAGACACTAGTTTTGGAAACAGCTTGAATAACCATTCCAAAGACACCTGTTTTGTAAACAGTGTTTGCAGTTAACTTTTATAAAGGTCCTAAAGTAGACATTTGAAAAATGTTATTGGAAGTTATGAAACGGTTCTGTGTTTGTAGGCTGGGACTTTGGAAGATAATGTTTCCTTTTAATGGAATATAAGATCACAGTATTTGAATTGGCTAGAACATCTCAGAGATCACCTTGTCCAACCTGAAATTCAAATCTTTTTGAACTCAACTCCAAACCTGTCTGTAGGAGGAGAATAAATTGGGCCTCTGCATCTGTCTTTTTAAGCAGGACGGGCAAAACAACGGATTCCCTCTCAAGTTTTTCAGCGCAAGATGAATAGCTTCTCGAGGTTATACGTACTTTTAAAGAAATCAGTTTACCCCTCTGACCACTCCTATGGTGCCCGGCGGGCTGAAGCAGTGTGTGTGTGTGGGGGGGGGGAGTTCAAGTATCTAAGTCTTGCTTCCAGCAGTCGATAAGCCACGACTTTCTCAGTAACGATCCTGAAGCTTCAAATCACCTACCAAAACTAGTTTTCCTCATTTTATAGGTGATTGTTACACATAAATCGCGCTCTTTGGTGGAGCCCGGTCGCGTCCGACAGCTGCAGCCGCAGCCCCCGGGCTGCCCACCATCCGCTCAAGGGCTTTGCGGGGTGGGATTCGGCCAGGGGTGGCTTGGGGCACGTGGTGGCTAGGGGATCGGAGACGCGATCCCCGCCCCGGGAGCCCCTCTACCAAGAAACGACCCACCCATCTCCCAGTCAGGCCCCTTCCTGCGAAGTTAGAGACTCGATGACCCGTAATGGATCTCCGTTCATTTAACAGGCCCCGCGCCCCCAGTTCCTCAGAGGCCCGCCTCTCTTCAGGGGTCTTCTACCCCCCTGGGGGCGGTGACTGACGACGCTCGGAAGGCGAGAAACGGCTCCCTAAGCCGCTCGCCGGGTCCCTCTCTCCCCACAATGCACCGGGGCCAGCAGGAAGGCCGCTCCGACCCCTAATTTTCCCGCGAATTCAGTTCAAAGAGGCGGCCGGGCCCGCGATCGGCAGCGCGCACGGGCCAACCAAGCCGCGCCTCCGCGAGAAGCGCCTCCGCGTGACTGACGGGAGAATCCGCGGGCCAACGGGCTGGGCGGCCGGGCGGCGCGCGCTCCCGCCGGCCAATCAGGACGCCGGGCGGGGGAAGTGGGCGGAGCGAGGCCAGGCTAGGGTGAGCGGCCTCCCGAGCGAAGCGGGGCTCTCAGGAGGAGACACTTTTTTTTTCCTCCCTCCTTCCCTCCTCTCCTCCTCCCTTCCCTTCCCCTCTCCTCCCCTCTCTCCTCCTTCCCCCCTCGGTCCGCCGGAGCCTGCTGGGGCGAGCGGTTGGTATTGCAGGCGCTTACTCTCCGGGGCCGCCCGGCGGGTAGCTGGCGGGGGGAGGAGGCAGGAACCGCGATGGCGCCTCAGAAGCACGGCGGTGGGGGAGGGGGCGGCTCGGGGCCCAGCGCGGGGTCCGGGGGAGGCGGCTTCGGGGGTTCGGCGGCGGTGGCGGCGGCGACGGCGTCGGGCGGCAAATCCGGCGGCGGGGGCTGTGGAGGAGGCGGCAGTTACTCGGCCTCGTCCTCCTCCTCCGCGGCGGCAGCGGCGGGGGCCGCGGTGTTACCGGTGAAGAAGCCGAAAATGGAGCACGTCCAGGCTGACCACGAGCTTTTCCTCCAGGCCTTTGAGAGTGAGTGTGTTTGCGGCTTTGAGGGCAGGAATACCCCCTCTTCCAGCATTAGGGGGCCGGGACACTCGTGCTGGGGCCCCCCTTCCTCGCCGGGACTCGACTTGATTTGGGAGTGGAGGGAGAAATTGAGGGGTCTGTTCCCACTTGAGGGATTACGGGCAAGGGGGTCCGAAGTCTAGGTAGGGCCTTGGGGGGGAGGAGGTGGACCTGGGGGTGCAGGTGAGGTTCTTGACTCCCCGAAGATTTACCCGAGAGCTTGGGCAGTGGGGCCCCACGTTTAAAAGAGCAGGCTTTTAGGTGGGGAGGTTACAGTTGGACTGAGGATGCAGTCAGATCCCGAGACTAGTTCTTGCTTTCTTTCCTGTCTTTTCTTACTCTAGAAGTACAAGGGTTTCGGTTGTACGTTTTGAGGAGTCAAATTAAGCTTGTGAAGAGAGGAGTGCAGGGAAACCGACCCAATTGTCATTTGCCTGAAATGCTTTCGCACTTACTTGGTGCTGCACGTTAACATGGCACCTTTGGATGCTTGAAACCTTTCAGATCTATCCACCCATTCCATGGGTACATAAACTGAGTCAGGTAGCGCTTAGAGTGTCTACTCTTGAGACTGCCTCGGAATTTTGCCCGTTGTACTTGTCTTAATTCCAGAACATTTTCTTATGTCAGTTTTGGCTTTTAAGGTCCTGTTTCAGGGGCAGAATTATGACTTGATTTGAAAGGAAGGCAAGGTGTTTGGAAACAAACAATAGAATTTATTAAAAACATCATGACTGTAAATCTCAATTGTCCTTTAATGAGTATTAAATCGTGATTGTTTTCCTTCTTGCTTTTGTGTACATTTTATAAGTTGGATGATCGCTAATAGCTAAATAACAGAAACTTGAAAAAATTCAGCTTTACCGCCGAATGTCGTTATTTACAATTTTACCGTGGCATATGTTAAAGGCTTGGTATCAGCTGTGCTTGAAAAGAGGTATTACGTTGTTTAATACCCTTCTCTCATTCTCTCTTATTCGTGCTTCTTGAAATCCTAATTGGAATTTAATACAAGGAATTTCAGTTTTTATTGAAACGAATATTGAACCTGCTTGAGAGATTCACAGTCTTACTTTTGCTTAATCTACTTTGAAAAAATCTGGAGTGCTTTAAATTGGAAAAATGGTGGAGAACTGAAGGGCCGTGATGACAATAAACGTACATGTTTCTACCCCTTCTAAATTATCTTCTCTCTTTTTTATGCATTTGACACTAAAACTAAACTAACTGAAGATTAAGTGGAAATTTAAACATTTCTTTCTAAATGTGATGCAGAGACAAAGCGGCCAAGAAAGTTTAAGCTATTTTTGCTTTCTGATGAGTCTACCTTGGAGGAGTAAACTGTCATTAAGTGCTAGATTTTATCACACAACAACTTGATTCTTCTCTAGTATTGATCTTAATTTCTGGGAAGTTAAAATGCTTTGATACATATACTGGTGTAGTAAGTTATCTTTAGTTCCTTTTGATACTTCTTTATTTAAAGAAATGTGATACTACTAAATTAAAGGAACTGGCATTGTTGTATTTGTATATAAAATATATATATTTCTTTATCTCTAAAGGCAAACGAATTTTTAACTAAAGAGCATTTAAAAGCCTAGGGATTTGTTGATTAAAAATATGTGTTAACCTAGTATTTACATATTGGGATCATATTTATATTGAACAAAGTAAATAAAAACTTCAATTATAATTAAATATTCATTGGAAATTTTAGGGATGGTCTGTCTCATTTCTTTCAGTATTGGCAGACTTTCATTATACCTTCATTAGGACATCTGCGAAAGTGTTTTATTCTGTTTCAGCTTACTACTAATTTTTTAAAAGACCAGTTAAAAAGTGAAAATTTATTCTGTTATTTAGCATCAATAAATTCTTCTGCTGAATCCAGCTACCTCATTTCAGTTCATTTTTGGGAGGAGATGGGTTATAGTTTCAATTAGCTTAATTAATTCAGTATAATTAGTCTTCAGTTCTGCATACAGACTAGTTTCAAAGGTAGCTACCTTAGAAATGGCAAGGCTTAAGCACAAGATTGTAGAGAACCTTAAATTTAAAATAAATGTAATTGAGTTTTGTGAATATATTCCATAGACTGAATGTCTTTTGATGTTACTGTGCATGCTAATTTTCTTGATGTCACTATTTAGTACATGATTTTCATACAGGTGATTGGTTTACATTGGTTATAATACTGGCTGGACTGGTTATTTTCTTGAGAACTTAAGTAATCCTTTTGTTTCCTGTTACCTAGAACCAACGCAGATCTATAGATTTCTTCGAACTCGAAATCTTATAGCTGTAAGTAGTCAATAAAATTAATGAATATTATTTTTTTCTTAGAATTTTGCCTATTTAATTTTAATATTTTTAAAACCTTTTTTTGTAGCCAATATTTTTGCACAGGACTCTTACTTACATGTCTCATCGAAACTCCAGAACAAACATCAAAAGGTACATTTTTATGAGTCTTATTTTGAGTTGATCAGACAATGTTAAAGTTTTAATTTAAGGTACTGTTTATAATTAAAGATTAAATATGAAAAAGTGGCTGGTTGAATTGGTTGCCAAGCGATTTTTAATAGTATCATTTTTTTAAATCCTAGTTTATTACCAATTTTTTTTCCTAGTAGAAATGATACAGTAGTGGAGTGAGTGAAGTAATTTTACTGAATAATATTTTTATATTGTGCTATGAGTATTTTCAAGTTTGGTGAAAGCTGTGGATTTAAATATTAAAGGGCTCAGGGAAACTATCTTCAATACATAAATTTAAGTTAATTTTTAAATATTTCTTATATGTTCTAACAACGAAGAATTTGCTTCCATAATGATAGGTTCAGAAAGTCTCATTTTATATCTTTGGTGGTGGTCTTTCTAGAAGAGGAAATATTTCTGAACTCCATAGACTGAATGTCCTTAAAAAACAAGAAGTCTTAATTATCTAGTTTTCAGGTGGACAATGGGGGTGTCGATCAGAGCTTATTTTTGTTTAAAACATGCAATCTTTAACCATATGTAATTATGGAATGCTAGTTTCTTATCCTACATGCAAGGTGACTGAGTATATCAAATGAACAATTTTAAGTTTAAAGGAAAGAGCTTGTATTAAGCATTTGGTATTGTTAATCTTGACTCACTAAAACCATTAAGCTATCCCAATAGACTTTGAAACCAAACTCCTTTAGAGCCTCCCTCCTACTGATTATTAAGTAAGCATCATGTTTCTATGGCAAGACTTGGTTTAGCTTTGTATATATACGTAGGTGTACTTTGAAGGATTGAAATGTTAAAACTATTTGTCTTCTGGTAATCTTTCTGAACAGAGAGAGTATGCAAGCGATTGCGTGTTTGTGTGTGTTACATTTAATAGGTGAAGCTTGCCAAGAGCCTAAATAACTAGGAGAAGAAGGTGATGGATTAGGCAACAGAATTAAATTTGTCAGCTCTTTGCCTGTCTGTGTCATTATTTGATCTATGCCAAGGTTCAACAGACTTGTTCTGTGAAGGAACAGATCGTAAATATTTTAGGCTTTGTGGTCCAGGAGGCAGAATTAAGATTATTAGTTAGAATGTAAGTAGATACTTACACAAAAAGAAAAAAAATGTTCACAGTTCTTTTTATTGATAAAATTTAAAATCTAATAATTGAGTACAGTGTTTTGTAAAATATGCCTGCTAGTGAGAAGTGTGAGACTCTTTCATTTTTGTGCGGTGGGAAGAGATGGCATTTACCTTAATTGGGGTTTGGTTACTGTTCAAATCAATTGCACATATTTATCCATAAAAGTCATTCTTAGCTTGTGGTTTGGGTACAGGCAGTAGGCAGGATTTGGCCTGTGGTTCATGGTGTGCTGATTTATTCTATAAAACTAGGAGATTTTGATTAAGTAGTACTTAACTTTTTTCCTCTAGTATTTTTAATATGGAAGATCAGTTACCATTTAGGATGCGGCCCGATTTTAATTTAAAAGTGATTAGGTTTGGGGGTGCCTGACTGGCTGTCAGTAGAGCATGAGACTCTTGATCTTGGTGTTGTAAGTTTGAGCCCCATGTGGGTGTAGAGGTTACTTAAACTTTTTTTTTTTTTTTTTTAGATTTTATTTATTTATTTGAAACAGAGAGAGAGAGATCACAAGTATGCAGAGAGGCAGGCATAGAGAGAAAGAGGAGGAAGCAGGCTCCCCGCTGAGCAGAGAGCCCAATGCGGGCCTCGATCCCAGGACCCTGAGATCATGACCTGAGCCGAAGGCAGAGGCTTAACCCACTGAGCCACCCAGGCGCCCTTAAACATTTTTTTTAAAGTGATTATGTTTTTTGCAAAATAATGAGTTAATCCATAAATTAAAAAACACATTTAAAATCTAAGTTCATTATTGTCATGTTTGTTTATCAGACTATTAGACTGTCTCATTGTGGGATACATTTCTGTTGTCTGCTAATAGGTAGAGACAGGTTTAAAAGCTTTGTAGAAGAAATTACTTTTCTTAATTTATTGCTTTTTAGGCAAAAAATTGTCTTTCGGGGGAGTTTTGCAGCTGTTTACCAGGCAATAAACGTAGAAATCCCATAGGTTTTATTCCATGCAAAAATGCATTAGGAATCACTTAATGCTTTTGTTATATGCCTGGCTTATAAAAGACATTGAAATTAATTTTTAACAAATTATACAACTTATAAATCCTCAGATGAGTGCTGTTCTTTTCAAAGTAGCTGGTGGCTTTGGAAGGTGGTGAATTTAGCCTAATGGTGTGGTCTTTGTTAAACATGTTTTTGGGACTCCTTTTATAAAATTGCTTTTAATAACTATCCTTTGCTCAAAATGTTTTGGGACTCCTTTTTTACTATTATAACAGCATAATATTCATTGTTGGAATAAATATGTCACTCCCTTTGAAGTCATACAGTCCATTGCGATATTAATTCTAGTGTGTTTGTTAAACTCACCTTGTACTTTAGTTTCACTTCATAGAAGTATTCACATTCTATAGAGTAACACAACACTCATACAGTGGAAATATTTGTGAGGAGAAGGGCATCTTTTATTGAATCCATTTTACTAGAGTTCATGTAAGTTGTTTCTGAATCCTCCTAAGAAAATTTCCTGGAGTTTCTTGAATTTCTTGAATTTTAAAAATATTCTCCTTTTTGATGATCTTTTGATAACCATTTCCCTTGTTAAATCTGAGCTGCTGTAGCAGTATCTTTCTAAAGAACAGACATACTTGGTGTTGGGAGTGAGACTGCTTTTGTATAGTTGCTTATGTGGTTTGTTTTGTTTTTTTTTCCTAAAGAAGGCTGGATTGCCTATATTATCTTAACCTATTTCACACGGTTGTTAACACTCAGCTTTCCTATGCACACCTCCATAATGTTGGAAGAGGTGAACCTTGTGACTTAGTCTTAACTTTTCTTTCTTACAGACAGGATTTCTTCTTAATCATTGCATAAAGAAAAACTCATTATTCTTAAAAGTTTCCAGTAACTTTACAACCTTCCTCAGTAGTACATTTCAGTATTTATACTGGAAAGTTCTTTGTAACTAGCCTAAAATAATCCTACATTTTTCTTCTTTCTTCTCTCTTATCTGTGGAGATTGAAAATGTATTGCCATCCTTCTAAAGTACTTCCTTTATGCTCTATTGGATGAAACATTAATTGAAGTTTTCAGTAACTCTAAAGGTAAAGAGAGAAGCTTTTTTTTTTTTCCTAAACAATCTTTTCTTAATGGAGGCTGTTTTTCACCTGAACTATAGATTGCATCAATTCTGCTCTTCCTTATTAGTATTTTACTGTAATATATTTACATTAATATTTCTATACTGATAATTTTTTATTATAGTAGTTGAGTACAGTAGCTGTTATGAGGAAATGAGCCTGATAGTAATTTCTAGTGTCTGAATTCAAGGTTTACAAAGTAATTCATGTGGAGTACATTAAGTTTTTCATGTCGTAAGTTTGAAGAAAATATGAGTTGAGAAGAAATATTCATTTTCAGTTAACATATGTGGGTCTAGATTTTTAGCTTCTGTCTCTAGGACACATATAATAGACCACCTTAAGAACTAAGATAAGGCTTGCTTTAGAGTCCATTCTTAAATTGCTTGGGAGTATATGGGAGTTATTCTTAATTTAAGTTTCTGTTTTGTGGAAAAAGTACTTTTTTCTCTTCAACTTCTGGAGTTAAAAGCTAATAATTTTATTATGATTTGATGGGCATGTCCCCTAAACTTCAAAATTTTTCCATGATGGTTGATAACCATCTCTTTATTATGACATATCATTTAACTTTAGCCATTGCTAAGAATCTTTGAGGATGTTTTATTTCAGATTTTTTAATAAAATATTTATTTTTATGTAATAGTGTTAACACATATTTGTCAGGTTACTTAATAGAAATAGATGAATGTTTCAAAATATGTGATTTGCATTTGTTTGGTTCAGTCCAACAGATGCTTGAATACCTTTCAAATGTAAGGTACAGTGATGTGGCTTTCCTTGAAGAAAAGCAGTCTCTGCCCTTCAGGAGCTTATAGTCTAGGAGAAGAAATAAAATATTTGTGCAAGTTCACATTTATGACACTATATGTCAAAATAAATATAAGCCAGTTGTCATAGGTAAGGGGAAATCACTCTGGTTTGGGACTAATTACAAAAGGTTTCATGGAAAAGATAGCTTTTGAGATGGGACTTGAAGGGTTGTCTGCTGTATTATAACGTACACTGTTTCAATGTAGTATTCATTGTTATGGCTAACTATCCACAATTTATCTTATTAAAAATAATCAAAATCAGATTTCCAACTTGCCTATTACAGTGACAATAAAGTATAATCTTTTTTTTTTCCCAGTCGAGAAGTGATTATTTTGTTTATCTGTTTCTTTCAGGAAAACATTTAAAGTTGATGATATGTTATCAAAAGTAGAGAAAATGAAAGGAGAGCAAGAATCTCATAGGTAAGATAACCTATCAGTTTACATTAAGTGACATACTTGAGGAAAGAGGAAAAAATTTTAGTGATCATTTCTTTAGTGATCACCCCAATATTGTAAGGAGTTAGAAGGAACCTTAAAGGTCAGTTGGTCCAAACTCATATGTAAAAGGAATTACTAATTCTATAGCATCCGTGGCAGAGAACCCTTAAGCCTCATCTTGAATAACTTCAATCTGGCAACTCACTGTTATTCTAAGGCAGTTGTGTTCACTATTATTTATTTACTAGTTTCTTGCATGTTGACTCAAAGTTTCTGTAGCTTTTGCAGTCGGTATTAACCGTACTACCTCACATAAGGAGGGATGGAGACTTATATTTATGGTATACTTACTATATATTAGATGGTATGCCAGGTTCTTCACAATATCACATTTCTTCTAAATAATTGTCTTCAAATCTGAAAGAGGCTGTCTTTTCATCTTGTCCTTCCCCATATTTAGGCCTTTCAAAGTATTCCTAACTTTATATTTGAAATATGTTTTTCACATAAGAGTTTCAGAAACTTGACCCTTTGGACAGCATCTATTTATTGTATGTTTTCAAATGTAATACCTAGAACTAATCCCTAAAAGTTCTGACTATATTGCCTAAGCTAAACAGCGTATTTATTTCCATTTTTTTCTTTGATATGTAAACTAAAGAAAGTTGAGTATCATTCTAAAGAGACAGAGGAACTTGGGTGGTAGTTGTTTATTCATTGACTACTTTTAGGGAGAATACAAAACTAAAAATGTTAGATTTTTTAAAAAATGAAGCTGGTTTTTAAAAAAAATTTTTTTAATTGCCACAACAGATTGTTGTCTCTCAAAATTTTAAATCATAACTTATCGATAAAGATAGGATGTACACTGACTTAATGATACTTTATGATTTTTCATTTTAGTAACTGGTATGTCATTTTTGCAGTTGCTTATATGTTAAGTTTGGCTTTTGAATTAGGTCATTTTGTTAATTGAATTGTAAAATCACATTTTTAATTATATATCTTGCAAGATTGTACTGTAATTTATATTTCCATATCTAGGCAATCTTGACTTGTAAATAAACTGTGATAGTCCATCCTAGAAGCTGAGATCCCAAATCTTTACCGAATCTGTCTCTTCCTGCCCAAGGAGTACTTAAAACATAGAACTAAGAATGTTCTCCGTATATGTACTTTCTGTTGCTTGAATTTCTATTCCAGATCCTTGTCTGGTTACCTACCCTAGACAGAGTTCTTGGGATCCTCAGGGCCTTTTTTATGTAAAGTATAAGCTGTAGTCAGAGCCTCATCTTTGAGGTTTCCTGTTTCTTTTCTCCCGAACATTTTAATAATTGGCCCTCCAGGTCTTTCAGGGTTTGTGTGGGAAGGAAGAATGAACCAAGAAGAAAACTTGACCCTTTTCTTTATCTTTCCCATTAAGGCTCTATCTTTATCACTGCTAAACCTACTGGTATCTCATTGTGACATTGGCTTTGATAAATACTACAGAGCTTCCCTTAGAATATGTGTTGTGAGGGAGATAGGTAATACTAGTCAATTCTCTTTGAATAATCACTCACCCATTAATTTTTTTCCTCTTGACCCAGTCGTTTCAATAGCTAGGCCAGTACTCTTAACGACTGAACCACTTAGGCGTCACAGGCCAATACTCTTAACAGAGGTGTTTTTAACTCACAGAAGCATCAGAGGGTTGCAAGAATTCCTTCCTGTAATTTTGAAAAACAACTTTTTCAGTCTTTAGGATCCACGTGAGACTAGTGAATTGGCCATTTCAACCCCCCAAGATTGATCGATCCATCTCCCTCTCTTTCTCTTTCTCTGCTTGCCTTTCTGCCTACTTGTGATCTCTATCTGTCAAACAAATAAATAAAATATTTTAAAAAAAGAAGAAAAGGGGGGGCGCCTGGGTGGCTCAGTGGGTTAAAGCCTCTGCCTTCAGCTCAGGTCATGATCCCAGGGTCCTGGGATCGAGCCCCGCTTCGGGCTCTCTGCTTGGCGGGGAGCCTGCTTCCCCCCTCTCTCTCTCTGCTTGCCTCTCTGCCTACTTGTAATCTCTATCAAATAAATAAATAAAATATTAAAAAAAAAAGAAATTTCAAAATAAAATATCAGACCTAGGGATGCCTGGATGGCTCAGTTGTTTGAGTGTGCCTTCAGCTCAGGTCATGTCATGATCCCAGGGTCCTGGGATTGAGCCCTGCATCAGGCTCCCTGCTCAGTGGGGGAGCCTGCTTCTCCCCCTCCCTCTCAGCTGCTCCCCCTGCTTGTGTGCACGCATGCTCTCTCTCTGTCAATAAATGAATAAATCTTTTAAATAAATAAATAAATATATATATATATATATATATACATATATATATTTAAAAAAAAAAACCAAAAAAAAAACCGCTCCTAACTATGTTGGAGCTTAATGGCCAGCAAGGCACTTTAGGCCCCAGAGGTGTTGAGTTACTGTGTGCTAAGTGCTTCAGCATCACTCCATCCCTCAGGATCTTTATGAATGTTGTAGTGTCACTCCCAGGGACACTAAAATAAATTGGGGTATTGCTTTGTTTTACGTTTACCCCCAAGGCTTGGTATTATTAAATCACTTAAACGTATTTCTCATCTCAAATTAGGCATAATCTTGTTGTTGCATTAAACTTATCACATAGCACTGTAGAAGTTCCCTAGACACCAATATGTCATGCCTGCACTGTAAAACTTTGTAAAATCTGTGGTCAGATTCTTTTACAAGAAAATAAAATTAATCTTTGTTTTTCCCTGACATTAATTAGTAGAAGTTAAGTCATATACAAAAACATATCTGTCTTCCCATTTATATTTTTTATTCTGTACCATCTCCGACAGATCTTACTCAGTTTAGTTGGATCCTGGATTTGTTCAGCCATGGTAGCCTGGTTCTCTCTGGTTCCATTGGTTCTCATGTTCTTTCAGCACTTGGAAAATTGTAATGTCTCTATTCCCAAATCCCTTGTATTTCATTCTCCAAAGTTCAGTGGAATATCAAGATACAAATACTGTAGTACTATGGCCACAAAGTAGAACAATCAACTACCTGACTTATGTATGTCATTTGTAGTAACTTATAAACCAGGCCAAATTCCCAGCATTATCTGTGCAAAATGAAGTTGGTGTTCAAGGATCTTTTATTGACATACATTCTAGATCTACCATTGTCTTTACTAGTCACAGATATTGGCAGAACATAATAGGGGAAGCAGCTGATAGGGGGAAGAAATGGACACTTAATGGTTTTTACTTCTTGAAGATGTCAGTCAACATATGGCAGTAGGCCATAATTGACATTGTAACCCTACCTCAATAATAAACCCTATTGTTCTTGAAGATTGTTTCTTTTCTTGGGATGCCTGGGTGGCTCAGTCAGTTAAGCGTCTGCCTTCAGCTCAGGTCATGATCCTAGGGGTCTGGGATTGAGCCCCACATTGAGCTCCCTGCTCAGCAGGGAGCCTGCTTCTCCCTCTTCCTGCCATGCCTCCCCTCCCCTCCACTTGTGTTTGCTCACTCCCTCTCTTTCTCTCTGACAAATAAATAAAATCTTTTTATTTATTTATTTGACAGAGACACAGCGAGAGAGGGAACACAAGCAGTGGAAGTGGGAGAGGGAGAAGCAGGCTTCCTGCTAATCAGGGAGCCTGATATGGGGATCCATTCCAGGACCCTGGGATCATGACCTGAGTGAGCCGAAGGCAGATGCTTAATGACTGAGCCACCCAGGCACCCCAAATAAATAAAATCTTAAAAAAAAAAAATTGTTTCTTTTCTTGAGGAATGGCTTCTGAAAACTCCATACTAATTAGAAGATTTTAGAAATTCATAGTGGTTGTACCTTCAGTCTCAAGTTTTTCCTGCTGTTTATCCTTGCTTTTTTTGGTGTGATGGAGTATATTTAAAATATCTTTATTTTCTTTTTAGAATGTCTGACATAATTCCTTGTATTCTGTCCTCTTCAATTCTTATTTGGGTTTTGAATTTATTTTGGGTTTTGACCAAGTACTATGGCTTACTGGAATAAATTTCTGGTCTTTCTTTAGTTTTCTATCCTAGCAGGATCCCAGGAGTCTTTTGTGCTGTTAGTACTACCAGTTTTGGAATTCTGTAGTCCTGACTCCTTTGACTTCTTAAGTGCATGTCCATTGTCTGAAAGATAGCATGAAGGGATTTCCAAATTGGAGTTGTGTGCAAAAGTATTTGAGTTAAATGAAAAGCAAAATGTCTCCTCTCTTTTCCACTTAAACATCATCCATTCCTGGTCCTCTTTTAGCAGCTGGAGAAATCCCCTCAAAAGATACTAGAACTAGAACTTTTACTAGGGACATTTTCAAGTTTTAGTAGGTTGATAACATAAATTGCCTCATCACTTCTTATTTGTTGTTATCACCTAAGCTTTTGAATTAGTAATCTTTCTTTTCTAAGCATCTTTTGTATAAAGAAGTCCAAATCTATTTTTTTTTCTGAGATCCAGTTTTCTTAGTGTACCAAGTCCAGAACTTTATACTAGTCTTAGGGCATATAGTGGTGAACAAAACAGATGAAGACCTTGCCTTTATGGAGGAAAAAGATATAATCGTATAATATGTACAGTTGTAAAATAATGGCCAGGGAAGAAAAAATAGGGAAACTGAATGTATGAAGCAGGTGATCCAGCTCTTGTTTGGGATCTTGGATTTGGAAATAACGATTGGTGGTCAGGGAGGGCCTCCTTAAAAAAATGAGCTGAGGTATGAAAGATGGATATAGGAGTAAAATGGGGACTGACAGGATGAACAGATAGGTGATTCTGAATAAAGGGAATAGTATAGGTATGTCATTTGAGGCCAGAGCAGCTGATTAGAAAGAGTAAGGAGAGTGGCTGAGGCTAGAGCAGATGACCATAGCCAGATAATGTAGAGCCTTGGAGGCTATTTAAGGATGTTGGTCTTTATCCCAAGAAAGCCATAAAAATATTTTATTATTTCTTTAAGATTTTATTTACATTTGATAGAGATCACAGGTAGGCAGAGCAGCAGGCAGGGAAGGGAATCAGACTCCCCACCAAGCAGAGAGCCTGATGTGGGCCTCAATTCCAGGACCCCAACATCATGACCTGAGCTGTAGGCAGAAGCTTAACCCACTGAGCCACCCAGGTGCCCCATAAAAATCTTTTAAATAGTTATATTGAATTATTGGTGTTTCCCTACCCTTTTGTAGATTTAACTGCATTTTTAAAACTTAAGTCTGCTTCTTAACTCAGTTTTATGTCTTTTCCACCATTAATGAGATCTGATGTGTTTCTCCCCTTTCTTTTTTAACAGTCTTGTATTGGCTACAAGTTTTGAAGTTACTTTTAAATCGGCATCTTTTCATGTTTGGGTTTTAGTTGTTCCTATTTCAGAACTTGGGCCACAGATTATTTTTATGTACTTATTCTTGAAGGTGCCTTATCAGTCGCTACTGAACATATCTGATTCTTAAGTGTTTAAGAACAAATTATTAAGATGTCTCTCCATGTATAATCTTTGAGTTTACAATAATTCCTTTATATTTTGTCTATTTTACTTCTAAAAGGGGATTTATTTATTTGTAAAGAACTCCATCCCCTCATTCAGCTTTATCTTCTCATTACAAAGTGTTCCTATCCTTGTGTCCCAACCTTAGAAGAAATCCTGGATTCCCAGAATAATGGGCTTGATGTAGTCACCAATTTCTCAGTTTTACACTTCATAGTATGAAATGTATAAGAAAAGTTGGGTAACTAACTTCTAACAGTGTTGATGCCAAATAGCTTATCATCCTGTTATGAGGTAATACAGCCATAACTCTAGAAATGAAGCCTTACACCTGCCATTGTTAGATTAATGTGTACAAAGTAGAGGCACTAATCTTAGTCTCTTTCCAGCATAAAACCTTGGTCCTTTGGTGAGATCTGGCTATTCTTTTTTTTTTTTTTTTTTTTTTTTTTTTTTTTTTT